>NC_136812.1:12551912-12946912 GCF_951216825.1 Electrona antarctica
TAATTATTACTCCCTACCAAAAGTAACTTTTTACTTATTACTTTTTTTCTCACCCCCAGTAATTGCATCTTTTGTACCCAAAAGTCTTACTTTGCATTTTCAACATTTGCAGTCCCCCCCCCCCCCTATTCTGCAATGTTTATTTAACTCTCAAAAGAGTGCTGTATAGTGAACACATGATGATGGGTCCATCTGGTTCCATTTGTACACTCATTTGAATTTAATTAACACTAAGACTTTTACTCTGTATGAATTCATGAATTACAGACTAAATGAAAACCACACCTGGGCTCAAAATGATAATGAAACGCAATCTTTGAACAACAAAGTGCTTTTTTTGTCTCCTCCACCATGTTTAGTTTGTTTCAGTCTACCACGAGTCACACACTAGTTTGTTGTTCCATGTTCCGGACATATGTGTTTCAGGGAAGGCAGCGAGACAAACCAGCGAAGAAACAGGAAGGACGGTAGCGAGTATAGGCTAGTGAAAAATCGCCGTAGCCAACAGATACCTGTGGCTATTCCAGGTAAGCAATAACTGAAATACATTTAATTATAAGGTGCAGTTCATAACTTCCATGTCCTCTCAGAGATTCAAAGCAAGGTTCTTCCTCTCTACTAATAAGGTGTCTCTGTTTAGTCAGGGGAGATATTTCCTTATGAACTTCACGCAGTACTCATGCTGGACAAGACCAACGCTGTAGACGGTATCATTTATTTTGGGCGGAAGTTGCGGGATTTGGGCAGAAGTACTGCTCAAGGAAATGACGTTGACGCTTCACAAATCTGTTTACATCTCCGTGAAAGTGTTGTGATTGGTCGAATAAATCGTATTCCGGGGTAGCCTCGGTCCCAGGCTTACTTATCTGCGAAAAGAAAAGTCTGGTCACAACGTAAGGCAGAGAAGCTATCGGTGGATGTATCGCCGATAACACTTAATTCGCGGAGAATGTAAACTGTGTAAAGCATCAACGTAATTTCCTTGGGCGATACTTCCGCTAAAATGCCGCAACTTCCGCCCAAACAAATGATAGTCTTTACAGCATAGGTCTTGCCCAGGGTGATCCCGGGGTAATACATTTGACGGATGTTCCAGCCTAGCACTTCCGCTGATATGAATGGATGGAATATATATTTATTGAATATAAAATATAGCAATATATTTATTATGGTTTGGCAATTAATTGGATCTGCTTTTTAGGTACTCTGATCAAGTGCTTCAGTTCTAACCATAGGGAGTCAGGGACTCCGAATCCCCCGTACCTAAACAGCAGATCCAAAACGACAGAAGGTGGTAGCTGGGGTGGAGGAGGGTGAGCAGCAAACAGCAGCGCAGCAGAATCAGTGTGCAGCAGCAAGCAAGCAAGATGAGCAGTGCACACTTCCAGTTTAAATAGCCGGTATGAAGCTGGAATGAGTGTGTGATTGGATGAGTGAATCGTGTGAATGAGAACGTGATGCTGAGGCGGCCCAATGAACGGCCGCCGGCAACTGCACTGCCGCCTGACAGAACTTGCTTTGCGCATGTCTGTGACAGGCGCAACGCTCAAATCCCAACATCCAAGCTAAGAACAAAAGGCAATCGGGCCTTTGCTTTCAGACCTCCGACCCTCTGGAATGCCCTCCCTCTGGAGATCAAATCCCTCCTGAAAACTCATTTTTATAAAGTTGCTTTTATCCCTTAACTGTTTACTTATCGTATCTTAATGCATTGTGGATTGTTTTTATTCTCTGTGGTGTTATATAAATAAAGATGTATTATTATTATTATTATTGATTACAGCTGTGATAGAGTGAAATTAAATAATGACTCAACTCAAGGTGCTGTGTGTGCAGCCAGTTTGTACGGTTATCCAAGCAAAAACTGCCAATATAACCATATAACCTTAAATATATAATAATAGTTAATTCAATTGTGATTAAATCCCTCCAAAAGCTCCTATACTGTATCTTACTGCACGGAAACATTTAAGTCGGAATACATGATCCTGAAATGACTTGTTTCACAGTATTGACTGTAAACGTAGAATGTTGATAATATCGATGCCAGTAGTGGTAGTGGGAGGCTGTTCGGCCAGCCAATCAGTGAGTCAGGCACACGGCCAGGCAGGCAGGCTCCGGTGGTGGTAATGTAACCAGGTGTTTAGCCAGTCACCCTGCAGCTTACCACTCTGACAGCAGCTGTGTGGCATGTTGTGTTGTATGGTGGCACGGCAGTGGAAACATCAGTAGCAGGCAGACAGACAGACAGACAGGCAGGCAGGCGTGCTGTCTCTTCTTTCAACGCCTCTGCATCCCCCAGGGAATGAGAGACATGAGAGAGAGTCACTTGAGGAGAGAGAGAGAGGGAGAGACCCACAGAAACAAAGGGGCAGAGAAAGGCATGGATGTTGACACTTCTGCAACTTTCTTCCAAAATATATTTGTTCTTTTTTAAATCGTGTGTACTTTTGTGTCTGTGTGTGTGTGTGTGGAGACTATAGCTGTGGACATGGTGCAGACGCAGGCATGTTATATTAATTGATATAGTAACATCAGATCTTATCCTACTGACATCATGTGTCAGTAGGATACTGAATACGTGCACACGCACACACGCCATAAACTTTCTTAAAGGTTTTGGCTGGCTGGATTAAGTGGACTTTATGGTTTTCACCCGGTAGTTAATTTCAATACTAGGATCAACATGTTATATTCTGATGGCAGAACTTGGTTACCTTACTTACCTACACATTGTAGAACCATTTGTGCATGTAATGACAAGTAAATCCCAGAAGTCAGACAAACTTGTGCCATAAAGTTTGGCTAGCGATGCACTCAAACTCAAGCTCGTAGTCAATGCTAGCCTCGTCTAATGTTTCACTCTCACTTCATTAGACTAATGCCTAGGCTAGCACCATCCAAATCCGTCATCACCGGCACAACAACCTAAGGGGAACACACTTCTCCAGCTAATTAAAGCCGAGTAGGGCATGTCATATCTCGTCAAATACTTGGCAGCATTATTAGAACTGTCACCATTGCAAAGTTGATGATTAACACAAATAATTGCGAATAATTGAACATTGGAACTCTATGAATATAAACATAATTTATGTTTGCCTTTTAGGCTTTGTAATCATAGGTTGCACAGGGCAGACATATACAAAGAAATGACTGACATATTTAATAATTTTAGACTTTCATAAAATAAAATAAAACATGTATCCTTATATCCTTAAAAAACTAGGAAATGATGTGGATCTCAGGATACACTAAGAATCAGTACACACATGCATGTCTATGATGCTCTCTCTCCCTTGCTTTCATATTCTGTATTAAGGTATTTATTTTTTGCATAAAAATTCAAGCACTCTAAATTAGACTCCTGCATCTGCCCCATCATTTCTCATTGTGTTTATTTTCAGAAGCAGGGTATCAGTCCGTCCATCTGTCTGGTCCCAAACGAATTATTCCGAGAATTACTGGCTGGATTGCCATGGGATTTGCCGAGTGCATTCACACTCCCTAACACACCCCTAACCATTTGAGTGACCCCGTGACCTTAGTCATCTAGTGCCACCAAGCCACCCGCTGGTCAAAATGTCAACTTTGCACACACTATAATTATCTCAAAATCGAACCAGTAAGACGCCTGAGGGCGAGAAGCGACCTGAAACAACAGAGCTTCTTAATACGGCACAGTTAACAAATTGACTGCTTCTGACGGAAGGTTCCGCCAGTTGGAATCCAACCGGCAACTGGGGAGGGCAAGGCGAAATTACCTAAAATTCATTCTGCTTTCAGTTCATGTGACGTGTCAAACTAGGTTGTTTTCATGATTCTGAATCCCTTCCAACCATTAGTTTTGCACAAAAAACACTCCCCAAATGTGCTAAAATAATTAATGTGCTGACCTCATCACATTTGTGATGATGGCTATGGCTGTTTTTAGCCCAAGGAGTGTTTTTTGTGCAAAACTAATGCTTGGAAGTTGGAATTGATTCAGAATCATGAAAACCCCCCCTAGTTTGACAATGAATTTTAGGTAATTTTGCCTTATTGTGGTTTTTGATGGAGGCCATATGGATTTGGGGCTCTGTTTAATAACCCTCCTAGATGACAAATCCATTGAGAAACGGACCTTTGCTCTCCGCGGTCACGGAACTGCCGTAAACGACCCAACTAATGAGGTCAGATGTAGAGTTGCTGGCCGGCTCCATATACAGATCTAGGTGATGATCCAGTCTTCTCCGTATATGAAGATCACAACATATGAAAAGTCAGAACAGGTCAGCTCCATATATGGAGATCTAAGGGTTTGATGAGGTCAGATCAACATATGGAATGAATTCTGTACTGGCCATATATGGAGCGTGTCTTGAGTGTACAGGGTTTGATGAGGTCAGATCAACATATGGAATGAATGCTCTATTGGCCTGGCCATATATGGAGCGTGTCACGAGGAGTGACTGACGGACGCAGGATGCAGGTTTGCATAGTAAACTGCGACCTACGGTCCAAACAGATGGCAGGATGAACCCTGCTGGTTTTGGTGACCCTTCTTTTGGTTTTACTGCACCCTTCAACAGTAAACCGCCGTGTGTAAGGGGCAGCACAGCCTCTAGGGGCTGCTAGAGGTGCTTTTAGACTGACCTGGCATTATTGAGAAAGGTACTGCTGACTCTCATCTTATTCTCTCTCTCTCTCTCTCTCTCTCTCTCTCTCTCTCTCTCTCTCACATTCCTCCTTCCTTCCCCTCAGGGCCGTACTACAACCCCAGACCGAGGCAGCGAATCCCCAGGGACCTGGCCATGTGCGTGACCCCTAGCGGGCAATTCTATTGCTCCATGTGCAACTGTGGAGCCGAACAGGAGACCGACTTCAGATTGCACCTGGAGAGCAAGCAGCACAAAGCTAAAGTGTCCGAGTTAAGATACCGGAGCGAGATGGAAAACCTGGGCTACAGTTAGGAGGAGAACGATGATGGAGCGGGGGTGGGGGGAGAGAGAGAGAGAGGGGGGGGGGGGGGGGGGGGGGGGGGTGCAAGAGGTGGAGGGTGAATGGAGAGAGAGGGGGGGGGGGGGGGGGGGGCAGAAAGCAAATAGCACAAGGCCAAAGTATTAAGTGTTCAAATTTAAATACTGCACTGTGGTGGACAACCTGGGGTATATTCAGAGAGAATTTGAGGCAAGAGGGAACTGAAGTTGGAGAGAGGAGGGTGGGCTGTCAGTACATAGGGCTACCACCCTACATACTGTACAGTACATGTATATAGATACAACAACAGAAAAGAGACTGTGGAACCTGCATGTATGATATGTACTGTAGACGAGGCATTGGGAGTAACCACTCCAAGCGCAAATGTCATGTACACGCAACTCCTCGCGATTCCTGCACTTCAAGCGACGTGATTATTTTGATTGCGTCCGGTGTGTGAATGCACTTTAAGTCGTCTATAGGCTCTGGTAAGCGATGCAGGGAGGGAGACCGGCAGGTGAGGAAAGGGAGAGTATTGATATAATGGAGTGGAGATACGTGGGAAGAGACCACGAACGCCACGCGGCTGCAGCAGCACAGAAATGCTGCAGTCATTCACAGCTGGTTTAAGGCCCTGCAGTTAAAAAGGCATCACGTCAAGGAGTGAATAGCTCCACTCACCACACTGCCAAGTGGGCCTAGAGCCAGCAGCATGTTCACCATGTATAACACAGATAATGAAGATGAAAACACCATATGTTTATTTGAGAATCAAACACAACCAAGTTACCTGACCGAAAGGGGGTGACATAAATAGAAGCTTTAAAGTGTTTCATTTGGCCCTGTGGTGGGAAACAGGATAACAACTAGTAGACACTGGGGATAGGCTAGCCTATCAACATCAACCCTGGCAAACCCTATTGGCCCTTTCACAGAGAGCAGCTTGACTACCACATACATATTTATAGCATATGAACTTTCTCAAACCCATTTAAGTACAGTCAGTATTATCTATACACTATGCTATTGAATATTTGGGTCTTGTTAGATGACAATGTAATTATTAATACCGGTAATTTGTTTGATTGTTTTAATCAGTCTTCCCTATATGAATATGTTTGTGTTGTGCCTCACCATCTGTCTCTGTATGGTCAACACCCAGGAGCTGACTAGACCACAAATTAAAAAAAAAAAAACCATTCAAACTTGTTCTAACGTTTTCCTCCTCATATTATATAGAATCTTTTGCATCTCAATAGTCGTCCTCCAAACACAACCACACTGACCTTAGCAGATGTGTCTCCTGAATATGCATGTCCTTTTTTTCCCTATATATTATTTTAAGATTTAATTTGGGGCTTTTTATTCATGCCTCTATTGATAGTACAGTAAGTAGAAAATGGGGTGAGAGATGGGGATGACACGCAGCAAAAGCAGAATACATTGAGCCTGGCTATACAGTAGGTTCCCGGAACACTAGGCCGGCGGTCCGGGCCATGCATGTTCTTCTAAGGATACACCACGCTGCATAAAGTGTTTACACCTGAAATTAGATTGCAAGTTGCAATGTACAGTCCAGAGCATTTCGGACTGGTACAGAATAAGCCAGTGGGGTCCGGGGACCCCCAGGGGTCCTTGAGGGGGTCCTTCAGGGGGTCGCGATGTGACACGTTGTGAGCTCGTAGTTTGGCTATTTCTGCTACTTTTGAGTGACGATGAAATAGGGCATTCATTTAAAAAGAGGGGGGTAAAAAGTTGAAATATGGAGATATGAATTCAGATATGGCCTCAAAGAAAAGCTATTAAACCTAGGGTTGAAAGCTTATTTTCTTACTTAAAGTGATGGCACTGTATCTGTAACTGATTTAAACTATTACATAAAGGTCTACACTACTACACATAGGCCTACTGTACAAAGAAAATACTGTGTACAGTACAAGAATAATTTATTGCTGATTCTATGAGCATCTTAACAGATAAACAGAAAACATTTATTTAGTTTTCTAAATCGTGGGGGGGTACAGAAAAACACTAACAAACACTGCACTTTTTTCCCCATTATTAAAAATATATAAAGTTATATTAAAAAGTCTGATCGACTGTTCCGGAAGAGTACTGTAGTTGCGCAATTTGAAGGTGGCATCATAGCCGTTTCTGGTTGTATTAACTAGCTGTGGTGAGCTGTTCAGAATAGAGTTCTCATTGGGCCCGAAAATTAAGGCCCGGCCCGACTATTTAGAATAGATTATAGGCCCGAGTCGGGCCGGGCCTGGTCGGGTTTGTGCAGAATTTGAGAACTCTACACAGAGTAAAAGTGAAACGCCAGTCAGCACCATCTTCATAATAGATAAATTCACAAACAGACAGGACAGAACTATTATTTTTATTATTATAAACAAATTCAATATTTGTTCATGGAGCCCGAGGACCAGCCCGGCCCTACTGATTAGCATACATTTTAGGCCCGGCCCGGCCCCTAAAACGTCGGGTCGGGTTGGGCCTGGTCGGATTCGGGCAGAGTTTGAGAACTCTAGTTCAGAACTCAGCTTCACGTCTAGAGCACAAACACATGGAAGAGTCTCACAGTGAAGCTGAATAGTACTGTGATAAGAACAACTGTGGGATTTAAACCAGAGAGAGAGAGCGACAGGGAGAGGGCAAAGGCTAGGCTGTTACATAAACCAACAGTGCCATGCAGTTTAATCAGAAAAGAACAAAGGCAGAGCTGTAACCAAAGCTGTAGGTGGTGAACACTACTGTACTATAGGAAGAGTTTCTTATTGTAGACACAATAACAGAGTTGATGAAGTCTATTATCATTTGTACGTTTGTACGCCTGGATTGAATTAGTTCAATCAGTAGCATAGTAATCTATTATGCATTACGCTGAAAGGGGAGCGTGTGCCTCTATTACTAGTCATCTTTGAATAACGCCATCATCAACTGTATAGAATAATTCATTGCAAAAGAAGGAAGGGATCAACAAAGGCCATGGGAGTGGTCCGAAGAACTTGAATTGAAAATGTGATCTCAGAACTCATGCTTAACTCTACATCAAAACATTGACTAGAAAAAAGGCTTTTTTGTCTGGCATTTCGGTGATGGCCAACATATCAGGAGTGTACTTTATCAGAGTTAAACATGCTGTGGCCTCCCAGGGTTCATGAGATGATTTATAGAAATGCATTTGTATATATTTCTGATGTAGAAATAGACTTTTTGTGACAAATGACTCTTGTTAATCCTGAATATTTATATAACTTCTACGCTTGCTCTTATTGGTCATGTGAAAGAGCCTGGAATGGGCCAGATATTTGCTGTCAAAATTCACCATCATCAGGGAATCTGTAGAGGCATTTTAAAGGGTTTCAGGCCAACAAGGCTGATAACTACTGTTCTGAATAATGGTATCTTCACTAGGAAGGCATTAAAAGCTTGGCATTTCATTACGGGCCACTGTTTGGCCTGTTTTTTATTAAATGGATTTGAATGCATTAATGGTTATGTAACACTGCTTTTTTGTTCGGCCTGGAATTTTTGAAAGGTTAAATGCCCCTGGTCCTGTTTCCGCTTGTTTTCCATCTAGCCATGTTCATGTCTATTTGTTCAGATACTATTACTGTTTTGTATGTTTTGTTCTACTACTAATTTGTTTGCTATTAGTAACCAATACTGTTATCAAAGCTGTTAAAGATGATGATGTGTTCAGCATACTGTGGTGGTATCTGGTCTAGTCCATCAGGCTTCAACATGTCATTGTTGATGATTTTTTTCTTTTTTTTTATTGTACCACATACATTATATATCTTTTTTTTGTTGCATGATCAGTAATATCATATTCTAATATGGTTTGCACTTTTGCAGCTGTAGTACACTAACTGTGGTCAGACATTTTGACGACAGGGTCTGTTGTCAAAATCCTGATTCAGCTATATTCACTGTAACCTAAGTCTATACTGTGGGTGTGAGAAAGGTGGTATATATATTTTGCACTGAATATCAAAAGAGAAAGTGCTGTTTAGAATGAATATATTACAATATAATTTAATCAAAAAAGAAACTTTCTTACAATTGTACAGTATTTGCCTCTCAACAAACCTTTATCAAATGTTTACAGAAAGCGAGGGGATATGACTCACACACTGATAATGCTGTGTATTTACCTACGAATCAGGGCATGATATATGGATTTCACTGAGGCACAGTAGTAGTGCAACATCAGCACCAGTTGCTGAGAAACCGTTGTAGCATGGTCCATGGGGAATCCATGGGCTTTTGTTAGTAATTCGAGTAATTCTGAGCTCCCAGGCTGCGCGAATTATGCAGTCTGGGCCCATAGGATGCTAGACATTTATAGTAATTCCTGTGCATTCGATGGGTACTACATCGGGTGCATGGAAGCAGGTAATGTACATCTGCCTTTGTTGAAAAAGCAGATTGATTTGTTTACCTGCCATTTCAACATGACATGAAATGTACCTTACCGTATCTGACATTCACCTGCATTTAATTGCAAATCTAGAACAGTGGTTTGCCCAAGGCACACCAATGGGTCAAGTCAAAATCACAACGCACAACTGTATTCATAGCTGAAATAGCATATTGTACAAGCTCAGACGTCGCAATGTGATGTGTTGTGAGCTTGTAGATTGGCTGTTTTCAAATATGTGGGGTAAATAAGAAATGGTAATAAAAAAATGTCCGCATATGTCCAAAACAGGGAGGAACCAGGTTCAAAGTATAGTTACAATATTATTTTCTTAGGGGTAGAAATAATTTACCTCTGTATTGGAAAATGAGTGCTGCACAAAGTACTGTTAAAAATATATTTGCAATAATAATTTGTGTGGCTAGATGCGATGTAGTAGAATCACAAAATCCAAAGGTACGCCTGGACTCCTCACCTCACAGTGTGCCTCTGTTTGGGAACCACTGTAGTAGACCAGGGGTTCTCAACCCGTGGGTCGCGACCCCTCGGGGGGTCGCCAAATTATATATTTTTTTTTTTTTCACGATTTTTCAAAAATAGCAGACCTACAAGCTCGTAGCGCGCCACTCGGTGGCGCGCTATGAGCTTGTAGATCTGCTATTTTTAAATAGCTAAATTATAACAATGCTTAAAACACCAAAAGGGGTTCCCGCCCAAAATGGTTTAAGGTTATTGTAGCAGTCAATTTATATTGGGGGTCGGGAGGGGGCGGGGCGGGGGTCCCGAGACATTGCCAAAGCATTTCCGGGGGTCCCCGGCCAAAAACGTTGGGAACCCCTGTAGTAGACTATGCTTGCCTCAGACTATGTCCATGTATCATCGCTTATAGGCCTTGTACACTATTGATTGCTGGCAAGAGCCCTAGCTGGCCCATCACCAGGGGCCCCCAAATTCCTAGTTGTGCCCCTGTGTTTTCTCTGTGAAAACCACATTATGCAGTGCCTCTGAACAATGTTGCCAACACTCCATATTGACTTGACTGAATGGATGCCCGGCCGACTGATTGGCTGACTGACTTCAAGGCTGTGTGTGTTTTCTGACAGCTAAATAAAAAACACATAATGATATCAACTGTGTTGAGTTTATGATTCTTGTGTGTGTCGTTGCATGGTCTATTACCCTCAACGCTCTGGGGTAAATAACACTATCTGTTAGCAGATCATGCTGTTATTGGAGCACAGATATTTCACTACATCATTAGCCCGGCTTTCCTCATTATTCCTAGCACTCCATTTCCACCACCTATCAACAGATGATTATTTGCCATATAGGTTATTGAAATGATGGTAAAGAGTCTTGGTTTACGTTGATGCAGTAGCCCAGGGGTTCTCAACGTTTTTGGCCCGCGGGGACCCCCAGAAATACTTTGGCAATGTCTAGGGACCCCCGCCCCGCCCCCTCCCGACCCCCAATATAAATTGACTGCTACAATAACCTTAATAATAGAGACAATACACCATAAATAAATACTGAAACCAGATATAATCATTAGGGAAGGTGTATGCATGTACTATGTGTACTATATGTAAACTCTTCATTTCCACTTTCCAGACATTCAGTTGCAACCCCCCCCCCCCCCCCCCCCCCCCCCTTTTTTTTTAAATAATAATTTGGGGACCCCCCAAAATAATTTGGCGACCCCCCCGAGGGGGGAACCCCTGCAGTAGCCTATACTCCGTCGAAACTTAACTAGATGGACAGACAGACAGACAGACAGACAGACATAGAGGGCCCTATTATGCATGTCTTAAGTACCAGGTCTTATTACTTAACTTAAGACCTGGAGGCGTGATCAATGCCATTTGGCTATTCTGAGTGGCCAAACAGCATTGACCACGCCTCCAGGTCTTAAGTTAAGTCATAAGACCTGGTACTTAAGACACGCATAATAGGGCCCAGAGTGTGTTATGATTTATGAA
Organism: Electrona antarctica; assembly: GCF_951216825.1. Taxonomy (NCBI): domain Eukaryota; kingdom Metazoa; phylum Chordata; class Actinopteri; order Myctophiformes; family Myctophidae; genus Electrona; species Electrona antarctica. Next base: position 12,563,280 of record NC_136812.1, read on the forward strand.
TGACCTTGTGTGTTCCTATTGAGCTTTACAAATGCAAAATGTTTGTTGTCCCATGTTTTTATGCCAAAGTTGGCACTGGCACAACAAGGTTGACAACCTCTGTATTTGGCCACAGGCCTCTCTAGTCCCAATCCTTGCTAAGAGTCTTAGGTCATGGAAGGGAACAGATGTTTAAACCTTCATAAGGAAGTGATGACCCCAGTAATGAAGCTGGGATTTCCCTGGGGCGAATGAAGCGCTCACGCATACAGTAGGCTACACGCACACGAGAGCGCCCATGGAGGTAGCCCAGAATGTCTTGGCTTAATAAAATAGACAGCTGTATAGTATTCAAGTCACAAGCCTCAGATAGCTTAGACATACAACAGCTCTTTTTTGGTGCAATGGTGGGAGGCTTGGACTCATATGAAGAAAGATAATGTTAAACAGGAAACAAACACTCACAGACTATCAAATCTCCACCATAAGTCACATCTGCTTGTTATCTATCTTCCTCTAGTGGTCAGATGACAGCATGACAGGAGATGTGGCGCTGCATGAAATAGATAGATTATGTACAATATAATGTGAATGAGTACAGTATTTCGATGCTGTCAGGCAGAAACCTCCTATCTCCATATTTTAACTTTGTGTTTTTCCTAACTTAAAACCCATTTTGGGTGGAACCCCTTTTGGCGTTAGCATTATGTTATGCTTGCCTTTAGCTATTGAAAAATAGCAGATCTACAAGCTCATAGCGCACCACCGAGTGGCGCGCTACGAGCTTGTAGGTCTGCTATTTTTGAAAAATCGAAGAACCACTGACATAGAAACATAGCTTTTTCAGAAAACTGTCAGGATGTAGAAGACATTTTTAGAATCTGATCTCAGGTCAAAATGGGTTAACACCCTACTTCAGGTGTGTCCAAAGTGCGGCCCGTGGGCCAAATGCAGCCCTGGGGCGATTTTATATTCGGCCTGCAGCTTATACTTGGCCCAACAGTATGGGCCAATTTTACATTAAGGTTTTTTAACCTGGGCATTTCCCAGAGTATAATTTGTCAGTGTTCCTTTGTATTTATTTTTGTTTTGTTTTACCTTACTTGCTTGTGTAGTGTAGTCTAGTCTAACTTGGACTCAGGGGGGTGGACGCCTCTGCCTTGCATAGTCCCCAGTGAATAGGCAGGTTGCCTTTCACTGGTAACCTTACTTTGGATTTTAAATATATAAAGGTATTGTAGGCTGGGATTTTACAAAAAAGCCCCCCTTTTAAATACATACATACAGACATACAGACATACATACATACATACATACATACTTATAAGGTATGCCATCTGGTGGCTAATGAACCAAACACATTCTCAGAAGTTGAAGCAGTTTTAGAGGACCCACTTTTAGGCCAGTGCAACAGAGCATGCTTTTGCCTTTTTTAAAACCTTACCCATTTTAACCAAATACATACATACATACACACACACGCACGCACGCACGCACGCACGCACGCACGCACGCACGCACGCACGCACACACACACACACACAGGCACGTTTTTCACTAAGCCATTAGACATTGCTAATTACCTAGGTGATTATTTCAGCAAGAAGATTACAAAATTATGTGGTGATATGGTAGTTACAAACAAAGATGAGCTCTCCAATTAATTAATAACTGAAAAAATTATGAGAAATAAATCATGTAAATTTGGTTTTAATAATGTTAGTATTGACAGAATTGAGAAATCATTGCGAATGAGTCCAGAGAAACCTTCAGGGGTAGATAATCTTGAAATTAAGTTATTGAAACCTATGGCTGATTTGATTGCTTAATTTGAGTTTAAATAAAGGCATATATCCTGAGGAATGGAGAATAGCCAAGATTATTCCATTACCAAAGAACAGTAAAGAACCTTTCTCAGGTAAAAATAGCAGACCAATAAGTCTATTACCAGCCTTGAGTAAAATTATGGAAAGAATAGTGTATGAACAAATTCAAGAATACTTCTGTAAAAATGATCTAAATACAGTAAACCAGCATGCATATATAGGAAGGGGCACTCCACAACCACGGCATTAGTCAGATGGCAGATGATTGGATGACTGAAATAGATGATAAAAAATTAGTCGGTGCGGTATTGTTAGATTTAAGTGCAGCATTTGATGTTCTAGATCACACGCTTTTACTGAATAAATTGAGATGTTATGGATTCGAAGCACTTGCTATGGCGTGGATTGAAAGTTATCTTATTGACAGGAAATATACTGTATACTTCAATGGAAGTTATTCTGGGTTGAAGCCAGTGAGTTGTGGTGTGCCTCAGGGAAGTTCTTTGGGTCCACTTTTATTTTCTATTTTTGTGAATGATCTGCCTTTAATTTTAAAACATGCCACCGTTGCGATGTACGCGGACGACTCTACAATATATACATCCTCTAACACATCCAGTGAACTTACAAGAGTTTTAAATTATGAATTAAAACAAATAGAGAAATGGATGAGAATAAATAAACTGGTTCTGAATAAAGAAAAGACAAAATGTATAGTATTGGGTTCAAATCACTCATTAAAAGATGTACCAACTTTACACTTAACCATAGGAGATAAAAATATTGAACAAGTAACTGAAGTAAAACTCTTAGGTATTATTGTAGATAATAAAATGTCCTGGAATAATCAGATAGATGAAATGGTGAAAAGAATGGGCAGAGGTATGGGTGCTATTAAACATTGTAGGAAATACCTGCCTAAATATTTAACCAAACAATTAGTACAAGCATTAGTGTTATCACATTTAGATTAATGTGCAGTAATGTGGTCCAATACGAAAGAAAGTAACTTGAACAGATTACAGGTGGCACAAAACAAAACAGCTCGTATAGTGCTTCAATGCCCATATCGAACAAGAATAAGTACAATGAACAATGATCTAGTGTGGTTAAGTGTAAAAAGTAGGTTGGATTATTTATTACTGTGTTTTGTGAAAAACATCACCACAACTAAAACCCCAGCAATAATTTATAATAATTTATCATTGTTCTCAGATACACATTATTTTACTAGGCAGTCATCAGAGGATCGTTTTATGCTGCCTTCATGTAGAACTAATGTTAAACAAAGAACAGTCCATTACAGAGCAATGGTGGCATGGAACTCTTTACCTATGTTTTTTGTTTATCTTAACCACTAGACCAAAGGGATATCCCTATGGACTGCATGGGGGAGATGGGCCTATTAGACTTTTGAGACCATCAGGCAGAGGCTCAGAGCCACTCTGCTACACTGCAACACAGTGCAACAGTCTGGTAACGTGAGACTAGGCCAGGGTGGAACCTAAGAATGGAAGTGGAACCAGGAGGAATACTGTACCAGTCTTCAGGAGTAAAATATTTTGTTTTACTGTCCAGAAGAACCCAGATAACTTACGGATAATGTCTCAAATTCTCAATCCATTTGAATTAAAACGGTGGGTGGTGAACAAGGAATGCAAAATATCACAAAATATGTCGACTATATATATATTTATTTTATATAGGGCCTATATAAACCAATAAAACCATCATCCTAGACCTAGGCTACACTGTAGAGGTTTGTGCTGTTGGATGCTGATGCAGATTCAATGCAGTCGCTGGCTGGGCAGATCCAAGGCTTCTCTAAAGACCGACTGAAGAAACAGTGCACTCATGTGACCACCGTGACCGGTAGACGGCTGGTGGAGAGAAGGACGGACGGAGGAGATGGACAGGTGGAGGAGGTGGTGGAGGAGAATGAGATTCGAGAGGAGGCAACTGGATATGGCTTTGTTGAAGACAAAAGTCTGGACCTTCAAGTTGGTATCATCAGACCTTTTATACTCTTGGGTAAGTCTGCTTACCCAACAGTGCTGCTATTACCCTATTACTAGAATAAATAGGCTAATACACAACAGATATGACAGACATATCTCCTAATAGTTGTACAAGTTCAACTAAGTAATAGTTTGTACTGTGGGTTGGACAGGAGTCAACCCACAGAGCCTAGTCCCTCCACATACCAGAATTGTACCTCTCAGTCCCGGCATAGTAGACCTTGGGATACATCACTGAGGATACGTCCCAGTTGCATCCATGCGATGTGTTTTCGTTCTGCGTACTACTGCTGCTGCTGCTACTACTTACTACTCATACTACTACAAACAAACCTCCCTGCTTTTTAGAGAGATTTTTGAGTGGTGTAAACCACTCCTACAACTGGCTTTTGTGTGCAGAAAAAAATGAGCATGGTTGCTATGTTCAAAATAATTTCTGACGTAATTAAATCACACCCGGGTGAACTGGATAACCGTAGCAACCATGGTCATTTTCTCTGCACAGAAAAAGCCAGTTGTGAAATCACATCCGGGTGTGATTTCATTACGTCAGATCAGAGCTGATCAGGCTACATAATACCTTACCTTATTTCATTACGTCAGACATTACATCAGACCACAGCTGATCATGCTATATAAAACCTTACACCACTCAGTTCACACGGGTGTGATTTTTTTTAAATAGTGACCTTTCAAAAGTTATGACAAATTAAAAAAACAATTTCCACAAAAGTGTCACAATTAGTATGACTGGCAATCCCTAAGCTTATTCTATAGAAATATAAAGAAAATATCAAATTAAATCCTGCAACAAATGTTATAATGATGTAATTAAATTATTTGATCGACTGTGTTCTAAATCTACCTGTCGTCTGCTTTATCAGCTTCTCAGGATGTAGCACATGACATTGAGACTCTACTGAGATATAAGGTAGAGTATACAATATGATATAGATTGATCAATATGATATGACATTTGTCATGTATTGCCATAGGTTTCTTTTCAAAGTTCTTATTGGTTGCCATTAATCGCTCAATGACCAGGGGATTCATGATGAATCATGACAGTATACTCCCATCACATGGAGAAAGTGATGTAAACATGAATTATCTGATGTAAACATGAATTCTCTAATACTTACTGTTTATAGAGGGTATGCACATGCTTAAAGTGAATGGCACGTCGAGTGGCAAAGCGAGTTTAACATTGTTTAATGTTGTTTAATGCAATCAGATAGGACTTTTCTGTTTGGATGCATGGGCTGTCAAGGCCAGAAAGTACTTTTTTTCCACTTCCGGGTTTGATGATGATGTCACGCGCACACCCTCTATTGTCTACTGTTCCGACTGTTTTTTTTTATTACACATATTCTCAAAGCCTTCAAATCTATCTCTCTCTCTCTCTCTCTCTCTGTCTCTCTCTCTGTCTCTCTCTCTCTCTCAGGTGTCTCATGTGTTGAATGTGGCCTACGGAGTGATGAATCTTTTCCCAGATCAGTTTGTTTATATAGACAGTCAACATCCTGGACCAACCAGATACTGACATAATTTCCTACCTGGGGGACTGTTGCTCATTCATAGACCAGGCCTTGGATCAGGTACACAAATTAACAAATAAGTTAAAACTTCTTCAATTTCCTTCGAGAGTCTTCTTAATGGACCCTTAGTCCATTAGTGGACCTAAGGGTCTTCTATGTGCATTTTAAGGATGCAGCAACTTAGAAATGTTGTCAAGCCTCACACCTTTAAAAACCTTGCATTGTTTGCACAGAAGCAAAGATTTTTGTTAAAATCAAAAAATAAAATCAAAAAACAATAATAAAAAAAAAAGAATATATATGCATTTGCTCAAACCGTGGCCTCGCTCTGCGCCCTTTCATATTATGGAAGCCTTGCTGAACGCACACACATATGGCACATCACTTCCCTGCATATTTTAGCATTGGGGGAGGGTCCATATGTTAATTATATTCGCCTTGCGCTATCTGCTATTAAGCCCTTTGACCTAAAAACACCGATTACACCTGGGTCTGACCACCTCTTAAATGCAAAAAGCAATGTTTGATTTGACACATTGCTTGCCATGCCTTGGCTTGGAGTAATAAGTGGTACATAGCCACACACAAAAGCCAGATAATCCACCTGTCATGACAGAAGCAGTCTCTCACCCTGAATGTGTGTGGGGATGACCATCAGCCATCACCCGGACCCAATCCCACAAAGCAAAGCAAAGCAAAGTAAGCAAAGTTCTTTGTTTACCCAGGGTGAATGGACTAAGCTCGAGATGCTTGTTTACAGCCAGACCCTGCTCATAGAACATTTCATGGTAGGGGTTCAATGCCTTGCTCAAGGGCACTTCAGCGGTGGTAATTTTAACGTGCCGGTCCGGGGATTCGAACTGGCGACCTTCCGATAACAAGACCGCTCCGCAAACCGTTCGGCCACCGCTGCCCCATCCCACAATCATCGATCTGTGGGTTATTGTATCCATACATAGCAATGTGTTATTGACTCAGCTCCCCAGCAAAGTATAGTTAGCCTGGCATGGCCTGACTAATATCACTGCGTAGATATTAGTCTGGAACTTCGGTGTGGGAGATTTATTTCCAAGGGGCAGTTACAAACAGAATCCAACGTCACAGCAAAAAAGTGTCACTTTGAATAGTGAGCTCTGATTGGTCACCCACAACTCTGGGATGAGCGAAATGTAATTCAAATGGAGGAGTGTCAGACCAATCTCACCCGGGAATCCTTTTTCTTGTGGCTTCGTCAGTTATCTTTGGTTACCACCTGCATAATTTGAACAAGCTCCAAACTGCAGGTTCTGCAAACAATGCTGAATAATGTTTTTAGAGCAATCTCATAATTCTACCACCTAGAGAAGTTCTTTATATTGCATTCTTAAACATGGCTGAGAGCTTAACTTGAACTGAGACATCACATAATTATCAGTTTACTGCTGCTGAGAAAACAATTGAATTGTAACTGTTGCTGGCATCAGATTATTATTATTATGTTAATATGGCATCAGATGTTATTCTGATTTCTGAGTGCATTGTTTCTATATGTGAACTATCAAATAGAACAAAAAAAATTGTGAACTTGTCATCTGCCCCCATGTTTTTTCTTTTACTGAAAACTATTGTAAAATTGTAACTGCTAATATCCTACACACCTCTAGCCTAAGATTTAGACTCTCGTAGATGTATTTTATTGAATCGATTCTGACATTTTCAATAACACAGCTCCTGGGGTCCCATTACATGGGTAGAAATTTAATAGAACATTGTATAATTACATACATACAAAAGAATGTAATTTCAGTCCTTAAAACAACAATATAAACAATAGTGCAAAGGGGACTGTTGCTCATTCATAGACCAGGCCTTGGATCAGGTACACAAATTAACAAATCATTTAAAACTTCTTCAATTTCCTTCGAGAGTCTTCTTAATGGACCCTTAGTCCATTAGTGGACCTAAGGGTCTTCTATGTGCATTTTAAGGATGCAGAGACTTAGAAATGTTGTCAAGCCTCACACCTTTAAAAACCTTGCATTGTTTGCACAGAAGCAAAGATTTTTGTTAAAATGAAAAAAGAAAATAAAAAAAGAATAATAAAAAAAAAAGAATATAATGCACAATCTGCATTCAAAGATTTTCCTAGAAGCTTCGTCATTGGTCGATTTGCCTGTCTGCTTCCTGATTGGTTAGTCACTGCGACCGGGTTTTTTTTCGACCAATGACAAAGCTTCTAGGAACATCTTTGAATGCAGATTGCGGCCCCTAGATGTGTCACAGAGACTACATTCTTTTTGGGAGCGTTCTACCCATTGCTGGCTGTCTGAATACCAAAAAAATAAAAAATAAAAAGGTCATTAATATTTTGACATATTATTGCTTATAGCAGCTTTAAGCCACACATATATCAAAACAAAAATATAAACAATAGTGCAAAGGGGACTGTTGCTCATTCATAGACCAGGCCTTGGATCAGGTACACAAATTAACAAATAAGTTAAAACTTCTTCAATTTCTTTCGAGAGTTTTCTTAATGGACCCTTAGTCCATTAGTGGACCTAAGGGTCTTCTATGTGCATTTTAAGGATGCAGAGACTTAGAAATGTTGTCAAGCCTCACACCTTTAAAAACCTTGCATTGTTTGCACAGAAGCAAATATTTTTGTTAAAATGAAAAAAGAAAAGAAAAAAAAAAGAAAAGAAAAAAAAGAATATATATACATTTCCATAATATGAAAGGGCGCAGAGCGAGGCCACGGTTTGAGCAAATGTATATATATTCTTTTTTTTGTATTATTCTTTTTTCATTTTCTTTTTTCATTTTAACAAAAATCTTTGCTTCTGTGCAAACAATGCAAGGTTTTTAAAGGTGTGAGGCTTGACAACATTTCTAAGTCTCCCAAAAAAATGTAGTCTATTTGACACATCTAGGGGCCACAATCTGCATTCAAAGATTTTCCTATAGAAGCTTTGTCATTGGTCGATTTGCCTGTCTGCTTCCTGATTGGTTAGTCACTGCGACCAGGTTTTTTTCGACCAATGACAAAGCTTCTAGGAACATCTTTGAATGCAGATTGCGGCCCCTAGATGTGTCACAGAGACTAAATTATTTTTGGGAGCGTTCTACCCATTGCTGGCTGTCTGAATACCAAAAAAATAAAAAATAAAAAGGTCATTAATATTTTGACATATTATTGCTTATAGCAGCTTTAAATGCAAAAAGCAATGTTTGATTTGACACATTGCTTGCCATGCCTTGGCTTGGAGTAATAAGTGGTACATAGCCACACACAAAAGCCAGATAATCCACCTGTCATGACAGAAGCAGTCTCTCACCCTGAATGTGTTTGGGGATGACCATCAGCCATTACCCGGACCCCAACCCACAATCATCGATCTGTGGGTTATTGTATCCATACATAGCAATGTGTTATTGACTCATTTAAGCCACACATATATTAAAACAAAAATATAAACAATAGTGCAAAACAACAACACAACATGTGTTGGAATGTGAAAAAGTGTGCACCACTCCCCGTCTTCTTGGCCAGCCACTCATTTGCGAGCGCGGACCTTGGGCCACCTAGATGACAGGTCAACAAACTGAGGACAAAATCCTCAGTATTAATACATTTTGAGCGTGTACAAATGTGACCAAACAGATATATAATTGTACACGGTTATAACCACTTGTCTTAAGCCCTACAGTAGAGCCCTGCATCGGGAGCGGGATTCCGCTGTACCGGGTAACGTAATGTAATGATGCAGGCTTATACAGGACAGTAATATTGAAGTACTATGCAGGACTAAATAGTGCTATTTTTTGTTGCAGCATTAGTAAACCATCAAATGAGTAAAAGTGGTTGTGTAACATCAATGGTGTGCTAGACCAAAACTCCAGTATACATAAAAATAAATCCAAAAAGGTAGCACATCCATAATTGTAAGGACAAAGTACTCACATTTCCACTTTTTAAACTCTCGGCTATGAGCCTGCATCAGAGCATGAATAAAGAGCCTTATGCCTGAATTACCTAATAGTGGGGTTCCGTCTCCATGTTAAAATTTGTTTTCATTTAGAACTCATGTAAAAGTTTCACTTTCACTACTAATTTGAAGGTGAGACCCTGGTCTATAGAACCATTTTGGTTCGAGTGTCAAGCACCCAGATAAAATAAATTGGCCTCTAAGGGACGTATGGCCGTTGCCAACCCCCCATCAGCCCTACCAAAATATGTTAACTGTTGTAACCTTTGATTGAATTATCCAATCTGAATATATGAGATATGTATGGATTCACAATCAGGACTATGCACTCAGGAAAGCCATCCGTGGACGAGAGCAGGATCTTGGCTTCACTCTAACACCAAGGAGGCCGGGACAACATTCCAAAGTAGTCCTGACAGACCTGGGGCTCCATTTTCGTTCGAGCTTTCTAAATAAACAATTTAATAATAATAATAATAATGGATTTTATTTATAATGCACTATACATTCCTCAGAATTTGGGGATTTAGCTGTGGGGAAGGGGTGTTCCCCCACTAAATTTGGTATTTGGTTATCCCTAAAACACCTCCGTTACCCGTTATATTATGCATAGGTGTGGTTTGGGCGTTATAATAATGAATCACCATGCCACATGCCATTGCCATTAAGAGATCCCTTATCCGTTGCCCGTTATGCCCAGTTCTATATTGCTTTATAGCCTTACGGTCTATAGCCCATGGAAGAGTGATGTGTTGCTGCCTTGAAGTCTCACTTGTTAATATATATATATATATATATATATATATATATTATAGTATACGAAGTATAAAGTATAGTATATTATTATATTATATTATTATTATTATTATAGTATACGAACTATACTATAATCACTAACATCACCATTCTAGGTTCAACAGGATAGAAGTTAGGTGTATTGTAATTTGAATTCAATGTACATTGGCATTTGGCAATGTTTTTTTTCCATATGAGAATAAATATATATTTTTGTAATCTGTATTCTTGACACTCAAACTAAAATTGTTCTATAGGCCATTATCTTCAAATTAGAAGTGAAAAGTAAACTTTTACATGACTACAGGACCCCACTATAATTATGTGTGCACACCCTGTAAAACCTTGCATGTGATTAAGTATAGATTTTTTATTAGGACATACATTCCATAAATTCCATACGGCTGGACCAAATTAAATCATTGCAGGCACAGTCAAAAAACAGAATCATCAGTATTAGAACAAATCTTACCTCGAGGGCCTTAGTGAATGCGATCACCCATTTCTGCCCGAAGTTCACTGGCTGAAAATACACATTAACAATTACCATGACGTTTGATGTTCTATCTAACCTAGGAAATCGTTTAATCGGCAACACAATTTTATAATATGCATCATCGTTTGCTAAGGGGTTTCTAAGGGGCTCTAGAGTTTTAGTTAGGGAAAGTTAGCGAAATGTGAGGCAAATATTCAACAACAAAAAAAGCTTACCACTAGCTTTCTTCACAAATGTGTTCATAAAGGTGTCTACTACTATCACCTCTCAATTTGTTCCAACCCAACTCCCCTGGGGAACTTTGTGAGAGCTGCTGATTTTTGTAGTGCCATTAAAGGTAGTGTAAATAATATTTACTTAAAATGGTTACTTAAAACATAACGATTTTTGTTAAAAGTTTAAATCATTATATTCTGATAGTAGGTCTCCCTGTCTCTCCAGCTCTTTAATAAACAGGAAAAAATACATTTTCAGGTAGGTGACAAAATTTCAGCCAATCAGGAGAGAGTAGCTATTTATGAGCTTAATTTTTATAGTGTTCCAGTTCCAATTTTGTCTGCTCATTTCCACTTTAATCTGTATCCTGACTGCGTTCTCTGTCCTGATTGTAAAAAATTGGTATCCCAGTTTCAGTTTGGGTTTCTGAAAATGCATTTTCTGTTTAATATAAAGCTGGAGAGACATGGAGACTCCTGTTACAGCAACACACACTATATAGCAATGAGTACTATCACAATCTAAAGCTTTTAAACACTTATTTTAACTAAAGAAAATCACTTACACTACCTTTAACAACCTATATAAGGCAAAAAAAGTATCTAAATTTCATTTTACTTTAATTAAGTACCATGTTACGTGTCAAATTAGGGGGTTTTCATGATTCTGAATCCATTGCAAGCATTAGTTTTGCACGAAAAACACTCACTGCACGCAAAGAACAGCCACATATATAGCCATATATTTTTTTTTCTTTTTTAAGAGTAAAGAGAGCCTACTGTCAGCTGTCCAGCAGTCCAAATATTATTAAATTAAATTTCAGAATGGTAGACCTGAGGCCTACCATACCAGGCCACATAGACATTTCGTGGCACATCTATGCACGAAATGTCTATGTTCACAGGCTTCTGTGTGCGGCCTAGAGGAGCAACTGAGCATGTGCAGAACCACTTCTTACACCATGGCACTTCTTACACCATGGTGTAAGAAGTTTGGAAAACCCAGCACATTTGGGTATGTGGCTATGGCCTTTGGGTTAGAACAAATTGAGAGGTGATAGTAGACACATTTATGAACACATTTGTGAAGAAAGCTAGTGGTAAGCATATTTATTTGAGGGGCGCTAGCCCCTCCTATATTCAGCTATTAGTGTACATCTTCGTCTTTCATTAACAATGAATGGAGAATTTACGTCATATGTTTCTGAGCAAATCAGTATTTTTGTCCTACACATTTTTGTCCCATTGACAATGAATGGAGAATTTACGTCATGTCTGAACAAATAGTCATGTTACGTCATAATGATGTACGATGATAAGAGCGCCCCTCACTTCACACAGGTGTGATTTTTTGCCATACATTTAGCTAACTTTCTCTATTATATTATATATTATTATTATATATTATATAACTATTTACTGAGATTTTATGAAAGAATCACACCAACCTGAGATGCGAACCCGACACCATAGCGGCAAAGGGTTGCGAAGTGTTCGCAATTGAAATCATGGAGCGAATATGGAAGACTTTTGCCTTTCGGTCCTGCATGATCTCCCATCAGACTCACTGCCATCTCAAGCATGTTACCGATGAGATCCGGGTCCTGAGGCTCCCACTGATGGTCCATCATATTATGGATAATCCATCTATTGCTCTGCAGCGGGATGACATTGTCCCTGATCCTGGAGGTTTCGACGGCACCACCTAAGTACCAAAAAAACCAACGGCTTTTAACACAATCAGCCCCGGGATTCCTTCAAAATAGGAGCTCTGGGGTGCCGGGAACATAGATATATATAAACTCTAGATAGCTCACCCGCGCTGTTGGCCAATGGAGAGCGACGTCGTTACGTGGCGGCCATCTTACCTCGGGCCACATAACATTGTGTCTATGGGGCATGTACTCTTAAATGACCATAACTTGCTCAATTTTCAACCGATTTTCAAACGGTTTGGTTTGTTATAAACGTCAGAGACGTCCGCATACTAAATTAAGCAGATACGCGTCCTGAATCATAGCCACATTGACAACGTTTGTAATAAACCAACCCGTTTGTAAATCCGTCAAGATTTGAGCGAGTTATGACTGTTTCTGTTTGAGCTGCCATTGAACATACTGTACTGTAGCCCCGAAGTAAGATGGCTGCCGGGTGAACGACGTCAGAAACTCCGCCTTGAGCCATCTAGAGTTTATATATATCTATGGCCGGGAAGACATGGCCGCTTTTACTCTGTAAAGCCCCCCCCCCCCCCCCCCCCTTCTGTTCCGGAAAAAAACTGAGATATCAGATCAAAACCACGGAGAGCGCCTTGGATTAGGAGAGACGAGGCATTCTTTCTGCAGCGGTGTCCCACTCAAAAAATTTAAAAAGGAAAAAATTCAGAATCATTGAAGATGCGCTAGGACGTGTACACACGTCATTGCAACCCGTTGGTTGGATTGCTTATGACGTGTGGACACGTTTCCCTGTCGAAGGAGTCAGCTACTGCGGCTAGACGTCGCCACCGTGGAGCGGTGCCCGGTATACTGCAGAAGAAGTTTGCCGTGGGAGGATGCGGCAATACTATGTCGGGCATGGATGGCCATCAAGTATGCCTCTATTGCCTCTGCGTTTCGCACGCGCACAACGCGGTCGAGGACACGGGCCCCGTCTGCTCTCCTTGTGACGAGATAGACTTTTACACCAAGAACAGCAGACTCAAGCGGGTCATTGAGTTTTACAGGAAATTTGCAGCGGCAGGAAGCCTCCAAGGAGGCGGCTGACCCTAACCGCTACTCTCCTAGCCTCTTCGTCGGAGCCCCGACCCCCAGGGAGGCGGCCCGGGCCCTCACATCTGCTGCAGCACAGGACGCCTACGATGCGGCGAGAAAGCAGGGAGCCACTCCTGAAGAGGCGGCCCACGCCGTCGCAGCAACTGTGGCAAAGAAGGCCTACAACTCCGCTGTGAAGCGGGGAGTCAAACAGTGGTCCGCTGACATGGACGCTCCACTCCCCGACGCTCCAAACGTTGTCGTTCTTGCGGACGACGACGCAGGCATGGAGCAGGATCCACCAGTTGATGCGGAAGCCGCACCAGCTGCCGCTGCAGTCCCGGCTGCTGCCGCAGTCCCAGACGTCCCCGCTGCGGCTCCGGCTGCTCCAACAGCAGCGGCTCCAGCTGAACCGCCGCTCCACTATGACAACACGGACATCATCGAGTTGTTCAAGAAGGCTACAGTTCCCTGTGGTCTGACGTGGCCGGCCAGTCTTGAGCCTTCGGTGGCTAAGGAAACCCTGTATGACCAGTTTTGCAGGAGGATTCAGGGCAATGTAGCGAAGCCCCAGACCAAAGCTGAGATCCCCCTCGATGGCGGGTTCCTGAAAACCCTCATGGTGTCTTGGGGTCAGCCCTACGCAGCTTCCACCTCCCTGGGTCGAGGCATAAAACTGTTTGACTGCGCAGGACAACGAGAGGCGGGCCTCGAGGCCATGCCTCCAATGGACAAGTCCTTCGCCGGCTGGCTCATGGGTATTAACCCCAACGTCTTCCATAAGGACCCGGACTTCTCCTTGCCCACGGACGAATCCAAAATGAACAAGGCTGCCTACAAGTGCGCCTCGACTGCAGCCAAGGCACTGAACGCCAAGACCCTTCTGCAAGGGTCAGTGTCTCACAACCTGCTGGAGGCGGGTGACATGCCTACCCCCGAGCACATGGCTGAATTGAGGCGTCTGCACCTTGAGCTGCTCCGCCTCACTCAGGCCCAAGTGGAGATGGTGGGCAGAACCATGGCTAAACTACTGGTCCTCAAGAGGGCCAGGTGGTTGGAGCTGTCCCCTAAAGTGGGACGCAACCCACTGGAACAGAAGGTCTTCACTTCGACACTATTCGCGTCCATGCTGGAGGAGATGCGTTCCCGCGACGGACAAACGAAGACTGACACGGAGGTCATTGGCGCTTGTCTCCCGGCGCTCGTCTCCCGGAGACGGGAGCACGGCCCAAGCAGGTTAAACCCTACAGGTCGACCTACGAGCGCACCAAGGACAGGGACGAGCGTTCCAGGTCCAGGAGGAGCACCTTCAAAGTCCCCGACACCCAGAGGGCTCCGTCAGCGTCGGCCTAATCTTCCCGCCCACTTCGCAACCGCAAGAAGGTCGACAGGCATAGGCGCCCCTCTGCCTCTCCGGTCGGCAGCTCCCGCAGTGGAGCTAAGAAAGGAGGGCCACCTGGCGGGAAGGCGAAATAACCAGACCCACACCTCGGGGAGACGACGGGCACCGTCTCGCCACCCTTCCCCGGCCCCGGGCCTCATGACGCTCATGACGCTCACAGTGTGGACAGAAAGAGGACTTGTTTTCCAAAAATAAATGTTTCTCCAATGTTTTCTGTACCACCACGGCTCATAATAAAGCAGTGTTCTCTACTGGAAACCGGTCTCATGAATCGTCATTTGAAACTGAGGGGAATGGGCCCACAGCCCGGGCCTTCAAGGAGGCCCGTGGCAGTCGACCGAAATGCAAGCGTAGCTGCCGTAGACACAGTACCAGGGCCCCAGGTCCATATTGCAGGACAGAGGCCCCAGGCCCAGGTTCTGACCGTAAGGGGCGCCGCTCTACCACAAAAGGGTTTGGAGCTGGCTTCAACTCCTCTAGCGCTGTGTCTACAGGAGTGGAAACGGTGTGGTGTTCATCCTTGGGTGTTAAACACCATCTCGAAGGGGTACAAGCTACAGTTTGCCAGAAGATCTCCCGCTTGTGGGAACGTTCTGTTTTCACAAGCGAGTGGTCAGGCAGTCGAGGTTCTTCAGGACGAGATAACGTCTCTGTTGGAGAAGAAGGCTATACGTGTAGTGTCCATGGAGCAGAGCAACACAGGGTTTTACTCCCGCTACTTTCTTGTGAAAAAGAAAGGTGGGGGCATGCGGCTCATTCTAGACCTACGTGCTCTGAACGGCTTTTTGAAAGTGTTTAGCTTCAAAATGCTCACGAGCAAGGCTCTGCTGCGAATGATGCGCAGAGGGGACTGGTATACAACTCTCGATCTCAGAGACGCGTATTTCCACATTCCCATCTACCCACCATACAGAAAATTCCTGTGGTTCGGCTTCAGGGGTCAGATATACGAATATCTGGTCCTTCCGTTCGGGCTGTCACGTTACGCCGAGAGGGTCCGCTCGTTTCAGTCATGTCTGGCGTTGTTTCGGATGGGCACCAGAGGATGGCGGGTTTCATGGCCTCTGCAATATCCGTTATTCGGCTGGGTAGATTGTACATGAGACCATTTCAGATGGTTACTATTTCACTAGGTGTAGGACAACACCGTCGTCATCATCTTGTGAACGTATCGGTGGGATGCTTCAAGGCATTACAACAGTGGAGAGATGTTCAATTCCTCTCAGAGGGCGTGATTATGGGGATGGTGCCACCCACGAAGGCAGAGCAGCCAGATGTGTATGGAGTGGCAGCATCAAGTCTGCCCACATAAATTACCTAGAACGGATGGCAGTAATGTTGGCGTTGCAGCATTTCGAACGGTTCATCAGCGGTCCTGGTCCTGGTCAGGACGGACAACACAACAACGATGTGCTATATCAACAAACAGGGGGACCTACGGTCCGCCAAACTGCATGCGCTAGCACACAGACTGATGTTGTGGTGCGACGAACACCTTCTGTCGATCAGAGCCTCTCACGTTCCGGGGGCGGATCTGTTGTCCAGGGGCCGATACCTCTATGCGGCTTGGTCACTGCACCAAACAGTGGCCAGACAGATTTGGGAGAGGTTCGGCAGACCACAAGTGGATCTGTTTGCGTCAGAGGAGAACAGCAAGTGTCCACTGTTCTTCTCCATAGCAGGGGCAGCTCCGCTGGGTCTGGATGCCCTAGCGCACCAGTGGCCCCGGGGCCTACTTTACGTGTTTCCCCCATTGTCTCTCATCCTTCCCACGCTGGAGAGAGTGAGAACATAGCGCCTGTCAGTGATCCTAGTGGCCCCATGGTGGGGCTGCTGGAGGTCAGACATAGTCCCTCTCCTGTACGACCGGCCCTGGCAGCTTCCGCTGCCCAGGGACCTACTGACCCAGGCGGGGGGCGAGATATTCCACCCACGGCCGGAAGATCTAGAGTACCTCTGGGCCTGGTCCGTGAGAGGCTGAATCTTGGCACGGAGGGTATTCCCCAGAGCGTCATCGACACTATTCAGTGTGCGAGGGCGCAATCGACCAGGGATGCTTATGATGTGAGGTGGCGGTTGGCGGTTGGTTGTGAAGGGGGCTAGCCACCTTCATCCGGTGACCAAGTATCTGGTCCCCTCGTGGCACCTTGCTTTGGTTTTGGACTCTCTGTCCCAGCCACCGTTTGAGCCCATGGAGGAGTTGGGTTTGAAGCTATTATCGCTGAAGACAGTGTTATTATTAGCGAAAAGGGTCAGTGATATCCATGCTTTGTCGACAAGTGCGGAATGCATGAGATTCAATGGGGATGCAAGAGTGGTCATGAAGACCAATCCAGCATTTCTACCTAAGAACCGCCTAGCTACCCCGGGTCCGATGGACTTTGCGGCTTTCTGTCCGCCTCCCTTCGCCTCTGAGGAGGATAGGAGGAGGCATAACCTCTGTCCGGTGAGGGCATTGAGGTTGTATTTGGACAGGACTAAGGCGACGAGGAAGACTACACAACTGTTTGTCTCCTGGGATCCCAAGACTGTGGGACTGCCTATCTCAAAGATTAGGCTTTCCCAGTGGATCGTGGAGGCTATAGAGCGAGCCTACTCTAGCAGGGATCTGGTGCCTCCCGTAAGGTTGAAGGCACATGAAGGGGAATGGCATCATCTTGGGCCCTCTGCAGGGGGGTCTCTGTTCAGGATGTTTGTTCCGCTGCAAGTTGGGCATCGTCTTCCACGTTTGCCACGTTCTATAGACTGGATGTGACAGCGGTGCCAGTGGCGCATGCGGTCCTGGGCGTAGCCTCCAGGTAAGGGAGAGACTTGGTTCTCTCCAGGGCGTTAAGACCGTTTGTTCTGTCAGCCCTTCTTAGGCACATATGGCAGACTTAGGTCTGTCGGCCTTCCCAATAGGGTGCAGTGGTCCTGATGAGGGACTTGCTGTGGTCCTTTGCTCACAGATGAGGGTACGGGCCTAAGGGTCCAGACTTCGCGATGACAATAAGGGAGTTAATGAAGTCTCCCATAAGTGAGCAGCCTTGTGAAGCTGATTATTAGAACTGGGGGTTACGAAGGTAACCAAAGTTCTATAACAGCGAGCAAGGCTGCTCACTAAGATTCCCTTCTTGTTTGTTTGAGAAGAGAACAATTGTTATCGAATGAAGACGCGAGGCGATGATGCACTGTTATACCGGTGTGCCGGTGGGCGGAGTCAGCGCCCTTGCGTCTTAAAGTCCCAGCCAACGATTGTCTGTGAGCTTATAATACATGCTTCTGTGTTCACGCCAGGAGGCGCAAACCCCCATAAGTGAGTAGCCTTGCTCGCTGTTATAGAACTTTGGTTAGCTTCGTAACCCCCAGTTTTCAAAAACCATCGCAAACGAGTTGGGCTCGCCCCCTAGTGGTCTGTTTGCAATGAATCTAAATTTAAAGTATATCGTTAAAAAACAAAATAATT
Source organism: Electrona antarctica (assembly GCF_951216825.1). Taxonomy (NCBI): domain Eukaryota; kingdom Metazoa; phylum Chordata; class Actinopteri; order Myctophiformes; family Myctophidae; genus Electrona; species Electrona antarctica. The sequence goes on from NC_136812.1 coordinate 12,581,715, forward strand.
AGTATTGGGTATGCTAAATAACATACTAAAAGATTGGGGGAAAATAACTTCTGGAAAGGAATCATTTTCAACTTCAAGATCCGTCCATGATGGCTGCCGTGATCTTAAAATGCCTATAAACTGGGATTTAATACATAAAAAATCATAACAATTTTGCTTTAGATTTTTAGAGTTTTAGATTTTTGGCATGGTGTTAGGTATGTGCATAAGGTTTTCAAAAACCATCGCAAACGAGTTGGGCTCGCCCCCTAGTGGTCCGTTTGCATAAGATCCCATAGGGTCCCAAAGTAATTTGCGAATGCTACTTATAAAGAACGGAAAGGTAACTTTAGTAACCATGGTTCTTTAAGTAAGTGAGCAAAATACTTTCGCCGGAACACCCTTCTGTCTTGCATTGTCAGAAGGAATATTTACAAATGAGGCTGATGATGTCGACGCCCCTCTTATGTCCTCGGGGCATAGGGCATGACGTCACCGCTCTTAAACCCACAGGACACATTATACAGGTTTAATGTTTGTTTTGTCTCAATGTTTGTTTTACATCATCATGTTTAAGATGATAAGAGCGCCCCTCACTTCACACGGGTGTGATTTTTCATATTTATGGCCTGTGGGAGCATATAAATGAAGTCTGCAACCTTGGCTTCGCAGGGAAGCCTCCCATAGGGCGAAAGTATTTCACTCACTAACTTAAAGAACCATGGTTACTAAAGTAACCTTTCCGTTACTTTGCAGATTTAGATGATTACAAACCACTCATAGGTGGATCATGAGATAAAGGGCCCCTGGGCCACCAACATGCAAAGGGCCCCCCACATGATGGTTTAGGACTTTTGGGGTTATTTTATTGGCATGAATGAATACGCTCATTGTCTGACAAAAATTATTAACTTTGCACTTTTTGTATTAGATAAATACAAGATTATTTTTGTTGTGCAGTAGTAATACAATATTATTTATTTGAGGACAGATATGAAATGAAAGAGTCAGTTAGTCTTACCCTTGCGCATGTGGATAATCTTGGAGTCGACAACATTATTGTGTGGCTTCCAAACAACAGCAAAATGGTAATAGTGTTGGCCGTATTTGGTTCTCTCAAATTCAATGATGTCACCCTTTTCGACAGTCCCTTTATCTGGCTTACGACCCTGAAACAAAAAAAAGGGGGGGAAAGTTAATGCATTAGCAAGAATAAAAACAGCAGCAACAATGCCTTCATCAGGTTGACTATAGTTGCTTTTACCTGGTTTTTATAACATATGTAGGTGAAGGCATTATTGCCTAATTACTTACTCTTTCAGGTTCTTTTTGGACGACTTTCTGCTTGGATTCTTTCATGTTGCATAATTTGACCTGTGGAAGAGAAAATGGAAATTGAATGAATGGTTATTACAGATACTAGAATTTCGCGGGCCTTCTGCCCGCTCATCCTAGCGCCACACGTCGCAAATGGGAAGAAGGCAATAGCGGGAGGGTGATACTATGGCAACCCATGATGTTTTCATATACCCAGTTGCTTGGAAAGTGCAAACTTGGCAACCTGGCTGAGTGGCCCTATGTTTTGTTTTGCTTCTTTTTATTTCCGTATAAAAGCAAGTGTGGCAAGTGGCAATGTTTCTATATACCAAGTTGCTGGGATGTGGCAAATGTGGCAACCTAGCACGAATAGTATACTGTACTGTACTGTGGTCCACTGCACTGCACTGTACTGCACTGTGCTGTAGTCCTCTGCACTGTACTGTACTGTAGTCTTTTGTATTGTGCTGTACTGTAGTCCTCTGCACTGTACTGTAGTCCTCTGCAATGTACTGTACAGTACTGTAGTCCTCTGCACTGTACTGTAGTCCTCTGCACTGTACTGTACTGTAGTCCTCTGCACTGTACTGTGCTGTACTGTAGTCCTATGCGCTGTACTGTACTGTACTCATCTGTGCTGTGCTGTACTGTACTCCTCTGTGCTGTACTCCTCTGTACTCCTCTGCACTGTGCTGTACTCTATGCTACTGTACTGTACTGTACTATACTGTAGTCCTCTGCACTGTATTGTACTGTAGTCCTTTGTATTGTACTGTACTGTACTGTAGTCGTCTGCACTGTACTGTACTCCTCTGTGCTGTACTGTACTGTACACCTCTGTGCTCTACTGTACTCATCTGTGCTGTACTCCTCTGCACTGTGCTGTGCTGCATTGTACATTACATTACATTACAGTCATTTAGCAGACGCTTTTATCCAAAGCGACTTACAATAAGTGTATTCAACATAGGTAGGGAACAAAAACTACTAATCACCAGAAGTCTTTAGTGCATTTTCTGCAAAAACAAGCAACCAAGAGTATACCTAGTGCTAAGGTAAAAGTGCAATATATCAGCTACCTATTTCCTTAAACAGATGAGACAAAATAGCTAAATCAAATGAGCATGAGCTAAAACAATTAAGTGTATCGACTAAACAAGATCCAATAAACAATACAACAATAGAAAACAAGCGTTCGTACAACTAGTTAACAACAAGTAGGTCAGGCAGAGAGGAAGGGTAGTGTTTCCTGAAGAGGTGGGTTTTCAACCTGCGGCGAAATATGGGCAGTGACTCTGCTGTCCTAACATCAGTGGGGAGTTCATTCCACCACTGTGGGGCCAGAACAGAAAAGAGTCGTGACCGTGAGGATCGGCCAGAAGGACCCTTGAGTGACGAGGCAATCAGTCGCCCCGAGGTGGCAGACCGAAGTGGTCGGGCAGGGGTGTAGGCATCGACCATAGCCCGGAGGTAGGAAGGAGCTGTTCCTTTCACTGCCCTATAGGCTAACACCAGGGTTTTGAACTGGATGCGAGCCGCTACGGGGAGCCAGTGTAGAGAACGGAGAAGGATGGTTGTGTGGGAGAACTTGGGGCGGTTGAACACCAGACGAGCCGCAGCTTTCTGAACAAGCTCCAGAGGTCTGATGGCAGATGCCGGAGCACCAGCAAGGAGGGAGTTGCAGTAGTCCAGGCGGGAGATGACGAGAGCCTGGATGAGCACCTGGGCTGCCTTCTCCGTGAGGAAGGGGCGAATCCTCCTGATGTTGTAGAGGAGGAATCTGCAGGACCTTGTCACTGATGCGATGTTTGCCGAGAACGTCAGTTGATCGTCCAGGGTCACACCCAGATTTTTCGCAGTCCGAGTTGAGGTCACCACAGCATTATCAATGGTGATGGCCATGTCTCGGTGCGGACAGCCCTTCCCCGGGAGGAACATCAGCTCGGTCTTGTCCAGGTTGAGCTTCAGGTGGTTTGTCGACATCCACGCCGAGATGTCAGCCAGACAAGCAGCAATGCGTGCCTCCACTTGGGTATCAGAGGGGGGGAATGAGAGGATCAGCTGGGTGTCATCGGCATAGCAGTGGTAGGAAAAGCCATGGGAGTGGATGACAGCACCCAGAGATGTAGTGTAGAGAGAGAAACAGTTGTACTGTAGTTGTCTGTACTGTACTGTACTGTACTGTACTCCTCTGTACTGTACTGTACTGTACTGTACTGTACTGTACTGTACTGTACTGTACTGTACTCCTCTGTACTGTACTGCGCTGTACTGTACTCCTCTGTGCTGTACTTACTGTCCCATACTGTATGGTACGGTACCATAATGTACCGTACTGTACCGTATTGTAGCATACTGTACCGTACTGTATCATACTGAACTGTGCCATACTGTACTGTACTGTACGGTACTGTACTGTACAATATGGGCCCGTACTGTACCTTACTCTACTGTAGCCTACTGTACTGTATCATACTGAACTGTGCCATACTGTACTGTACGGTACTGCACCATACTGTACTGTACTGTACTGTACTGTACAATATGGGCCCGTACTGTACCTTACTCTACTGTAGCCTACTGTACTGTGCTGTACTATACAATACTGTACCATACTGTACCGTACTGTACTGTGCCATACTGTACTGTAGCGAACTGTACAGTACTGTACTGTGCTGTGCCTTACCATACTGTATAGTACTGTGCTGTCCCCTATAGTGTACAGGGCTGTACTGTACTATACTGTACCGTGCTGTACTGTAGCATACTGTGCTGTACCGTACTGCTGCGCCCTGTGTGTGTGCGTGTGTGTGTGCGCGCGCATGTGCAGTGAGAAGGAGAGGGTGCGGGGAATGGGGAATTTCACAGCGAATGTTGCGCAATAACAGTGTGTCTGACAAAAGTAATATTTGTACAGTAAATATGGCAGTTGTGGGGAAGCGATGTAGTGCATATGGATTCGGGTGGCGTGCAGGATGTTTTGTGCATGGAGAGATGTGTGCTGACGGAGTGGTTTGGTAGGAGAAGGCAAACGGATAAACGGCCATGTGCTTGTGTACCCCCTTTCCATTAGGGTAGAAGGATAGTACAAAGGACCCCAATGGAAACAAGCCATAGGCGTTTCATAGGTGTATAATACATTTCTGATGTTATCTCTAACTATCTCTAACTATAATTCACTCAATGTCTGAAAGTCTGAAACACTGATGTGGCTCCTCACTGGCTGCACCAATCGCTCTGACTTTTCACACAGGCATTGACCATAATATTATGGAGGTCTTATTAAACGAAGCCCTTTTTCCAATTTAACAAATGATTAATTAATAATTAATTTATTAGTGAATTAACATTTCCCATCGACTTACATGGGCAAATGCGAAGCCTCCCCCCCGCCCCCCCTAGCATCAACTGCATCACAGGCCACCCTTCTCTGTGTTACCCCACTGTCATGCTTCTTCTGCTACAGCCGCACCACAACAAACAGTGTTTGGAATGTGAAAAGTTTGGAAGTACTATTTCAAATCAAGTAGCTATTTCGCTAGCTGGAGAGTGACCTAGCTTTTAGTTCCTTTTAGTGGAACAGAGTCTGTCGAGTAGTTTACATTGACAATAGCAGAACCCTGACACTGTTTCACCAGAATGGAATAAAGACTTAATTAGTATAACTTGTATCAACATGGTTACTGTGCATAGAGCATAACAATAGTGTATATGCATAATTCTGAAGTGTATCTTTTTTTTTTCTTCTTTTTTTTTTACCAGAAAGGAGTGTGATGTAGACCTACAAACATTGGATCCAAATCTTTGTATCTGTAGTAAATATTTTGTAAAAACTAAGGAAAGAAACAGCAGAAGGCCTTCAACACATACTAAATGTTGCTCAACAACGAAATGATGATGTTCATAAAACCCTGGTTTCATATACAGACAGTATGCTTAAATTCAAAATATAGATATCTTATCATGTTGAGCAAACTGGTCCAGTAATATACCAACATCAATGAGTAACAAGTTGCAAATGTTTGGAGTGATGAGCATTGGCTCGTTAACCATCTAATGTTTGCAGATGACCTGGTCATCATGTCTCCCTGCTCTGCTGGCCTACAGCTTGCTGAATGTGTGCTCTGATAATGGACTGCTGTTTGATATGAAGTTTAATCCAAAAAAAGAGTGTAGTCAGATTATGAAAACTGTGGAGGACCGGAGAATACCAAACAACTGATGGGCGATTATTAGGGGTGTGACGATATAGTAACTGTATCGAAATATACATTTTAATTAAAAAAATCTGCAAATATCGTATCGTATCGCCAATGGAAATAATCGGTATCGAATCGTTTTGCAATGCAAATAATCAATTTAATCAATACTACTTGTGCATTGTATTTAGCAATTTTAAGAAGAAACTAGAAAAGAATCACTGCAAGCAGCGATAAGGCAGGACCAAGCAGGAAGGCAATAAGCAATACGAATAATAAGCACAATAAGCCATAGAAACATGGAAGATTAAACTTGAGAAAAAGAAGACCATGGAATTGTGACAGGGTCGGTTCTTTATAGTGGGGGGAAGGGTTCTTGAAGACTCATACACTGAGTTGGCAGTGTCCGGATTTGAACCCATGACTTTGTGTTGCAAAGGCAAGAGCTCTACCTACCAAGCTAACTGGACACAATCAGTTCTTGCATTGTTAACAGCAAAATCATTCAGTGTTTTTGTAGCAAGTTGCGCAAGGATAACTAATGATAATGGTGGGTATACAGTACAGTACAGTACAGTACAGTACAGTACAGTACAGTACAGTACAGTACTGTATGGTAAGGCACAGCACAGCAAAGTACAGTATGGAACAGTACAGTAGCGTACAGTACAGTACGGTACAGTATTGGACAGTATTGTACAGTACCGTATAGCACAGTTCAGTATGATACAGTACGGTCCAGTACGGTACAATATGGTACCGAACCATACAGTACGGTACAGTACAGTACAGAAGAGAAGAGAAGAGAGCAGAACAGAGGAGAAGAGAGCAGAACAGGAGTACAGTACAGTACAGTACAGTACAGTACAGTACAGTACAGTACAGTACAGTACAGTACAGTACAGTGGAGTACAGTACAGCACAGTATATATATATCTCTTGTGGTTAGAAACCATGAGTTTGTATTTCTAGCTCATCTGGTTCAGAATTTAGAGCCAAACCAATTGTCTGGGTGCTAGTATTGTGGTGGCCATATTGGATATCATGGAAACATCCAATACAAAAAAATATGGTATTCATATCATTGATCAACCTGTGAAGTTTCGTGGAAATATCCCTCAGTTAAAAATGTTGCCCTATTCACCTGCATTATAGGCTAATGGGGGCTAATATTGTGGCGGCCATATTGGATTTCCAGAAAAGAAATTGACCGGTGTGTCCATATAGGTTGTGATCCTACTGGGTCATAGATATTATTTCTGGTGGACAACTTTGTATGTTATGACAAATGCAGGTCAACCCCCTTTGCCCCCTGGGTATTATGTCTGGGATGTATTCACATGGACTACAGTTGTCAGTTGCTACGACTGATTTATCTATCTCAATGATTTCTATTATTATATATATTTGATATTTAGAAATAACACCAGTTGTGCTGATTAGTGATTAGACAGAGTTTCGTCAAAGCAGCAGCATCCTTGGTGGTACTTGGAGAGACAGATATTTTCCGAGGTGGTACTTTGGTATAAAAAGGGTTGAGAACCACTGCCATATAGATAGAAGGCAGCATTGTCTTCTAGGGAAGCATGCCGCACACATGTCATGACACATTGTCAGCTTGTAGATAAGCTAATATATGATGTTTGTTATATTGATCACACAAGCAATAGTATACATGTTCAGAAGCATCTTCAATAAAACTCTAGGTATTTAATTAATGCAAAGGCAATTTATTTGTTGGCTGTATATGTAAAAGAACAGCAGGAGCATACTGTAGGTTTGAAATATTTATTCTACATGAGGGGGAAAGCCCCTGTACATCCTCTCTCTCTCTATATATATATATATATATATATATATATATATATATATCATTGCATGGATGCACCTGGGACGTATCCTCAGTGATGTATCCTGAGGTCAACAGGGTTTCGGGTCTCTCAACATCACACCCCTCACTCAGGCGACCCAGCCGGGAGTGATCAAGTCCCGACTTACGTCCCAGTAGCTACCCTCAATCAGTCCCACTAGGGAAAAACCAGGGGCACACAATCCGTTGGAACTCCAGAACTACTCTGCCAGGGCTGGGAGGTACACTTCTGGCGCATGGAGGGACTAGGCTCTGTGGGTTTTATATATATAAAAAATATATGTAATTGGCCGCATACCCCCATCTGAAAATATGTTGTTCCAGGGACTCCCCAGAAGCAAAGATTTGGTTAAAAACGTTTGCTGTTTTATATATATATATATATATATATATATATAATGTGTAGGAAGTTAGGAACCCTGTAATCTCACATGACTGACCAATAGTATATGTGATTGTCTGTATCGCCCGGTTCTAGACCCTGGACAACCCAGATGTGCAGCAGTCTGAGCTGTCTGATGAGGAGGAGGAGGAGTATGTACATGTGCCTCGAAAGGTGCGTCGTCATCAAGCCAACCCCCTGTCACGGTATGAGACAGGTGTTGGACCGATGTGCAGAACCACACAGGAAGGCAGGCAGATTAAGTTTATATGAAGATTTATTAACCAACACAGGACATACATGGGCTGAACACACCATAACATAAACTATACACTAGCAAGGAACACAAGGAACTGAGGGTTTAAGTAGACACAGGGATAACAATCACAGGTGAACAGAACTAACAATCAACACTGGGATAGGCTGGGAGACTAGTAATCACAAGGAGGTGAGACAACACAGGAAACAGTAACTAGGGAAAACAGGAAACACTAGGACATGACTACATAATAAAAGTATACAACAGACAGATATCGTGACACCCCCAGCACCAAGACATGACGCCCTTCCAGGAAGCCCGTACACGCACAGCCTACTAACCCCAAAACTGTCCCGCAGGCTCTAGATGCCAATGAACTTTTTTTTCTGGGCATTGCCAAAATGGTGAATGGTTTGCCGGTCAGAGGCCAGGCTCTGGTGAGATTGAATGTGGTCCAGGCAGTGAATGCTCAGTTGTTCGAAGGACTGGGAGACTAAGCACCCTAGTTTTTATTTATTTTTAAGTTTTGAGTCCTCAGTCCTGGGTATGATTTTAAACTGCATCCAAATGGCTTTTTTTCTGCGCATGCTCGTGGTATATATACTGATTTTGATTTTCATTACGTCACACTCAAAATCAGTATATATACCACAAGCATACACATAAAAAAGCCAGCCGACCACAGTATAGTACTTTTCAACTTACATATACATACATATAGCGGGGCAGATAGCGGAAATAATCGTTCACTTGCGGATACAAGCACCAAAATTGGTACACATACTCCTTAGGGATGGCTCTTTTGATAAAACCATTGTGCCAAATAATATTTCAATATGGCGGCCATTTTTCAAGATGGCCGCCATTGAATATACAGTAATATTGCATTTCGCAATAAAATCCCATAGACTTGTGCTATTTGAATGATCTTGGTGTCAAATCATACATTTTTCACTATGTAGAATCCAAATTTGGACCCATGGACTTACTCACTGGCTTCCTTGTACCATATATCAGTCCCGGAATCCTAATATTCTGCTAAATTAGAGGTTTGTGTTATGTCTGATTCAGGTAAAATGGATGGTAGTGTATATCTTAATATTGTTAGAGGTTTAGTGTGTGTGTGTGTGTGTGTGTGTGTGTGTGTGTGTGTGGGGGGGGGGGGTTCAGTATCAGCTGAGTAATTTGTTTGGTGTAGCTAAATAATGACTTCAGTGTCCCAAATGTTGTCTAATAAACCCTGCATATTTTAGCTAGATTACATGTAGTGTACCATGTATGATGTTAGACAACCGCGCCTGAATTGACAGGTTACCAGCACGGGAGAGCCGAGTCAATGGTAAGGGGGCTATACTTGACTTATTCATGGTCTTACCAACATGGTGTACATATCGCACGGGACTTAAATGATACTGGATGAATGATCGGGCTAGGTGTAGATTTTATTGTCGAACCTAGTCGTATCCCATACCTTATTGTGCATGATGGCGGTAAAAGGATAATCCCTCTTCACTGAATACAGATAATGATCATACTGTGATACCTTGATTACCATTCACCAAGATGTCTAATATAGACCCAGGACCGCCTAAATTCAAGACTGACTGGAGCAAGTGTTGTCTTTGCAAAGAGAAGAATAGTATGAGCTCTCATCACCACATGCAAGACAATCGCAACAACAACTAATATTCCCTTGGTGGCATTGAATAAACTCTGAGGAGGAACAAGGCGCAATATCACGAAGGTTGTCGCATTATGTTCAACAACACGAAACTGGAGAGAGTGAGAACCACAAAACGAAAAGCAGAGAGTGCTCAGCCAGTGGAATGCCAGACCAAGTGGAGTAGAACCAGCATTAAAAGCCAAACATGTTTCAGATGTGACAAAGATGTTGCATACTCTGAACTCACAAGAAAGCTATGACAATGAATCTCAATAAGAGAGTTGCAAGACTCAGTGGTGGAGATGTTATTGCACAGGAGCTCCAATACCACACTGCTTGCTTGGCAGACCTGTACAATAGAAAGAGGTCATAACTCACAACCACAAAGAGACTGGAAAAGGAACATTCAGATTTCAGATTTTAGATCTGGTGAGGGTCCTTCAGTCCTCCAACTTGCAGACATATAGTTCACCTGTACGCCCAGTGCCTGGAACAGCTGGGTGTTGATGCACCTGCTGTCAACTCCACAAGACTGAATGAAAAACTGCTGTAAGAAATACCTGATTTGGAGGGACTTGTGGTCCAGCATATATGTCTTTGCAAGATGTTAGCTGCTTTGCTAAGGACAATAGCTTCACTATAAGATTCAGAGGCTTCTGACAAGCCAAAGCCTACATCTTTCTGGAAAGCCAAAAGAACATCCCTTCCCTGCTTGTGAGCATCCAACTCAGGTATTTCTGACAGCATGAGTTTTTCCTTCAGTCTTGTGGAGTTGACAGCAGATGCATCAACACTAGGCATGCCGCGGTTTACCGAATTTCGGTAATACCGCGACAGGAACAGCCACGGTGTTGATACCGTGAGATTTCCGAGTTTACGGTATTTTAATACAGCGTTGGTGGGCGGCGCATGCTGCGCATGCAGTGCAACTCCACTCCCAGACTAAGGCAAAACGTTTATTTTCACCACACAGCTGCAGTAGATTGAAAAGTTGCTTCCTACCTTTGAGTTAGTGTTGCTGAAAGACACCCAGATCCAATTGTATATTCCATATTTCCACATGTACTAAACTAAAAGTGTGAACTGTCAAGTGTCAACAACACAGAGGCACGCAGTTGCGAGCATGCGCAGATTGCATTACAGCGTGCAGGGTACAAAACGGCCATTAGGGGGAGCCATAGTACAGTGAAATACAGTGGTGAATAGCTATTGATTCAATGATTGAATACTTTATTGGCAGAAATGTAATCAGTATAGGGTACAGTCAATGTCCAAAGGGATCACTGAAAAAAGTCCTTGCAGTCTTGTTTCCATTCGGTCCTGGGTAATCAATTCATAATCATGACAAGTCACATGACAAATAACAAAATTCAAATGATCATAAAAAGGGAAAAATAAATAATTAAGATATGTAGGCCTACAGGTTGGGGAACAAAGAAGGGCTTATAAGGAGGTGGGGGTAGTCACTAGACATATGTGGGGGGGGGGGGCAATCTTTTTTTATTATTATTTTTTTAATATAAATACCGTGGAATACCGAGGTATAGGTTTTCAATACCGGCACCGTACCGTACTGTAAAATCTCATACCGTGGCATGCCTAATCAACACCCAGCTGCATTCCACTGGCTGTGCTTTTCGTTTTGTGATTCTCACTCTCCAGTTTCGTAATGCGACCACTTTTGTGATATTGCGCCTTGTTCCTCCTCAGATTTTCTTCAATGCCACCACCATCATCAAGTCTGTCTGGATACATTTTATTAATATGCATCTCATTCATTGTGTGAAAGAGGGGAATATTAGTTGCAATCATATAGTGTAGCCATCATGTTGTGATGGTCTTGCATGTGATGAGAGCTCTTTACTATTCTTCTCTTTGCAAAGACAACACTTGCGAAAGGGAAATTCTTGGCCGAAACCGAATACCGAATATAGGAAACAGTTGGCCGAAAACCGAATACCGAATATACAAATATGATTAATATTATATATATTTTTTCCTACCATTGCTGTCATGGCCGTACCTTAAAGCTACCTGATTTATGGCAAAAGGAATGGTTATGGCAAAACTTAACTTAAATAATAATCACTATTATGGGTCCATAAAACCTTTATTCCGCTCTTTTGAATGCATTAATTGCATACATATTCGGTGATATATTTTCTGCCTATTCGGGCCGAAACCGAATAGGCCGAATATTCGGTGCATCACTAATCTACACCTAGCCCGATCGTTCATCCAGTATCATTTAAGTCCCGTGCGTTCTGTACACCATCTTGGTAAGTCCATGAATAAGTCATGTATAGCCAACTTACCATTGGCTCGGCTCTCCCGTGTTGGCATACCCTGTCAATTCAGGCGTGGCTGTCTAACTAAACATCATACATGGTAAACTACATGTAATCTACACTAGCTATTAGACAACATTTGGGACAATGAAGTCATTATTTAGCAAGCTACACCAAACAAATTACTCAGCTGATACTGAACCCCATGCTGAGTTTCACAGGAGCGGTGCCACCAGTGTGCCCTGGCTGTACGTTGACATCCACTCTGTTGAGCTACTACATTACCCCCCCCCCCCCCCCCCCCCACACAGACACACACACACACACACACACACACACACTAAACCTATAACAAAATTAAGATATACACTACCATCCATTTTACCCGAGTCAGACATAACGCAAACCTCTAATTTAGCAGAATATTAGGATTCCGGGACTGATATATGGTACAAGGAAGCCAATGAGTAAGTCCATGGGTCCAAATTTGGATTCTACATTGTGATAGATGTATGATTTGACACCAAGATCATTCAAATAGGACAAGTCTATGGGATTTTATTGCGAAATGCAATATTACTGTATATTCAATGGTGGCCATCTTGAAAAATGGCCGCCATCTTGAAATTTTATTTGGCACAATGGTTTTCTCAAAAGAGCCATCCCTAAGGAGTATGTGTGCCAATTTTGGTGCTTGTATCCGCAAGTGAACGATTCACCTGTAAATTGCATGTTATCTGCCCCGCTAATACGATACCTGTTAGCTAACCAATATTGAAACATATCGTTACTACGTCACCGTTGACGACCAGTTATAACCCGACTTTAGTGTTTAATTCCAATGTTTTACAGAGAGGCTGCGATTTGAAAGTCCGTAGCAGCAAGGAGAGCACGCAAGTATTGTGGTCGTGTTGGGGCGTATGCACGTGAGCTTGGGAGGTATATATACTGGACCTTGATACCAACCAAACATATAGGTACATAAAAAAGCCAGTCAACCACAGTATAGTACTTTCAACTTACATACATGTATACATACATAGTACAATACAATAACCCAACCAATATTGATACATATCTTAATTACATCACCATCAACATCTCACTCCGAGCATACGCATAAAAAAGCCAGCCGACCACAGTATAGTACCTTTTTATTTATTTTCAGGTTTTTGAGTTTATGATTTTAAACTGCATCCAACTGCACACTCTGTGTATATGTTCTGTTGTCTTCTAAATCAGCAACAGTTTTTAAAACTGTTTCTGTCAGTGGTGCTCAACCATTTTCATGTCAAGGACCCCCAGAATTATCTGTATTTGGAATTTATTTATTATTTTATTTATTTATTATTTGGAATTTGTAGAACAGAATGCTTAAAACCAAAAGGGGTTCCCGCCCAAAATGGGTTAATAACATTTTGTTCTGAAAGAATATATATTCAAAGATTTGCGGCAAATGTTTTTCAAAAATAGCAGATCTACAAGCTTGTAGCGCTGCATTCGTGCCGCGCTATGACCTTGTAGATCTGCTATTTGTCAACAGCTAAAGTATAACATGCTTAACCCAGGATGAGTCTACAAATGCCTTCAAAATTTTCTGAAAAACCCATGTTTCCATGTCAGTGGTTCTCAAACATTTTCATGTCAAGGACCCCCAAAAATATATGTAATTGGCCGCATACCCCCATCTGAAAATATGTTGTTCCAGGGACGTTAATTGTTAATGTATTTAATTGTAATTCTGTTTATTATTATCTGTATTTTTTGTTAATAAATGAATGTCCTTGCACAGTGACTTACCTCTGCCAAACAATTTATTCACAGTAAAATATTATTATTACTGTTATTTATTATTAGAAAAAGAAATGTCTTCTCTAAAAATAGGATAGTTCTACATATACTGGTGTAGAAATATTTAAATATATAAATAAATATATGGATATAACTCTTTAATAGGAATAATGGGGTGGCTCTTAAAAGAGCCTTTGTGTTTTGTGGACTTTGGACTGGATGACTAGGCCACGTGATCTTGCCAGGAAACGGCACCCACTCCAGAGAAGAAGGAGGCGAAGCAACTTCTTCTGAAGAGGGGCTCCCGTGCAGCGTTGTTGCTTCCCACCCTTCCAATCCGACGGAGACCCGGAACCTCTCACTCCACGGGCCGGTCCACAGCTGGTGTTGGAGCAGCAGCACGGCCACGGATCCTGCCTCTCCTGAGGAGGTTGTGCAGGACACACGTAGCCTTGACGCAGGCCTCTGCATTGGCCGGGAGCAGAGGAATGGTGCGGTGGTACATTCTCCACTGGCTCACCAGGATGACCCAGATGATTTTTAAATGTATACACTTCAACTATCCACAATATCTCAAACAGTTTCTAGTACCACTCACTACCAATTACCAGTTGAGGCACTCCGCTCAACCCTATTTTTCTGTTCCAACAGTCTCCAATGCATTAGGTAAGAAAGCATTCATATTTAAAGCCCCCTCTGACTGGAACAATTTACCAACGCATATTCGAACCATTTAATCTTTTAATATGTTCATATGTGCACTGTCTTCTTATATTACGACCTCTTGTACATGCCCATGACCATCTCACTCCATTGTATTTATTATTTATACATTCATACACTATTACTTAATATTACTTACTTACTTACTTACTTACTACTCCTCCTCCTCTTCGTCCCCTTTGGGACATAAGGCTTCAATATGATTGTTCATTGTAGTTTCTTACTTTCTTACTATATTACTTAATATACTCTCATGCAAACAACGAACTTACAATCAATGAGATTAACTAAATGTTTCTTTGTATCAAAAGTTATCCAATGCTGAAAACCAAATTAAATGTATCTTAATGCTGACCTATAGAGACAATGATACTGACGGAACAACTTTTCCATCTTGTTGCTACTCTACTTGTCTAGTGCAATACCCTGTTTTGTGTTGTTTTGTTTTCTATTATTTTCCTTTTTTATTTTCTGTTAATTACCTTGTACTGTAATTACCTTGTACTGACTGTATACTGTATACTTGTGGACCCTCTCGAAAACGAGATATTGTATCTCAAGGGGTATTCCAAATAAAGACTAGAAAAAGTGCCCTTCTGGGCACAGGTCTCCACCAGGAGGATAGGACTGTGTGAGATGTTTGGCAAAATGTTTAGGAGTAAATTGTATGGCAATTGGATGATTTGAGGCATTTTGTTCCAAAAATGTGTTTTGCAAAAATCAACCTGTTGGTGGCGCTATAACAGGCCAATGTGAAAAGGGTGGGATATATTCCTCAGCCTAGTAAGAAAATGTGTGAAAGATTTCACGAAAATTGCATGCTGCGTTAATGATTTGAGGCTTTTGTTCAAAACGGGGCAATCTTGCAAACTGTGAAAGCCAATTATAGCCAATTAGGATGGAATATGAAATATCGGACAGATCTGACTTGAGCACATGACCATAGAGATACTGTGTAACGATTTGTGAGATTTCTGGACAGAATCTGGAGGAGTAATATAAAAAATGTGTTTTACAAAAGTCGGCCTCCTGGTGGCGCTATAAAAGGCAGATGCGGAAAAAGCAGGTCAAAGGTTTGTCCTTGGCCTCTAGGGAGTGTGCATGCAACGTTTCACGCAGATCGGTGCAGTTTTAGGTAAAAAATGTGAAAAGCTGCCTCATGGTGGCGCTATAACAGGCCGTTCTGGAAAATGTGGGGCAGAGGTTCATAGTTGGCATCCAGGGAGTGTGTGTGCAAAGTTTGGCATCGACCGGGTTAACGGTGCCGGAGATTAGCTGGTAACGGACGGACGGAAGGAAGGAAGGACGGACGGACGGACGGACGGACACACACACACACACACACGGACGGAGTGCAAAACATACTCTCTCCCCATGCCTTCGGCCTGGTGGAGACAAAAATAATTTCAATATGCCACATCATATACATATGATGTGGGAATGCCCCACAGGAATGCCCCACGGACAGAAGGAAGGAAGGACGGACGGACGGACACACACACACACACACACACACGGACGGAGTGCAAAACATACTCTCTCCCCATGCCTTCGGCCTGGTGGAGACAAAAATAATTTCAATATGCCACATCATATACATATGATGTGGGAATGCCCCACAGTCAAAAGTTTCTGGGAACAGATAACTAACGGAGTGCAAAACATACTCTCTCCCCATGCCTTCGGCCTGGTGGAGACAATTATCTATCTAAAGTATTACAAAAACATATTCCCTGTTGTCCCAAATTATTGCTCCTTAATAAATCTGTCTCAGTGCCACAGGACGCCTTTGGACGCCCCTGGTTTTATTTTTTTTGGGAATAGTATTGTTCAGAGACGATTCTGGCTGGCAGGAAGTACCGCTGCAAAAAAAATGTTGGCACTGCGATGGCAAGCTCCACATTCTCTGCCCTTTAATCACTGGAAACAGTTATTAACTGATGTTGTAACAATGGAGCTTTCTACAGCTAGATTAAATGGTGGAAACTATCAAACAATAGATAGCTGGAATCATATTCTCTATCAAGTTAGGACCTCTACTATATAACTAGCATGACATATATAACTTATTATATCTGTATAATCCCCTTTTTTCTTTTTGGTCTTTGTTGAAATCTTTGCTCAGGTCTTTTTCTTTTCAGGCCTATGACAGGGTGGGTTGGGAGGGATTAATTTATTTTTATTTATTTACAATTTGTTCGATCGATTTTTATGTTGTATTTAATTGTTATAATCATTACTATATTTTCTCTTTTTTTTGTTTTTTGTCAACGGTGGTTGGTGCTGGGGTTTGGGGGTAGGATTTTTAAAAATGAGGCAAGGGGAAAGCCACTGATTGCAGTTGGCAAAGATTTTGAATTATGTTTTGTGTGCATTTTCTTTGTATGCCTGTACCTGTGCCTTTCATCCAAAAATGAAATAAAAATGTATTTTAAAAAAAAAGGAAGGTTTTACTACGAGGTCCAGGTTGGAGGGAAGATTGCCTGGACAATAGGAGTGGTCAGAGAGTCCATCGACAGGGAGAGTCCCGATGATGGTTTCTGGACTATAAGGTTGAGGAATGGAAATAAGTACTGGGCTGCTGCTGACCTTGAAGTTGTCCTCCTCCCTGTAAGAGAGAAGATCCAGAAAGTGGGAGTGTTTGTGGACTATGAGGAGGGTCTTGTCTCCTTTTATGATGTGAAGACCAGAGTCCACCTGCACTCATTCACTGGCTGCTCCTTCACTGAAAAACTACATCAATTTTTCTGCCCAGGTCTTCATTCTGGTGGTAGAAACTCTGCTTATCATCTCTCTTTCAATCACTCTGACATGAGAGCTGATCTGCATTTACAGGAGAATGTGTGAATGACAGTACGAGGACAGAGCACGCCGGCCTACCTGGGGCCATGCGTGTCGACTCAAAATGCATGTGACGTGGTGCTCAGCCAATCCGAGAAGCAGACGGTTTGGGATTGTCCAATCAGTGAAGCCGATGCATACGACCTCCCGAACACCCTGATAATGTCTGTCTGTTTCTCAGACCTGCAGGCTGACCGATACAGATATATGTGGTTCCTGAGATTAAACCGTCGGCCCGTCTGATTGGCCAGTCATCGCTGCACACCTCAGGCTCATATGAGACACTCACTCTGATTGGCCAATCGTCGCTGCACACCTCAGGCTCATATGAGCCATGTTTGAGACGGTTCGGTCGGCCGCTTTCCAAGTTACGCCCGGGGACACATTTCTGTGTGACACACAGGGAGACGTTTCTGTGTGACACACAGACAGAGATTCTGTGACTTAGGCCCAATCCCAATGGGCTCTATGCAGCCAACACTTCCGCGTTCAGTTTGGGCCGCCGGAAAGCTTCCGGTCGGAAGCAACTCATTCACTGTGAACGTACGGTCGTGATTTTGTAGGAATAAAGTTCAGTACTTTATACAACACTATTTCATTTGATAATGTGATGGCATAGTTTTTCATAGTTTGTATTATTTGTGTTGAGACGTTGACATGATGACATGAGTTAGAAACGTCTTAAATCTCCTGTTAAAAACGAGAGTTCTTCGGTGTTGCCATGTCCGCTTGTTAAAGCGACTTGGGACTTGGCTTCTTTTCATAGACCTGATTGCTTATTTCTCTCACACAATCTGGCGACACCTACCTCTCGTCTCCAGCTGTTATAAGGTGCTGCCACACTTACTAAAGAGCCGCGGACGTTCTCGGCTCTCCGCAGCTTCTTTTCCGGGTTTTTAGACAGCTGGTGAATGGAAATTAATTTTTAGTAGATAGTTTTTGTTTTATACAAATAAAAAATAAAAACCTGGCACAAAACATTCAGATGGGGGTCCGTGTGCACAAATACTGTTACATGGGGGTCCTTGGCTTTATGACAACATTTGAGCAGAATCACAGGTTTAAACAACATTAGGGAACAAGCCTAAATAAGCATACACTTTAGAAACAAGCCCCAAAAACGCAACCTAACCTGTCAATATTTTCAAGCAACTTTACTGAAAAACAAGACCAAAGTCGCTTATAACAAGCGGACATGGCAACACCGGGAGAAATCCATGAAGAACTCTCGTTTTTAACAGGAGATTTAAGAATTTCTAACTCATGTCATCATGTCAACGTCGCAACACAAGTAATACAAACTATGAAAAACTATGGCATCACATTATCAAATGAAATAACGTTGTATAAAGTACTGAACTTTATTCCTACAAAATCACGACCGTACGTTCACAGTGAATGAGTTGCTTCCGACCGGAAGCTTTCCGGCGGCCCAAACTGAACACGGAAGTGTTGGCTGCATAGAGCCCATTGCCTCCCTCAAGCCCTGAGCCCTGAACCCCCATTGACTTTAGTGACTGTAAGTGCTTGAGGAAAAATTACCTTTGGAATACGGACGCTGATGTTACATAATATAATAGTGAAAATTGTTTTTTTTTTTTGCATATTACTTTGTAATGCTACTGACATTGGTGCGCAGCACTCTTGAAAACTAAAAAAGATATTGCATTATGGTTTGAGCTGAGAGGCCCTTTTTGATGCATCAATCAAGTCAAGTTGCCTTAATTCAAGTGGCATATGCCTTTTTTATAAATTATATATGTGTAGGTGCACCATGTGATCTACCTGCACAGCCTTTGTGATCTACTGGTAGATCACAATCTACCTTTTGGGCACCCTGCTCTAAGGGCATGTCACTGTGTCCATGTCTGTTCATACTTCCTTATAAGGGCATCTCACTGTGTCCATGTATGTTCATATTCCCTTATAAGGGCATCTCACTGTGTCCATGTATGTTCATATTCCCTTATAAGGGCATCTCACTGTGTCCATGTCTGTTCGTCTGTTCATATTTCAGACCAGATTACTTCATGGAGTCCAGTCTACAGCTGTGTGGATGGAACTCCATATTTGGACGAACCTGATGTCATATTTTGATGAGGTAAGATTCCATGCATCGACGGCTTTAAAGGCTGATTACACACAGTGTGAGGAGCAGTAGCTTGAGAGAGACAGAAACCAAACCCAGTGAAGCGATGGAGAAACTGTGTGATTCTGAGATGAGGAGAATTCGGCAGTACGCTGTGAATGTAACTCTGGACCCTGATACAGCACACTGCACACTCATGCTGTCTGAGGATGGGAAACAAGTGCATGATGTAAACGTATGGAAGAATCTCCCAAAGAACAAAGAGAGATTCACTAATCATCCCTGTGTCTTAGGAAAACAAAGTTTCTCCACAGGAAGGTTTTACTACGAGGTCCAGGTTGGAGGGAAGACTGGCTGGGAAATAGGAGTGGCCAGAGAGTCCATCCACAGGACGAAACCCGAATGTGCTTACTGGGGTATAGGGTTGTGGAATGGAAATGAGTACTGGGCTTGTGCTGACACTGATATGGTCCTCATCCCTGTAAGAGAGAAGCTCCAGAAAGTGGGAGTGTTTGTGGACTATGAGGAGGGTCTGGTCTCCTTTTATGATGTGGAGACCAGACTTCACCTCTACTCTTCCACTGGCTGCTCCTTCACTGAGAAACTATATCCATTCTTCTATACAGGTATTCTTCCTGGTGGTACAAACTCTGCTCCTCTTATAATCTCTCCTGTCAATCACTCTGACATGAGAGCTGATCTGCATTTACAGGAGAATGTGTGAATCACACAGTACGAGGACGGAGCACGCCGGCCTACTTGGGGCCCCCCAATCCACCCCATTGATGCTGAGTGCCAAGCAGGGAGGCACTGGGTCCCATTTTTACAGTCTTTGGTATGACCCGTCCGTGGATCGAACCCTGACCTCCCAGTCTCAGGGCGGACACTCTAACCACAAGGCCACTGAGCTGACCCTAACCTAACCCCAGTAAAACTATAGGGTACCTAAGCATATAAGCCTCAGTAAGAGTACCGGTATATGTTTAAGCTTTAGAACCATAACCCAAAAAGACCCGAAAAAGTATATTATTCAGAGAAGGTGCATGCAGGGTCCCGAGAGGATTCCCACCCTGGAGGATAGACGTTAAACAACACACAACAACCTTTAAAGGTGTAGTGTAGGGATGCCAAACGACTCATATTTGGCCAATCGATAAATCGAGGCCGCAAATCGACGAGTCGATCGACTTTTTTTCCTATTTATTTTCCATTATTTTTTATTTTATTTTTGTTGTTGCTGCGCAGCAGTTGAGGAGAACGCAACTATGCATTCCTTTAAGCAACACAACTTCTGCAGCTGCATCCATATGTTTAGAATTTGCATCAATGATCAAAGCCCAATAATAAAAAATAAACTTTATTTTGTAAACAACGACACTGAAGGAGCAGCGGCGCTATCGGCTGCTATGCTATCAGCTAGTCCCAACTCTCAAGTGTCTGCAGCAGCCTGTCACAAGTCCCGTAATGAACTGATACGGGACGCACGTTGTTCCGTATTTTAATGTCGGGTCGGGGAATAAATACAGTATGAATGACGGCGGGATTTATTTGACAACGCTGTCCTGCTTTCTTCACGAGAAGAGAAGAGCGCTCACAGCTCAGAACAGAGCGGACCTGTCTTTGAGCGTGAGCAATGACATGCAAACCTGGGGTCTGGGGGCTCAGAGCTGCAGCCATTGGCTCATGATACGAGCACACGACCAATGGGACAGAGCATTCAGTGTTGCTAAGATACCCTTCCCCTTCACCCCACACCCTTGGACGATGGCGCTCTAACTGAAGCCAGGGCATGCATGTGAGGAGCGGCGCTGACAGGCGCAGCACAGCAGTGTCACACAGACAAACACGTACCTCTCCCATTTGGAAAACATTTGAAACAGTAAAGTTTATAACGTTTTATAATAAGCCATTACAAAAAAATAAAAAATAAAATAAAAACGATTTTTCGACTCATACGTTTTTGAGTCGCGGAAGGCATGAGTCGAAAATCGAGTCGATTTTCAACTTTTTTCAACATCCCTAGTGTAGTGAAATGAAAAATACGTTTTTCACACTTTTAGACCATATCCGTGGTCATCATATGGGCATACCTAACAATGGATGCCAAAAAAATATTGGAAAATTCTCATTTGTGTGTTTTTATATCAAAAGTCCATAAAAAATATTTTGTATTACTTCCTGAAAACTAAAACGTGCTGCGTGATGACGTGTCGAGGCCCACAGCGATAAAAGCCAATAAAAATGAAGCTCACCCGTTTAATTCCCCATATCTCCGCATCCGTCCAGCACAGGCTGCACAGCTGCTACTGATTACAGAAATCTTCCGTTTTTATTCCCATTCAAGATAACATCCAGAGAGTGTATTACTCGGTTTCAACTTAATCATCACGCTAAAAAAATGTATCTGAAAACATTATAGGGTAGAAATAAGCCACATAAGAGTAAACTGGTAAAGCTGGCCGACTATCTGATTTGTAAACAAACATCCACACGCTGTCCTGCGTAGCATAGCTACCGTCCCTAGCTACCGTCCCATCCCCTGAAGGGATGCGATGCTCCGATTGGTTCAGAAACTTCATAGCGGTGTTTCAACTTGAGACCGTCTGAAACTTCAAAATAAAATGTCCACCATTTCCGTTTCACTACGCCTTTAACCTTGACCTCAGAAAAACTATGTTAAATCCAACCTTAACCCAAAAAGCCCCCACAAAAATATTATAGAGAGACTGTGGGGCCGGAGAGGATTTTTCTCACCCTGGAGAACACTTTCAACAACACAAAACAGCCTGTGTTTCAGCAATAGTGATGAAATAGAGGTCTAGGGCCTCTGGAAATGACTGGAATAGAGCCGGTACACGTATGGATGGACTCCGATAAAAGAATCACAGGAGGGCTGCTTCTTTTAGTGTCTTTACTCTTGAACAGAAGTGCGGTCTATAAATACAAATAAACAATCAAATAATTCTTACATAAACCAAAATACAGTTTAAACCCATCTACAGTAGGTATCAAACATAGGCATCAAACATGTTTCAACCATAAAGTAAATCACATTCACATTTTCAGAACATACACAAATATATAACAACATGACCGTATATAAAAAGGAAAGCACCATAGTCTACAATAAACAATAAAGACTTACTTTTACTGTCATGAACACGCACAGTCAGAGAGGAAAATAAAACACAGCTCCTCAGGTCAAACTAAGCAGAGAACTGAGTGAGAAAAGCATGCAAGCTGAACCTAATCACAATTATTACTGGGGCAGCCAATCAACCTTGCTGTGTCAATGAGTCCTTGCATTGCTGTGTCAACGAGTCCTTGCATGCTGGGTCAATTGCAGTCAATTAACTAGGTCTTTCCTACAGTGAATAGCAACGTTTTTCTCTCTCTCTCTCTCTCTCTCTATATATATATATATATATATATATATATATATTATTATATATATTATAAATGTTTTACTAAAGAAGGGAGCCCACGCCACAGGAAGTGGAATTTCCTGTCATATTCTAATCATATCTGTGTCTTAGGAAAACTAAGTTTCTCCTCAGGAAGGTTTTACTACAAGGTTCAGGTTGGACCAGAAAGTGGGAGTGTTGGACTATGAGGAGGGTCTGGTCTCCTTTTATGATGTGGAGACCAGATTTCATCTCTACTCTTTCACTGGCTGATCCTTCACTGAGAGAATATGGGCTCTTTTCTCCACACGCACAGAGCCAAGAACACTCGTCTTTTTATTGAGTCACAACACGGCTTTCATTTGGTATATAGATTGTGCGTGTAGGCCGTCTCTACAGAACGGTGTGAAGTGAAAAGGAAAGTTCGGTCTAGATTAAACCCCATTTGCTGCTATGGGGTGATGAACTGAACGAGCAAATGGAATCGCGCATGCTGTACAATGGTGGCACAAATAACTTCTTTGACTATACAATTACATAAACACAAGGAAGTGGCAGGTGCTCACTTCTGCTGATTATATGAAAATTACAAAGAGATGCATGCATAGGAGAATAAGGAGAGATGACGCAGCCTGCACTACACGGATAACTCCATTGAGGCGCAGTGCGCGCCACTCTTTACCAAACTAATTTGGCATACGCTTTCCCAAATGTGTTTGACCAAAATAGCAATTTAGGGGAGTACGAGGACGGAGCACGCCGTCCTACTTGGGGACATGCGTGTCGGGGAACGATGCAAGTCGTTGCATTTATGTCGACGGTGCGGAACAAAATGCATGTGACGTGGTGCTCAGCCAATCCGAGAAGCAGACGGTTTGGGGTTGTCCAATCAGTGAAGCCGATGCATATGGTCTCCCGAACACCCTGAGAATGATACAGATATCTGTGGTTTCTGAGATTAAACCGTCGGTCCTTCTGATTGGCCAGTCGTTGCTGCACACCTCAGGCTCATATGAGACACACTCTGATTGGCCGGTCGTCGCTGCACACCTCAGGCTCATATGAGACACACGCCACGTTTGAGATGGTTCGGTCAGTCGCTGTCCAAGTTATGCCCAGGGACACATTTCTGTGTGACACACAGGGACACATTTCTGTGTGACACACAGGGACACGTTTCTGTGTGACACACAGACATAGATTATGGCTGCGTTCGAATTGCTAGGGTTGTTCCCTACTCCCTACTCCCCATACGGGGATCGAGACTCAGTGGACTCAAATAGTGATGAATTCGGACAATACTCCCTGTATGGGGAGCACCGACTCTGACATCAATATCGGTAGAGGGCGCTATAGGTCCGCGGGTTCATGTACTTTTTATTTGCATTGTAATCCCCATAGGGTTTTTTCAGATCGCCTCATAAAGAACTGTATGAAAAATAAACAAATCATCCCGGCCGTTTCACTCATTTGGATATGAAGAATCAACTGACTACAAGAAACCAGTCAAAACGCTGCTGCTGAATTTTCGCTAGGAAAAGACTGTATCAAATTAGTGACTGCAGGCTGTCACCTCCCTGCAAGGACAGTTTGTTAAATTATTTTTAAATTCATGGATGAATAAAGAAAAAATAGGTTAATGAAAATATGTTTGCAGGCATTTAGGCCTATATGTCTATGATAAAAAGGTTATTCTTTTAAAATAACATAGGCCTATGATTACAGTGCACCACCTTGACAATATGAAAATATCAGCAGCATGATTATGAACCCCCGCTAATCCTGGGGGGGGGGGGGGGGGGGGATAGGCAAAAATAGCCGATCTATAAGCAACGCAACGTCCGTGTTGTGAGCTTGTAGATCGGGTACTTTTGGTAAAGAATTACCAGAAGTAGCCGATCTACAAGCTCTGCTCACAATACGGACGTTAACAGAAACAGCAGTCCAATAAATTACTGCCTACATAGTGAAGTTTTAATGTATTTATCGCAATTCAATGAAATAATGTTAGATAACATGTTAACATGTTCGGAGACACAATTAATGTGTCTCACATGCATGTACAAAATATATATTGGACTTTAGCACATAGCTTTACAACCTCACCAACCTTAATCCAAAAACTATTTAAAAAGTCTGCGGTTGTAAAAATAGTGTCGGCAGCAGGGCGCGAAACCGTGAACCCATGAACGATGGTTTGAAAGGCGGCGTAACAGTCCACTAGACTAACAAGGCAGCTGATAGAATAGGGTTCTAAGGCAGCATAGGAGTCGAATAGGCCAGCAGGGCAGCTGTCAGAAAGTGGTTCTATGCTAGTATTAGAAGGTGAAGTTCCGCCGTCGCGTCCGTGGGACTTGTAAAACTTGTTTGATTGATAATTGATTGATTGATTAATTGATAATTAAACAACAATTAGATGTATAAAATATATATTGGACTTTAGCACATAGCTTTACAACCTCACCAACCTTAATCCAAAAACTATTAAAATATATTCTACAGCAAGCAACTGATTCCTCTCCTAACGTCATGCGCTGGGCCTGGGTGATACAATGAATCAGATTAGTAATACTATTGCAAATTAATTGTTTTATTATAAATAAAATAAAACCATTGCAAATAAATGCACAGATCATTTGTCTCGAGATCTGTAGCTTCGAGATCCGCCAGGGAAGAAAAGAGAGGGGAAAACGAAAGTTTAAAAAGTACATTTGTGTTGATTTATTTCGCCAAACACCCAAACTGTTCAGTTTGGGTGTTTGGGAGACAATGAGGTGCTGGCCACAGCTCCTCTTATATAGCCTGCCACTAATCATGAACAGCTGGCAGCCAGAGCCCTCAGGTGATTGACAGATGAGGCCCTTTAGACCAGCAGAGGTCAGCAAAGCCACAGGCAGAACAAAGACAGAGTAGGTAAAGAAGAATTTTCACAAAACAGCAATTTTAATTGGCTCATAAAAACCATCATTTTTTTCACTTAAAAAACGTACTATGTCCATATAGGTCCAACGTTGAACTTTTCGTGCATTTTGATCAAAGATCCTGGGAGAAGATGCATTTTAATTGATTTTCATATAATTCAAAATGGCGGGTGGTCTAGAGCAGGGGTTCTCAACGTTTTTGGCTGGGGACCCCCAGAAATGCTTTGACCATGTCTCACGAGTCACGACCCCCCACCACCAATACAAACTGACCAAACCAGATACAATCATTAAGGAAATTGTATGCATGCACCACCTACTGTACCACTATGTAAACTCTTTTTTTTCCCATTTTTCCATTTTTGTTGCAAAAAAAACAAAAACTAATCATTTGGGACCCCCCAAAATAATTTGGCGACCCCACGGGTTGAGAACCCCTGATCTAGAGGTCAGAGGTCAAAAGTAAGAGCACAAAACTTGTTCGGCATGAGGAGACGCATATGTATCGAAGATTCATTGCTGACGGTCAAACGGTTCATGAGCTATGCGTGGTCAAAGTTTGCATTTTCAATTGAGTGCTATAGCGCCACCCTTTGGCCAATGGTTGTGGGCTTCACATCCTCACCGTTTGGCATGGCCCTCTAATATTTCCAAATTTCGCGAAAACCGACTGCACGGTTCAGCCAGAACTGCTATTTTCGGCGGAAGGAGAAGGAGAAGGAAAAAAACTAACAATAAAGGACCAAGTCCTTTCAGGACTGCTTGGTCCTTTAAAAAAGAAAATGATGGGTTTAATTACTTTTCCATTCCATATCGCTACACTTGGTCTATCAAAAGATGTGTGTATTCTCTGTGTTCATGTCAAGGCGTGGGTTTGTCCATGTGTTCAAATACAATGTCCATCTATTTGCCAGAGAATCACTGTGTTTACTTATTTATATCCATAATAATAAATCTTTCCCTTAAAAACTGCACTATCCACAAGTTTCACACATATTTAATGTATTTGCTAAATAGTTACTGTATCGATTTCAAATCATTGAATTGTATCCTATCGTATTGCCATAATGAACCAATATCGTCCATGTATCGTCAACCATGTATCGTGATACGTATCGTATTGTTGTTCAAATGTATCGTTACACCCCTAGCGATTATAATACAGACATACAAAATAAAGAGGCGCCTGTTTTCAATTCACTCAGTAGGTTTTATGACCTGCACAGTGTCAGCCAGCTAATTACCAAACCCACAAGGGTGTGTGACTCTACTCAAACCACGATTGATCTCATTCTTACCTCGGACAAATCCAGAATCTCCAAGAAAGGGGTTATTGTATGCGGGCTTAGCAATAACTTTATGATTTTCTGTACCCGCAAAAAACTAAAACTAAAGACCGGCTGTCACAATACAGTCATATCTAGGGACCTCAAACCTACTCTTGTCAGTACTAAACAACATGGCTCCTTTGAGAACCATCAGGGTCAAAACCCGCTCGGAGCCATGGATGAATTCGGACATACTGACTGCAATGAAAGCCAGAGACAAAAAATGCTCTGAACTTCTAAAATGCAAGTCCAAGCTAGCAAAGCGCTTCGACAGTGATCTCCAATTGTAACATTGTAACTACCATGACCAAATCCGCAAAAATAAACTTTATCAATGATAAAGCAGAGGAAAACAAAAACAATCCTCAGGAGCTCTGGAAGCTACTAAACAACCAACTAGGCTGCGGTCAGAAACAACTGTGGGGGGTGCTGTTGTCACACCAAGGAACATAGGGAACCAAGTAACATTTCTCACTTTTTACACTTTATTTTAAACCACAGCAGGCATCAAGGCAGCATGAGGTAAGTCATTAGGTAGGTCATTGTCTTTCTTTCTTTTCAGGGGGGCAGGGGGGGCCAGCGGAGGAGCCAGTGGATCCGAGGAGGTAAATGTTAGTTTAGGTTTTCTTTTTAATTACTTTAGGTGTTAACTCAGGTTTCTTCTGTTTTCCAAAACGTAAATAAATGAATTGTCAAATGAATTGTCTCTTTCTCTTACAGGTGCCACGCTATGAGCTTCTAGATCTGCTATTTTTCAACAGCTAACAGCTTTTAAAGATGGAGTGCCGTGATTTATTTCCACCCTTAAACATGATCATCAGTTGTTATTGTTATATAAGGAGGTATAATTTTTTCAAAAAAGTGTACAGTATTTGTTAAAATTATGGTTTTATGTGGACACACCCACCAGTTAATTAGGTATGTGTGAGTTTAACCTTAGCACCACCCACCTAATCCAGTCCCTCCGCCTCCTCCTTTAAGACCACCCACTTGTCCTAGTCCCTCCCCCTCCTTATAAAAGGACAGCCCATGGCTCTGCCCTTTTGTTTACAAAATGACAAATTGGTGTCTGTAATGTAATGTAACAAAAACTCATGTTTTTGTGAATGTTAGAAGTTAACACTTCCCATATTTCTGAGATGTCGGATAAGCACCATTATGCACTTATACTGCCACCATTTATCCATGTATAGGCCTATAATCCACGCATCCATACTATATCAGACCTGTTTCTTCTGATTTGTTTTAATCATTTATTTATTTCCTCCAATTATATTGACCCTATTGTCAGCTCATCTCATCATCCAATTAAATCATAGTTTAACAGCAGAAACAATTAGATTGATAGATCATTTAGCATGAATAATTTGCCAATATACTGTAGGCTATTAATGTCCTCCAGCTAAGCACCCAGGCATTGAAACTGTCCTTTATTAAAACACTTATTAAAGGCACATGATGCTCTGGACAGAAGAGGGGAGACACTCTTCTATTGCTCTGATCAAACTCAATTTACAACATGAATATGCCATTCCTTCTGACTGCATTGAGTTTCAGCAAAAGCAAACCCTGGGGTTGCCAGGTTTAAAGAAACAAGCGTCCAGGTCCACGAAAACAAGTCACAGAAATTGCCTTGAATATTTATGAAAATGTTTCATCGCCTTCCAGCACGACACAACAGATACTTATAATTCTTGACTTTACAGCCTTGTATAAGTATTATTAGGACCTACATATTGACTACAACAGCCAACAAGAATGCACACTGTGACACTACACTCTGTATCAAAGCCTGACCACTGTGATTATAAAAGAAACAACCTGAAATAGAACTCCTTGAGAACAGCAAGAGCAACTGGACAGCAGTGGTTTCCTTGATTAATCCTGAGGACCCGACGTGAACATCTACTTGCTTCCAATCTAACGAAAAACAATCTAATGGACGTCTGCTGACTCTGCTCTGCTGTGAACTGGTAATGTGTGAAATGACTGTTTGAAAATCTGTCACACAGTTAGGCACAGAGCAGCAAACTGCTTTGTTCAGTTCACACGTGTATGTGGCAGGCAGCTCCGCCCACAGAGGTTGTCGTATTTAAAAAATATATATAGAGGGGGAGGTGCGTGTGTGCATCTTTAAAATAATGGTTAAACCCTATGAGGTGACAGATCAGATCTAAATGGGTTAAGGCAGTGGTTCTCACAGCCATCAAAACGTTATCCCACATTTCACAGCAGTGATGGTAGGTATTTCATAATGCCTGAATTTACACTTTGTTGCATGGTGAAAATAGCCGATCTACAAGCTCACGTGTTGTGAGCCCTATAAAATGCAATCCATATAAATTATGTATTTGATTTTGTTCAAACTACAGATGAGGAGGAGGTCACGTGGAGGAAGAGGAGATGATAGTGATGGATAGAGGACAGGAAGATTATAGCACTGTGGAGCAGGGGAGGAGGAGGAGAGCAGTAGGAGCTCGGACTGGAGCGATCAAGACCAGAAGATTGAAAACAACAAGGAGAGACTCAATGCCCTTCAAGGTTTGTTGAGGGCCAGAGACATAAGAGACGAATGAGCCATTACATTCCCTCGCTCAAAATCAAGAATTGCATATGGGATCCGATTCGACCCCGCCCCCCCCCCCCCTGCAACATTGTCCTCCAGAAGAGAAAAGACAGTGCTGAGGGAGAGCTCCTCCGACCCCCCCCCCCACACCCCTATCTTCACAGACACCTGTTGTGTGACTCTGGACTGGCACGAGCGAGGACGTCTCTATAGACCCCCCACCCTGAAATGTGCCTGCACGAACAAGTATTACCAACCTTACTTGAAATGTGATGTGATGTCTTCTTATGCTGTAAATTGTATTATTGCCACCAATCAATGGATACAGTGGATGTGTCAGTGTGCCCCCCTTGAATGGATGTTATGCATACCAAGGAATGTACATAGCATGCCATGATGGAATAGTGGAACTCATAGCAAAGGACATATCAAAATATAATAATAATAATAATAATAATAATAATAATAAAATTCCAGGGTCATTCCATCCATGTTCTAACTCTGTGATAACACAGATCTGTGTTATACCTATTACCTTTACATCTCTGACAGCTAATACACCAGATATTGTTGTGGTTGATGAAGAGTCCAGAGAAGTGTCTGTATATTAGAGATAGCCTGCACTGGCAAAGTATTGTGGTGTCTCTGCTATAATTGGCAACCGTCATATATGGTGGAGACGCTGTTACTTATACCCATAGAGTACTGAGTGGCATGCCTATTGTAACATGAAAACACATGCCAGGATTTTGCAGATGTAACTCTAATGCACCTATAACATTTGTGTCCTTGTATGCATATCCTGTGTGGACATAAATAAATGGT
Source organism: Electrona antarctica (assembly GCF_951216825.1). Taxonomy (NCBI): domain Eukaryota; kingdom Metazoa; phylum Chordata; class Actinopteri; order Myctophiformes; family Myctophidae; genus Electrona; species Electrona antarctica. The sequence continues at coordinate 12,612,160 of NC_136812.1, forward strand.
TAAAATGTGTGTGGTATGTTATCTCTAAGTTAAGTAGTTGTGTGATCCTCATTTACATGTTTATTACATGTTTTCCTGAGTTGTGTTGTGTGCTGGGGTACAACCTTGATTTTGAGAGTTCCTGACTCTTCAAAGTAATGTAACGATTTCTACATCCTCATAAACCCATAAAAGGAGGTATCACTCATGATTCTATGATGTTTTAAGATGTACCCTGTTTCAGAGATGCAACCATTGTGGATTTTATAATTCAGCATGGCTGTTGTTATATTATTATGTTGCTCATGTCCATCCATGCTACAAACATCAGAAATGTGCATAAAAGTGAATAATTTTGGAGTTTATACAACAATGAATTATGTGGTTTTGCAGCTGCCCTTCTGAAACTGCTATCACACATTTTCTCACTCCTGGATGTCAGACGAACAAAATGATACCACACGTCCACACATGTCTTGTCCCTTTTAGTGGTACCGATATCTGATTCGGCCCAAGGACTAACTCCTTCAAAACCGCTCTCAAAGGGAACCTATACGGACAGCTGCAATTCGAAACTGGCCACCGTAAAATCTAAATCCCCCACCCACCTCTTTTTCCCCTCACTGTATATTTCTATATGTTTCTTTTTTCCCTTATTACCCCCGCTATGATGATTCCCTGTTTTTGAGTGCAGAGCTATGTGTGTGGGTGGGTGGGTGCGTCTGAGCACGAAAACAGCATGGTTGTTTTTGGAAGGCAGCATGGTTGTTTTTCACCACCTGTGCACACACACAAACACACACGCACATATTAACTATCTGGATGGTGATTTCGGGTGTGCCAGTACAGTACAGTGACAGTACAGTACAGTAGAGGGTACAGTAGAGGGACAATAACTCTGATAACTGTCATTTCTCAACCGTTTCAGACGCGGGGCGGCTCGCTGGAATCGGGCCGGCACCCTGGGTGCGTTCCTGCACACGGAGTTGCACCACTCACTTCACACTCACTCACAGTTAACAGTTTTTGTATTCAGTTGTGCTTGAAATGTACAGTAATTCTGCAAACTGTTAATAAATACTTCAATCAATCAAGCAATCAATCAAAACAAGGCTCAAAACCTCCTAAAACAAACTGGTCAGGCTACTACTTGGCCTCACTCCCCGAACCCACCTCACCCCTGCCCACTTTGACAGGCTTAGGGTTAACGACAGCATCTTGCAATGGGTCTGGTCCACAAGATTCGCTACACCACCAAGATACACATACCAGTCTAAATACTTCCTTAATGTCAACGAAGTCCACACCCACAACACCAGAGGGAGCTCAACAAACCATGTGCAACCCAGATTTGGCACAAACAAGGGACTACATTAATTTCGCTCCTATGCCACCAAAATGTGGAACGCCCTACGCATGTCATTAAGACATGCGAATCCCTTGACTCCTTCAAAACCGCAAAGGGCACCTACGGACGGCTGCAATTCGAAACTGGCCCCCGTAAAATCTGAATCCCCCACCCACCACTTTTCCCCTCACTGTATAGGCCTATTCATAGTCTGGATTTTCGGTGGTGAGGTGACCACCGCTCTGGTGGTGAGCTGACCACCGGAGCTGAAATAACGTTGAGCGGTGGTGAGTAAAAACCGAGAGAAGGGCTGGAGCAGTGGCGGTGGTTTGCTCTTCACCACGGCTCGTGACGTCATGTTGTAGTTCGGTGGTCACCTAACCACCGAAAATCCAGACTATGTATGAGCCTTTAGTTTTCTTTTCCCTTTTTACCCCCTTTATGATGATGATTTCCTGTTTTGTTTTGCTATATAGAAGTGTATATTTGTATAATAATAATAATCTTTATTGTCCCGAAGGATATTTGTCTTCACAGTCTGTTCAACTCAATACAAAGACTGTTAACTGTGAGTGGACGACCCAATAAAGCATTACACTTGTTTACAAGAGGGTCTTGTTCAAATCATCAAAACATTTAGAGACTACAAATAGACACTTATACTATATACTAGTATATACTATATATAGCAAAAAAAGAGAACAGGAATTCATCATAAAGGAGGTAAAAAGGGAAAAGAAACATACAGTGAGGGGGAAAAGGGGTGTAAACAACACATAGCACATACATAACACCAAGACAATACAAAAGGATATGGTCCCCACTGTATACAGAACCATCCCAACGTGTACGTTGTATAAAGAACATCCTATCGGCGGGGCAGTTTGTTTATGAATTGAACATGGTGGACCCTCTTGTAAACAAGCGTAGTGCTTGGTCGTCCACTCACAGTTGACAGTTTTTGTATTGAGTTGTGCTTGGAATGTAGGCCTACTGTAATTCTGCAAACTGTTAATAAATACTTCAATCAATCAATCAAACTCACCCCTATACCAATTTGCCCTGTGCATTCCTAAAGTAACCTAAGTAAATTATGCTTAAACGATTAAAACCTAACATTATTCGCCCACACCCGGCCATGCACGGTAACAGGTCATGTCGCCCCAATTCCATCTCGCCCCAGCTTTTTTCCGCCGACCTCACGCCGACAGCTCGGTGCGCCGGTTCTTGTATTCTTTATTTTGTTTTACTGAGAATAAGGTTAGAAATTGATTGATTGATTGATTGAAATATTTATTAACAGTTTGCAGAATTACAGTACATTTCGAGCACAAACTCAATACAAAGGCTGTTAACTGTGAGTGGACGACCCAATTAAGCATTACACTTGTTTACAACAGGGTCCACCATGTTCAATTCATCAAAACATTTAGAGACGTACAAATAGACACTTCTATATAGACAAAGAACAGAAATAAGTTTAGGGTTAGGCATAGTTTTACTGGGGTTAAGTTTAGGAATAGGGTTAGGTTTAGGCATCGTTTTACTGAGGTTGAGGTTAGGAATAAGGTTAGGTTTAACCGTTTAAACATAATTTACTTAGATTACTTTAGGAATACCAGGCCGCGACGTTCCGCCGGCTGTACGCCCGGGGCGAGTTGGTAAAGGCCGGGGCGAGCAGTCTCGTATTCCCATGCACTACCAACGAACTCCGGGGAGCACTTCCAGGGGGACCCGCGCTCCGTGGGTCCCCGAGTACCCACCTTTAACCTCAGTAAAACTATGCCTAAACCTAACCCTGAACTTTTTATAACCTCATTCGCAGTAAAACAAAACAAATAAGAATACCACGTCCACAACCGTACGGCACCCAATCAAGCGATACCATGCGGCTAGCTAGCATATAACGTGCAGTCGTGCACTGATTCAAATGAACACTTTACTTACCAAGTTATTCGACAGCTTATAGTTCCCCCGAACTTTTCTCGGGTCCGTTATCCAGCTCCAGGCCACTCTGTCTGGAACATCCGTAAATCTTTCAGTTCTTTTGGGGTTTCCTTTGGACATTGTGGCACTCGACTCGACTGACAATTTAATTTCCCGCTGGACTATTATTTATTATTATTATTTTCCTCGGACCAATGCTCCTTCGAACCAATGATATGTCGAACCAATGATATGTCGAACCAAAGAATTCCTCACCACTAGGATTGGTCAAAAACAATGCAAGGGAGGTGATGTTTTCAGACTTGAACGTAATTGGTCAATCGTCAACAGGTTGACCAGAGCCATAGAGTAAGACAGAGTTACGACATTGAGGGTCCAGAAAACTGCGCGCATCCTGAATGTGTGTTGGGATGACTTATGGCGATGATTTATCTTCATTGATTGTTTATTGTTTATTGTTTATAAGGATCCCCATTAGCTTTTGCTTTGACAAAAGCTAGTCTTCCTGGGGTCCGCCACAGACAAACATTTAACATTTAACAAAGGCATTAAGGCAATACTTACAATTGTTTACAAACACTAACTCAAAATAAAACATAGTAAAAATAAAATATCAAATAAGAAATAAAAAACATAGAAGAAATAAAAAAACAGCAAAAATCACTTTCAACAAATGATACATTTGAATTATTATTTTTTTCTCCCAGGGTTACTACAGGATGGTTTACATAAGGTGTTCTTTTAACTTGATTTTAAAGATGAATTTTGTATTTGTATTGGTTATACACTTTGGTAATGCATTCCAACCTATTCATTACAGCTCTATAGAAAATAGAAGATTTGAGAATATTTGTTCTTGGTTTAAGACAGCACTTCTTAGACTTATATAGCATTTGAAACAGACTTATAGCATGTCATGTAGACAGCACAATAAGTGCATTGTATGTAGTCATAGCACTTCATAGTATATATGTACAGCATAGTATAGCATATATGTATAGTTTATATGTATAGTGTCATTATATAGATATGTTCTAGTTATAGTTTATATGTATAGTGTCATTATATAGATATGTTCTAGTTACGTTCTTAGCTTACGCATGTTTCGCGATAAATGCATTTTACATATGTGATGTATTCCCATGCTTTTTGTTCTTGCTTAATGTAAATCACTCTGGATTAAGAGCGTCTGCTAAATGCCTAAATTGTAAATTGTAAATTGTAAGTGCCACCAAAACACCTGAACGGGCTTGTCTAGTCATATGGTTATGTTCGTCTCTTACATGTACGTCTTGAGTATGCTCAATACACCATACTCAATACACCCATCCCACAATCATCGATCTGTGGGTTATTGTATCCGTATTCCGTAGCAATGTGTTATTGACTATTGAGTACCCCAGCAAAGTAGTTAGCCTGGCATGGCCAGACTAATATCACTGCGTATATATCAGTCTGGAACTTCGGTGTGGGGCAGTTACGAACAGATTCCAACGTCACAGCAAAAAAGTCTCACTTTGAATAGTGGACTCTGATTGGTCACCCACAACTCTGGGGTGAGTGAAATGTAATTCAAATGGAGTGTCAGACCAATCTCACCAGGGAATTTATTTTTCCTGTGGCAATTGACCAATTACTTAAACAAAGCAAACTAAGGCCCATAAGTTATAAATTATATATATATTATAAATACAATTGTGGGCACCTCAATGTTATTTTTTCCCTAAATGTAAAAAAATAAAAATCACACCGTGTGAAGTGAGGGGCGCTCTTATCATTATACATCATCATACATCATTTCATGAACAACTGAATTTATGTGATTGGTTAGCCGATTTGCTCGTCTACATATGACGTACATTTTCCCTTCATTGTCAATGGCAATTGTGTTGCCACAAATGAAGTCATTGGCGGACATTTGACCCAATTTCTCCTTTCATTGTCAATGGCAAATATTGAGACGTGTGAGCACAAAATGTACATCATATTTGGCGGACATTTTACCTAATTTCTCCTTTCATTGTCAATGGCAAATATTGAGACTTGTGTGGACAAAAGCTGTATAGCTGTATACACACACACACACACACACACACAGCTGTGCATAGGAAAATAAAATAAAGAATAGGCCTACAACAATCAGAGAACAATGTTAGATTCATGGTTTATTAAAACGGTGTTCAAACTTTTCTTTATACTTATATTATCTCCCTTTAGAATTTGGTCAGAATTCCTTTTTATTGACACAATTTATTAATATCAAATTGATGAAAGGTCATTCAAAGCTGTAGTTTTCCTTCAAGTTGCGCTGGCTCTCAGAGACCTTCTGTGCCATGCTCAAGGGTCGAGGGGTTCTATCCATTTTCAACCCAGCATGTTGTCGCGTTCCAGTCATCTGTACTGGAGAAGGAGGGAGAGATAACAAGTTAGACTTTAGGCTAGTTTAATCCAACACAAATCAAGCCTATTAAAAAAATGTATGTAATAAAATCTTTCATTGACGCATAGATTACTTGTTTTGTACAGGTCTATTCTGGTCTTAAGTTGAGAGAAAGATAAACTGCAAAAGCAGAAATCCTGCAACACTCCAAATTAGATGAATGGTCTTATAGTAGGTACAAGGCTCAAAGGTACAAACAGGAATGAAGGAATAGCCAGCACACAAGAAATGTCCATTTCACATGGTATATTTACCTCTGACGGACAACGGACGCGTTTTGGCCTGATGATGGGCCTTCCTCAGTGTTGTCAATTACTACTCTACTCCGGGCTTAATCAATGAATGACAATTCACTCCACATTGGAGTCAGTCAAGAGTCAAGACCCAACAGAGGTCTATTTCAGAGCTGTTCTACTGCCCCATAGTAATATAGTAAATGTAAGTCTTTGACTTTTTGTGCAATCCTGACAATTCTGTACTGCTGCTTTTGAACTGTATCTTGAATATATCAAATACATCAAATCAAATCAAATAATATGAAAACCTTAAACCTCTATGTCCAAAACGTTCCTTTTTTTGTAATTATACAAAAACATTATATTATAAAATATTTGAAATAGGTAGCCCATCTAAAAGCTCCCAACGTGTCGTTTTTTCAAGGTTAATTTAATGTAATGTATTTATATAGTATGTATTTTATCACCTGAAGTACTGTGATGTGAAAGTGTCCACTGAAAAGCCTACATTATATGCCACTCCCATAAAATGGTAAATGGTAAATGGTGCATTTATATACCGCCTTTATCCAAGGTGCTTTACATAGATTGTGCATTACATTCACCCATTCACACACACATTCATACACCGATTGCGGCGGAAGCCATGCAAGGTACCAACCAGCACATCGGGAGCAATTTTGGGGTTCAGTGTCTTGCCCAAGGACACTTCGACATGTAGACAGGAGGAGCCGGGATTCGAACCGCCGACCCATGGATCATTGGACGACCTGCTCTACCTCTTGAGCCACAGTCGCTCCCATAAAAACGTGATGATACATTATCAGCCTTACCAAGGCCTGGTTGTTGTGTCTTCTGACATCTCTTCTGTTTTGGGTCAGTCTGTTCCACCAGTGACACCTGGGCTACCTTAGCAGAACGGCCTACACACACACACACACACACACACACGCACACGCACACGCACACCAATTTGAAATCCACCGACAATAATGTTTCCATGGTGTACCAAAAGTACTCTATTTATTTATTATGGTAAAATCAACTCAGTAGGCCTATTTGAAAAAGCTATGGTCTTTGATAAAGTAGATACTATTCAATAACATTCATATTGTAGAAGTGTGCTTCTTATAGCTGTAGCAGTCCAGAAAGTCGATGGAAACAACCCATAGGCTTTCTTGGGTTTAAAATCCTCTTAGCAGACCTTGTATCGAAACTGTACTTTCCTATGCTTTTATTATTATTATTATTTTTGCAAACTGCTAATAAAGAATAAAATCAATCAATCAATAGGACACATTAAAATAATATGAATATCTATTGGCATTAACCCTTTATTAACAGATGACCAGTATTTGTTTCTAGTTTAAAAAAACAAGAGGGTTGCGCACACCCAGCAGACCCACCTGATGAAGGCCAGTCATGGCCGACACGTTGTGGCACTAGTATATGTGTTTGTTGTGCCGTTACTAATACTAAAAATCCTGAGTATATTCATTTAAATCTGAGAGGGTACAAAATGGACCTGTAAGGATTTCATAATGAACAGCTGGCTAATGACCACCGCTCAGACCTGGAGTACGGACGCACTCATTCTTGTGTCCTTCATTCCAGGCCTTCAACTTGCAAGTCTTGGAGCAGTAGAAGACTTCATGACAGCGACTACACGTCGTCAACAGCACAGACACAGAGCGACCACATCGGTAGCAAAATTTAAACTGGTTCCTGGGAACAGAGAGAAAGAGATCTGTCACCTGATCGGTTAGTTGTTTGGCTAAAGGTCATTAGGGAAACCCTGTGTATGCGTGTGTCTACGATGTGCGGGCGGACGCAATTAGATGTGATGTGACCAGATGCGTAACTAGATGTCAGTGGGCCCCGACGCAGGCTGATCAGTGAGTGCCCCCGACAGCACCCCCGACTGGGCCCCCACGCAGTCGCGTTGTGTGCGTCACGCTAGTAATGCCCCTGGATGTGACGAGGCCTGGAAACCTCTATCTAGTAGATCTACAGTACCTGGATGTTTCAGTGAGGGAGGCTGGGGATTCCTCTGCCTCAGACACTCCGTCGTCTCTGTGGACAGCAGCAGACTGCCTCAGCAGATCTCCCATCATGCTCAGCAGTTGCCGCCGTGCATTGAATGTCTCTCTCTCCTGCCTGTTCAAAGTGTGGTAGGGGGTACGAGCAATACGCACGTCCTGGGTAAATGGGGTAGACAGACAGATGAACACTTACTTTTTGAGTGGTGCAACCACTCCAAGGAACAGCAATGTCCCTATGTCCCAACCTATGTGACTATGTCCCGATGTTTAGAGTACTAGTAGGGGCAAAGGTGGCGCTGTTGTGCCAGAAAGAGATAGAGAGAGAGAGAGAGAGAGAGAGAGAGAGAGATTTTTTTTAAAGATTTTTTTTTGGCTTTTTCTGCCTTTATTGAAAGTAATTGAAGATGGACAGGAAAGAGGGAGAGAGAGAGAATGGGAGAGACATGCAGCAAAGGTCGTCATGAATGGGACTCGAACACGTGCCGCGCTGTCAGGCCAAAGCCTATATGTGGCATGCGCCTGGACCACTTGGCCAGCGGGTGTGCCACAGATGAACACTTACTTGCACCGGAAATAGCAGATGCAAGCTCACAACGCGTTGCATCGCGACGGGTTGTGAGCTTGTGAAGATGGAGAGAAGGTATAGTGTGTATAGTACGGTACATAAATCTATATGTAACGGGCAGCAGTGGCTCAGGGGTAGAGTGGCTGGATGGTAACCACAAGGTTGCCAGTTAAAACCCGGGCTCCCCCAGAGTTAGTGTTGAAGTGTCCTTGAGCAAGACACTGAACCCCAAATTGCTCCTGATGTGCTGGCTAGTGCCTTGCATGGTTTCTGCCGCCATCGGTGTATGAATGTGTGTGTGAATGGGTGAATTGATGCACAATCTATGTAAAGCGCCTTGGATAAAGGCGCTATATAAATGCACCATTTACCATTTACTACAGTACAAGTCCTGTGTGTATGTACTGTAACAGTATGAACTCCTGTTACCTGGTTGAAGGTGTGGTGTGCATAGTCGACTGCTGTGCCCAGGGCAGATCTGTATGTACTGTAACAGTATGAACTCCTGTTACCTGGTTGAAGGTGTGGTGTGCATAGTCGACTGCTGTGCCCAGGGCAGATCTGCGGCCCTCACCCACTACAACAGGCATCAGGATGTTGGCACCAGCCTTAACTAACATGTTCAGCTGAACCAGCGACACATGCAAAAAGAGTTGTCAGTGAGACTTGTACTTTTACATCAATCAATACCCCCCAAAACCTGAAAACAAAAAACATAAAAGAATGATCTGGAAGGAGCAGGCAGGGAACAAGGCAGGAATGACAACGTTTCGATTTGCCAATTACAACTTTGTCAGGTCATAATCAAGGATCTGGAATCTTTGCACTATAGATTTACTTGTACAGTATAAGGAAACAGCCTGCATTTAGAATACAAAATACCTGGCCTTGCATTCATTTCAATTATTTGTATATTTTTAAATAAAACATTCAATTATTTCTACGTATTATTTATTAGTCACTGTGTGCATATGTGTGTGTGTGTGTGTTTGTTGTGTGTGTGTGTGTGTGTGTGTGTGTGTGTGTGTGTGTGTGTGTGTGTGTGTGTGTGTGTGTGTGTGTGTGTGTGTGTGTGTGTGTGTGTGTGTGTGTGTGTGTGTGTGTGTGTGTGTGTGTGTGTGTGCATGCATGTGTACCAGCTTAGCTCTGTTGCGTGGGTGTCCTCCAGAGTCATAGTGTACGTTGGCGAGGGCACAGAGGGCACTGCCCACACTGCGGCCCAGTGGTAGGTTGGGGTCAGCACCTGCCTTAAGCAGCTCCTCCACTGCCTGCGAAGGAGAGTCAGTGAGATTCTGTACAGTATACGTTTAAGGGTGTGTATGTGGATGTGTATCTTTGTGTACTGAATGTTACCAGGTTGTTGCCGCTAGCAATAGCTAGCGAGAGGGGGGAATGTCCACTCCAGAGTAGGTGCGTGCTGGCCCGGTGGGAGAGAAGGAGAGATACCACTTCCCTGGCATGCTGAAAACACAACAACACACAGCTATGAGTTAAGCTTGTTTCCGTAGCATCGTACCTTCATTACACAGATGGACATGGTGTGGTAGGTCTGTACCTGCTACCCACTGCCTTTATTGTATAGTATGTGTGTACATTATGCCATTCCACTGTGTTCTAAAATGATCAGAATTCTATTCATTTTCAATTCTCATTCTCAATTTATTCTTGTTTTTGTTATTTTACACATAAAAAGATAGACATAAGCCTACATATTAAAAAAGTGCATTCAAATATATGCAGATATCAATCCTCCTATGTGCGGGTGGATGAGTGTGTGGTGCACTACTGACGCTGTAGTCACTCTCTCTCTGACAGGCCACATGCAAGGCAGTCCTGCCCCCCTCGACAGGAGACGGACTGATGAGGGCGCTGGACGCAGCACGGGGGTCCCAGGAGGAGGGGGCTTTTGGTGTACTGTTGCCCTGCGTTGCTTGGGTCTCTGCTGAAGGCTGCTGAAGGGAACAATTCAACTTTAATTGCAATGCCATTATAATTATCAATATGATAAAAAGAAAAGAAAATTGGACGCAACAGATGAAGTACAGCAAAACACCAACCATATCCAAGTGATAGATGTCACTCTGGTCGAGTGCCTGCGCGTCCACATCAGCCACAGCATGCAACAGCAGCTCTGTGATGCTGGGTCCCTCTGGACCGGGCAGTGCTGCCGCCATGTGCAGAGGATACAGGCCTTTCCTCTAGCGAGCACGCACGCACGCACACACACACAAAACCGGCCAGGAGTGTATTATACATTTAAGAAACACAGTCACACGACTCACACATGAGGCTACGGAAACTAGGGATGTCCCGATCATGTTTTTTTGTTCCCGATCCGATTCCGATTTTGAGCACCTGCCGATACCGATTTTTCACGATTCGATATTTATATTTTATAGAAAACATTTATGCCATATCACAATAGTACAATATCCCAAATCACAGACAATATCCAGTCTAATATCATGATAAGGATATAATATTGATACTAGGGATGTCCCGATCACGTTTTTTGGCTCCCGATCCGATGCCGATCATTTGAAAATGACGTGATCGGCCCCAATCCGATCAGGACAACCCTAACTGAAACCATTTCACCATGCCTGAGAAAGAAAGACCATGTTCGCAGGATGCAAATTCAATTGCCAGATTTTAGATCCATAAAGAAGACAACATGTCAAGTGGCCTAGAATAGTTCTATATAATGCTCAATGTATGGTGATGATGGTATATAGACGAATACCGGACATCTCACCCCGGTGAGTTGTCTTCACTTTTTGACATGTCGGGGTGAGTTGTCTGTACTTTCCGCTGGGGCGAGTTGGGCGAGAAAGTACGGACAGCTCACCCCGGAAAGTGAAGACATCTCACCCCGGTGAGATGTCTTCACTTTCCGGGGTGAGCTGTCCGTACTTTCTGACATTGCGGGGTGAGTTGTCTGTACTTTCCGTGGCACCCATTACAGTAGGCATAATTCAATTTCGTAACTAACTATCGGTTCCTACAGACGTGCGCAGTCACGGCTAATTATTTATTTATTTAACAGTAAAATCCGGTGAAACACTTGTAAGGAGTAGAGCGTCTCTCTCTCTCTCTCTCTCTCTCTCTCTCTCTATGCAGCATTGAGGGGGGGGGGTCGTTTGTGGATAATGTTTGCGCTTCAAAGGCAGAGTCTCACGGCTGTACAAAGTTGCTAATTAGACGCACAACGGACGCATGATCAATCAATCACAGTTCTAATAGGCCTATACTGACTGAATTACATCTGAATAGCAAAGCAATATCGATGATGATCTGGCTACTGCTAGTTACATTAGCATGTGAGAAAAGTGACAGCCATCTGGAGTAACCAAATTGAGAGGGGTTCAGTTCACATTTCTTCAGAAGTTTGCACACACACACACACACACACACACACACACACACACACACACACACGCCTTGAATTCATGGTGATCTTTTGTTTAAAGACATTTTCAACAATTTAAGATCTCCATTTTGGCAGGAATATGCTTGGAAGATGGAAACAATGTTGCACATTCATCTATATTTTTTGTACAAACTGCTGTTTGAACTTTGTTTACAATGTTTCTATATTTAAATAAACTACATTACATTTGACCGTACATTTGACTCTTGTGTTATATTCTTGTGAAATATTCAGTAAAGTATAGCTCAAAGGCCACATATTCAGTCAGACTTTTGGTGAGTTGTCCTGACAACTCACCCCTAAACGTGAAGACATCTCACCCCGAAAGTGGCCAAAAGTGAAGACATCTCACCCCGGAAAGTGAAGACATCTCACCCCTGGAAAAGCAGGGGTGAGATGTCTTCACGTTTAGGGGTGAGTTGTCAGGACAACTCACCAAAAGTGGCAAAAGGGGTGAGTTGTCTTGTTACCATATAGACTATAGAGTAGTAGGGCACTTCACTTAATTTTACCTCAGGCGGGAGGGGTATGTCGGTGCGTGCCCCACACAGCAGCAGTTTCCTCACAGCCTCGGTGTGAGCAGCCATGATGGGCAGAAAGAGGACGGGCATGGGTGTCCTGGACGCATTAGGGTCCGCTCCCCGGTCCAACAACAGCTGCAGAGTGCTCCAAAGAACCCGGTGCCTGCACAGTAAAACCCTGAGTCTTCATTTAAGCTGTTTTTTGCCGGACAGCAACGATAACACACGCACGCATGCACGCAGGCACACACACACACACACACGCACACGCACACGCACACGCACACGCACACGCACACGCACACGCACACACACACACTGATCAATACATTCATCACTGTACCAGAAGAACGGAGGAGAACACAGTGAAGAAAGAAGCAAAACAGAACAGGAGCAGACACAGCAGGATGGAGCAGAACACTCACTCAGCTTTCATGGCGGCCATCTTGCGGACGGTCTCCTGTGTGTCGGTACTATGGGCGATCCCCGCACGACTCATGGCTTCTGCCGTGCGCTGCATGGCTTCTTCTGTGACCTGCAGGGGAAAGCTGTCCAGGGTGCGAGCCGAGTCAAAGGTGGCGTGAGTGTCACACTGCTCTGCTGCAGTCTGCTGCGGACAGACGGACAGAGCAAGGAACATCCGTGTTCATTTTGATGCATATTTCACTGACAATGTAGTTATCAGTGAAATACCCTAACCTCAGTCTTAACTGGCCACGTAGGTCAGGTCGCTAACCCTAACTTCAGTCTTAACCAGCCACGCCCCAGTCTTAACCGGCCACATAGGTCGTTAACCCTAAACTCAGTCTTAACCCTCCACATAGGTCGCTAACCCTAACCTCAGTCTTAACCGGCCACATAGGTCGTTAACCCTAAACTCAGTCTTAACCCTCCACATAGGTCGCTAACCCTAACCTCAGTCTTAACCGGCCACATAGGTCGCTAACCCTAACCTCAGTCTTAACCGGCCACATAGGTCGCTAACCCTAACCTCAGTCTTAACCGGCCACATAGGTCGCTAACCCTAACCTCAGTCTTAACCGGCCACATAGGTCGCTAACCCTAACCTCAGTCTTAACCGGCCACATAGGTCGCTAACCCTAACCTCAGTCTTAACCGGCCACATAGGTCACTAACCCTAACCTCAGTCTTAACCGGCCACATAGGTTGCTAACCCTAACCTCAGTCTTAACCGGCCACGTAGGTTGGACTAACGGGATGTCGGAATCATGGGCAGTCCCCAGGCAGGAGGATTAGGACGAAGGCTCTACGGTAGAGCCTTCGTCCTAATCCTCCTGCCTGGGGACCTCTACGTCCTCCCAGTGGGCGCTCCTCACTGGCAGGTGAGTAGGATACGACAGCAGTGACGACACAGAAATGTGTGGGTGGGGAGGAATTAATTGGCATATTAATAACGACTAAATTGAGGAGAAAAGGGGTGTGAAGAATAATTGGCTATTCTAAATTTAGGAAAAGGGGGAAAAAATCAAATGTGTAAAGTTAAACTGGAAGATATTTCTGACTGAAACACATGAATTGTATGGGATGTGGTGTCATTGCTCCAGTCCATACTGTACCTGAACTATGTTTGATGCACTGGCTCCACCTATGGATCCACCCTCCAGCCATGACACACTGCCCAGTGAGATGTGACCATCCAGCACCTGCAGAAAGCGTTCTTTACCACGCTTCTCACATCCACCCCCACCCCCTCTCTCCTCCTCCTCCTCCCTCTCACCTGCATCTTCACCCTGCTGCCCAATAGCCCTCTCTCCACCCCCAACCCCTCTCTCCTCCTCCTCCTCCCTCTCACCTGCATCTTCACCCTGCTGCCCAATAGCCCTCTCTCCATCCCCTGCACCTTGCTCATCCTCTTCTCTTGTCTCCATCTCTCTCATCTCACCAAGCAGGATATCTGTCTCCACCATTTCCCTCTCCTCAACCTCCCTTTCCACCCCATCTATTATTCTCTTTCCTCCATCTTCCCTCTCTCTTTCCTCCTCTCCCTGTCGTTCCTCCTTTCCTTCTATCTCGCTTCCCGTTTCTCTTTCCTCGACCTCCGTGCTCACCCGTCCTCTTTCTGTCACCTCCCCCCCATTGACCTCCCCCTGTTTCCCAGCTCGCTTTTTCTCCTGCCTCTCTACACATCCTGTGGTTGTCGTGGTGTCACCCGGCCAGCCGTTGTGGGTGTCAGTGAAGACGCCATGGTGATCGCTGTCATCATTGTATACATTGCTGCTGTGGCCTGGCATCTGCTCTGTGGGTTCCTCTGTCATCCTGAGATGAGACCACAGATACACTATGTAAGTTACATCAGTGTAAGTTACATCAGCCAGCCTCGATCCACATTAGAGACTGACCTCCTCACTGGTGGAGACAAATGTGATGTTCATGTGTTAACCATGAAAAAAACTGTTGGTTATAGATACATTTTAACAAGTAGCTGTGTTACCGAGCAGAATGAGATGTGAGGCTGGTTGTATGGCCGCCCACGACAGTGTTGCTGATCTGAGGTCTGTTAGGGCAGGTAGTTTCCACTGGGCTGGTCTGGGAACTGTTCACTGTCTGGTGACACACATCACACACATCACATGTGAACATTTGTTGCATTTGTGCAAAAATGTATTGGGAAAAAGACAATAAATCATCACAACAACCATTCCACTTCCACTGTTTAAAGAGATGAGTACAAATATGTTTTACAGTTTCCTGAATTCACTTCCAATTGGTCAATGCAGCGATGTCAAAATAGAAAACTGGCAAACAGCTCCCAGGGTGTATTTAATATTATTATTTTGTGGTTGGTGTCAATATATGATGTTGTTAAACATGTCGACCTGCATCTTGTTGCACAGGCACAGAAGTCTGAAAGACTTCATATATTTAGATTTATGATGAAAACATGGATTTAATTTAATACAAACATACCCAGTAAATTTCTCTTTATCCATGTATTACTCTGAGAGTGTACAAATGTAACCAAATGGATACCATACTGCACTAGTTGCCAAACAATTTTATATATGCTATAGGCTATATATTATATAAAGAAAACAAATGTTTCAGAAGTAGTGAAATAGCTGATATACAACATTTTAGATCTGCTATTTTTGTTTGGGTCCTGGGGAGAGTTTTCTCTTTTGGGTCACGGGCTACAACGTTTGGGAACCACATGTGTATATGTGTATATCCTCTCTGAGTTAAACTAAAACTTCATGTGCATTGTGTCTTGTACAGTGGTTTGTTTTTCTTTACCCTCTGGCTTACAGAGTGCAGTGACTGGTAAGGGTAGTAAAGGACATGACATGCTGCCAAGGCAGACATGCCCTCGCCGTTTAACTTGTTGATATCGGCTCCCATATCCAGTAGCAGGTGGATCACGTCATGGTGGCAGTTAACCTGACAGAAGGGCAGACAGGGGGACAGACAGACAGGTCATTATGTCAGTTAACCTGATAGAAGGGCAGACAGGGGGACAGACAGACAGGTCATTATGTCAGTTAACCTGACAGAAGGGCAGACAGGGGGACAGACAGACAGGTCATTATGTCAGTTAACCTGATAGAAGGGCAGACAGGGGGACAGACAGACAGGTCATTATGTCAGTTAACCTGACAGAAGGGCAGACAGGGGGACAGACAGACAGGTCATTATGTCAGTTAACCTGATAGAAGGGCAGACAGGGGGACAGACAGACAGGTCATTATGTCAGTTAACCTGACAGAAGGGCAGACAGGGGGACAGACAGACAGGTCATTATGTCAGTTAACCTGATAGAAGGGCAGACAGGGGGACAGACAGACAGGTCATTATGTCAGTTAACCTGATAGAAGGGCAGACAGGGGGACAGACAGACAGGTCATTATGTCAGTTAACCTGACAGAAGGGCAGACAGGGGGACAGACAGACAGGTCATTATGTCAGTTAACCTGATAGAAGGGCAGACAGGGGGACAGACAGACAGGTCATTATGTCAGTTAACCTGACAGAAGGGCAGACAGGGGGACAGACAGACAGGTCATTATGTCAGTTAACCTGATAGAAGGGCAGACAGGGGGACAGACAGACAGGTCATTATGTCAGTTAACCTGACAGAAGGGCAGACAGGGGGACAGACAGACAGGTCATTATGTCAGTTAACCTGACAGAAGGGCAGACAGGGGGACAGACAGACAGGTCATTATGTCAGTTAACCTGACAGAAGGGCAGACAGGGGGACAGACAGGAAAAGGCAGACACACCAGCAGACGGACAGAACGATATCCATGGCAGTCCAAAAATGCTGAAGTCCTCTAGATCGCCGGTGAGACGTTTTGATTTACTATACTTTACGTTGTGCACACTCATCTCCCAACACAGATGTTTGAGTTTGTACATCTGTTATTTCAGGTGTGCCTTGAGATTGTCACTTGCCCACAGTTTTGATATTTTTTGTGTCATGTGAGTGGAAAATGAATGTATGTATGTATACTAAACCATATCATGGTAAATGGTGCATTTATATAGTGCTTTTATCCCAAGCACTTTACATAGATTGCATGCCTGGGGGAGCCCGGGATGCAACTGGGAGCCTGTCATCTGCCATTACAACATACTATTAATAAAAACAAATGACAAAATTAATGAAGGAATGAATGAGTAACTGAGCAAGAATGGGGCATAAACAAATGAAAGAAATGATGGCGTACTGTGGCAGCAATGAGTGCCGTGTTCCCCTGGGAGTCTCCGATGTCGGGGTGGACCGCGCCGGAGCGCAGCGTGCGGTAAACAGCCTCCCGGTCCCCCAGCGAGGCCTGCTGGATCAGCAGCTCCGAGCTCAGCTCTAATGGGCCTTTAGCACCAAAGCTGTCCCTCGTCAGAGACACAACCGCACCCACGTCCCAGCCCACACTCACTGCCTCTAGTCTGGAGAGGGAGAAACACACACGCACACATGCACGCACGCACACACACATGCACAGCACACATGCAACACTCGCGTGTGCACACACACGCAAGCACGGACGGACGCACGCACGCACATACAGGGGTAGGAACAGATGCAAATATTCAGCGCGGCACGAAGTGACACGCTGCGAGCATATCTGCTATTTTTGAAAAGCCATCGCTAAAGATTTACACGGATGCTTTCCTGGGTTTTAATGGGTTAACTAACACGGGTGTGTGCATGTGTTTGGACCAACGTACTTACAGTCCGACAGGCATGGGTTAGATAGCACCGGAAGTGTCTCCAGCAGATAGACAACGCTGATGAAGGCTTGAACGCCGAAACGCTTTCGTTGTACTGCTGCTCTGCGGCATACTATGTCAACTGATACAAGAATAAATTAAAAGTGCCTTAAAACGAGAGTTCTGTGAGTGCTGGTTTTCTCTTTGAGAAATGTTCCTGTTATGTTACTTACCCGACCGCGCACCCGGTAAAGATGCTCAAAGTGTTTATAAGCAACTGGAGTCGTGCAAGCTATTACCCTGATAATAGTTTTAACCTTCCACGCATGTCGGGAGCCACGGGTGAGTTCTAACCTGCCACGGGTTAGTTGTAACCGGCCACGCATGTCGGGAGCCACGGTGTTGTCTGACTAATGCCTGTTGAACTGTTAGTATGTTTGTCTAACCGCATGTGGCTGCATGACCCTGTAAGTCCAGTGCATACTGTGTGTGTGTGTGTGTGTGTGTGTGTGTGTGTGTGTGTGTGTGTGTGTGTGTGTGTGTGTGTGTGTGTGTGTGTGTGTGTGTGTGTGTGTTACCTGTGTCTGTGTATATTGGCCTGCATGCGGAGCTGTAGAGGGGCGGTGGAGAGGGGGGTCGGGTCATAGTCGTAGCCTGCATCCCAGAGCTCGCCATAGAAGTGCAGATCCAGCTGTCTTCTCAGGCCAGGGGGCACAGGCAGGTGGTCGCCATCCGTGGAGTAAAGGGCCATGCCAGAGGGCAGGATGAAGCACTCATCCCACAGCAGATCACTGCACGGGCTCAGCAAGGGCTCAGCGCTCATCTGGATGAGGAATGAATACAGTGCAGTGCACTTGACTAGTACACACACACATACTAGCCAGAGTGGTGGAGTACTTCCACCACAATGTGTATCCTTATTGGCATCAAAATATACTTAGAAAAGTATATCCTACTTTTATAAAATATACCAAGTATTTGTTTTTTAAATAATTGTGGTGGGGTAAAAGTACAATATTTGCCTTTGATATGTAGTGGAGAAGAAGTAAAAGTATTGAAAATCATCAAAATGGTACATGTAACTTTCCACCACTGGGAAAGCTGAACACAACACTCCTATATTCAGATCACTTCATTGGTTCCGAGTCCTGAGAGTCCTGGTATGTTATTGTTTATGCTTAATGGTTTAGCTCCTGCATAGCTCCTGCCAGTACTGTCCTGCTCACTGCCTACACACCAACCAGACCTCTCAGAGCATTAGATACTGACTGGACCCTTTTCATATCAAGGCCCATTATTTATACTGCATTTTGAGCCACGGACCACCATTTGATGAGATTTAGCCTCTCAGACCCAAGGCTTTAATAGAATATTTTGTTGTCATTGGATAAGATTGTGTCCACAATTCCATACTGTATTGATGTTGGTACCATAGGAGAGATAACAGGCAAACATTGATCAAAATAACAATTCTTCAATTAAGTAATGCAGATGTTTAATTATAATTTAACTCTTGAGAGCGTAAGTAAAATGAAACCAAATGAAACCAAATGGACCCCGGACCCGTAAGTAATTTTACGCTCTCAAGAGTGAAAAATAAGGGTCCATTTGGTTATGAAATCTCCATCATTCAGCTGGGGACCACCTGGAACCCCCTCAGGGACCACTGGTTGAGAACCACCATCTAGAAGAATCAAATCAAAATCTGGAGAAGGTCCATTACTGCATTTACTGCCTGATGTGACTCAAGCTGTACTATAACACGGCTGTGTGCCTGTATGTAGTGCTCTATTCTGCAGGTACAACCTGTTTTCAGACTCTGGCATTCATTTGTTGGGGAGGTTGATGGGTTTAGGTGTCAAAGTGCCAAAGAAAAATAACCCCTCTATTAGGATTATCCTCTCAGAAAGCCTTGTTTTGTAGTGGCTCTAAAGAAACAGATTGCCCACAAGTTGAATGTCATTTTTAGGATATTTACTTAACTTGATCCACAAAAGTGCATATTACAAACGGCTTTAGTTATGGCGTCAGGCTTTGTTCTCTGAATGTGGCTTTTCCAATCACCTAGGTCTACTTATGCTCTCTCTATCAATCAATTAAGTGTTTGTTGGTCATTGTTGATGTGCATCCTCTGTAATGAAACTACATTTAGGTAGACGTTAGCGTGGGAACCTGACAAATCCTCTGTAATGAAACTACATTTAGGTAGACGTTAGCGTGGGAACCTGACAAATCCTCTGTAATGAAACTACATTTAGGTAGACGTTAGCGTGGGAACCTGACAAATCCTCTGTAATGACACTACATTTAGGTAGACGTTAGCGTGGGAACCTGACAAATCCTCTGTAATGAAACTACATTTAGGTAGACGTTAGCGTGGGAACCTGACAAATCCTCTGTAATGAAACTACATTTAGGTAGACGTTAGCGTGGGAACCTGACAAATCTGAAAGCTCAAGTTTTTTTAATTGCTCTGACAATGCCAGACTAGGCAGAGGATATTTATTGTAAAGCTGAATTTCCTATGTTGTACTTTATTATGCTTTTTTGTTGTTGTTGTTGTTGTTGTTGAGGTAATGACCATGAAATGAGAGCACAGGTCCATTAGAGCTGCTATTCATAACCAGACAGTCTAGAAAACAGACATTTTCTGACGTCCACGCTACGTGTGAATATGAACCACAAAGCTTGCTGCGCTGTAGCCCTGAAACATGACTGCCATGATAATCATCATGATGATTATCATGGCAGTCATGTTTCAGGGCTAGCTGTGCTGGAAAATTGGCCTTTTCCATTGGAAGCAATGACAGAAAGATGCCAACTTGATGGATCTGTACATTGGCCTGTTAATTTAATGAGGAAACTCAAGAAGGAAGTGTCGCCTGTAATTGTATACGACGGTGGAAGTTTACCTCAGAAACTGTCCTGGTTTCTGTCTCTGGCCCACAGGGGAGCTTTAAGAGGGCGAAAGGAACAGAAAGAGCAAATAATACATTGTTTTAGGCTCTGTGACAGTACACTACTATACAGTAGACACTGACTACAGTAGGCCTATTATGTAATTTTTTAGACATTGCGAACCTGAGTCAGAGGATGTGTGGTGGCAGCAGGGGACATATTAAAGACAGCATATCCCGGGACGTTGTTCAGGGTGAAGCCACCCTCCAGGGAGGTGCAGAGCTGCAACAAACGCTCCCTGTGCCACAGACCCACGTCCTGATGGCCGTCTGGGTAACTGAGCACGCCTGGACCAAACCTCTGGTCAGCATGGTACAGACCCTGGACAGAGGAGAGGAGAGTTGGAAACAGGACGACTTGGAGCTTTGGCTGTCAGACTGCCAGATCAGTTCAGATCAGATCCATCCATCATGCAGTTTATATTAATTAATACCTGAAAGGTGGTTCCATCAGGGAACTGCTGCTGTCCATATCCCTCCTTCCTGTTGAGGTAGAACTTGCCAATGAACGAACAGCCTGCTGCAGGCCAGCAGTATATCCCTTTACCATGCCTGTAGTCGTTGTAGAAGGAACCCTCATAATACTACACACACACACACACACACACACACACACACACACACACAGAGGGGGGAGTGGGGCAGTGCCAATGCTATTTATTTGTTTAATATACCTGTATTAAATAAATTAATATATGGAATGAGTAGGCAGTCAAGGCAGACCTGGCTATATCTAACACAACTTTGGACCAACTTTTGATGCCTTTTACTTTCACAGACAGCGAGTTCAAGAACCTCTAATTTCGGGATTACCTACCTCTCCGTTTTTCCATGTGAATTTCCCAGTGCCATGTTTCAAACCGTTCACAAACTGTCCCTCGTATTTGGATCCGTCGGGCCACTCCTGAATTCCGTGCCCTTGTCTTTTTATATCCCCCGATATGACTTCCAATGTAGCCGGAGAACTGTCTCCCACCTCGGCCCGGGGACCGCGTTGCATTGCAGCAGGTCGAGAGCATTTTAACCATTGCGCACTTTTTTTTTTTACTGCTGCGAGCCCAAATGTCGACACACTATCATTATAACTCTAGTTCGGTAAACTATTCGCTGGTGGGAAAAGTGGTAGTGGAGTGGAAGTTTCGACTCGTTTAGTTTCCCGTGCCTGTTGTCTTGACAACGGTAAAGACGATCGCCCCCCCAGAGAGACCACGGGAAAAAGTAGCGACCTGAGGGACTTCAAAAACACGAGCGAGCTATTTTAGAGACTGGCTAATACGGTAATACCTAATAATATTTTAGTTTTTACTTCCAAAAACTCATAGGCCTACAAATCTCACTCTCACAAGCTTAATCGCAGTGTAGGCTGATTGATTGATTGATTGATTGATTGATTGATTGATTGATTGATTGATTGATTGATTGATTTTGTAGAAAATAGGATACAGTCAAGCCAAGGAAAGTATAGGCTACAGGTCAATACAAACTACAAAGTCTGTTCAGAGCCAGAGGATAAAACCAGAAAAAGCACTTGTTTACTCTCTCACTCTCTCTCTCTCTCTCTCTCTCTCTCTCACACACACACACACACACACACACACACACACACACACACACACACACACTCCCCCCCCTTTTCCACTCACTTTATATGTTTCTTTTCCCTTTTTACCTCCATTATGATGAATTCCTGTTCTGTTCTTTGTCTATATAGAAGTGTCTATTTGTACGTCTCTAATTGTTTTGATGAATTGAACATGGTGGACCCTCTTGTAAACAAGTGTAATGCTTAATTGGGTCGTCCACTCACAGTTAACAGCCTTTGTATTGAGTTTGTGCTTGAAATGTACTGTAATTCTGCAAACTGTTAATACATTTTTCAATCAATCAAAAAACACACACACACACACACACACACACACACACTCACACTCACACTCACACACACACACACACACACACACACACACACACACACACACACACACACACACACACAGTATATAGCCTACTACATGCAGAGCCAACTGCAGCAGTTATGGCAATGGCGTGGTCTTTATATTACAAGAACAGCTTGAAGGCTTTGTTCTAATTAAATATGCATGTCCTGCAGGGGTGGAACTTGCAGTATGACATTGCTAGAGAGGAGGATCATTGCTGAGTCTTTATTATGCATGTCCACTTATGCAAACCACTTGCATATGTCATCTGGCACTTTCACTGACTGGACAGTGGACACTGCTGCACACACACACACACACACACAACACACACACACACACACACACACACACACACACACACACACACACACACACACACACACACACACACACACACACACCCTGTGTAAACATTTAATTGCACTGACTCAGTGTTTAATGTTGTTGCCATGCCAAAGGAAATGTTGAAATGGTCAAATCATTGGACGTTTGCTAGTGCTGTAATTCTTTAATATTGCCACCAGATGTCACTAATTGTCTTTGAATTGCATATTTTGGTGGTCAGTGACATTCCTACTAGTGCAGTTACATATAATTATTGTATGAAATTAATCTCATTCTCCATGCACGTCACTCCTTAGATCAGTTCCTTTTTTCTCTGTGCTCCCTCGGGGAGCAGATCTGATCTCCTGACTACAGACAAGCAGACAGTGATCCCTCTACTCCAGTCCCACTGGCCCAATACATTCACATGTCTCGGAGACAGTATCTCGCCCTTAAACTTTATCCAGCCCTTCATGTTGTCACTGTGAATACCAGTTGGATCCACGAGTTTCACCCATAGATTGGTTTGTAGGTTCTGCCCCTTCCACACCGGACAGGTCTTCTCTGGTGTGAGATGACATGGGCATAAAGTAACTAAGAACCAAGGCCAAGCCCATGAATATAATACATATATATTATGATATCAGACGGCATTTGCAACAACTGTACGGTAGTCTCAATTCAAACTATGTTTGCTGAGAAAACAGAGAAAATCAATGACAGGTGAAAATTTTGGTTCTTGGTATGAAGGTGCATGGATCTTTGATAAATGCATAACCGACTAGTTTAAACATTCGTTAACAATTGAGTTTCCATAGAGAAAACGGTTGCTACTGTGTACAGTTGCTAGTGTTACCCTAACACAGTGAACAATCTGATTGGCCACCGCAAATACTGTACCCACGTCTTCATGTGTCCATCATCTCAAAGGCGGTGGTTCATATGCCAACATATGGGGTACAGCTTGCATAGTTTTGTCGCAATATTACAAAATACAATATTTTGACTGAAAAAGAATGTCATTATGTTTAGGTATTACCATCAGTGGAAGAAATTACAGGTTTTAACATTTGCTTGCTTTTATGACATTTCTGAGACCATTTATATTTATGGAAGATGCTTCTGAACATGTATTCTATTGCTAAGTTTGACCACTGCAAATTAACTTTAACCTCACAATAACTATTTTCGGTGCATCTCATGCCTTCATAGAAGACATGCTGGCGACTGATAACTTTAATAAATTAATATTATCAAGTTGGAGGTGGTGGAGGAGCAGGAGTAATCTGTATTGAAATAAACTGTAAGGAAACACTGTTGTTTTTCTGTTCTCATACAACTGACTGCATCATTAATCAGTGTTGCACTATTTGGAAGCAATATGAGGAGCTCCAAATGATGCCAGAAAGGGAACCAGAAACATTTAATCTCTAGTCATTTATTAGTCATCACCTTTATTGAACAAAAGTAGTTCCGTTATAGTGCAAAACAAGAGGGGGTTTTCTTTCACCATTCCTCACTTCTGCTCTTGCTGAGCGGGCATTGGCATTTCTTGTAAAGACAAATTACACAAAAATGAAAACATGTTTACTTGTTAATGTTCACAGCCCTGGGGTGTCAGCTACTATTACAACACAATCCTTGACAAACACAATTCAATATATTGCAGTTGTTCCACTACCCTAGATATACAGTACCACCCTAGCACTCGACGAGAACATAACTCCCCTCTCATATTTTGCCTTGTAAAATACACATGTTAGAGTATACATCCCCATGTTGTGTAGTCTTTTGAATGCCCTTGTAAGATTCCACCACGCAGAACACGCTGCGGAACCATTATGACGAGGACAAAAAGTAGGCCAGATTTGATATATTACATTACAGAAAGCTCATAATGTGGGAGGATCAGCCATTGTCTGTCGGGTATGAGTGCACCGCGTTCATTGGACACCTCTGTTCCAGAGAGCCTTCATAATATCCGCTGTCCCTTACACTGCTCGCTACTGTAGCTTAGACAAAGGCACTCTGCCGCTTCTATTGCCTTGTCTATTGAGTTCTCGGCCTCTGCCTCCATTCACTGCGGCAGCCCTATGGAGAAGCTTGTTGGACTTTGGACGCTTGGGGGATATCGGATTACTGTCGTTCTGATGGACCCATCTGATTTGAAGTGTTTGTTTTATCATAGCATTAGCAAACTATTCCACCAAACAACAGCGCACATACACATACACCTGCCTACGCCATGAAATCATCAAGTTTAACATTTGCAGTATATTCCACATCAGCATGTATGTTTGAATTATCTGCTTTAACTAGATTAAGACATATTAAAGAATTGTCACTTTAAAGCTAAGAATCAGACAATATTGAATCACTTCATCCATTTATTTGTCAGTAACTCAATTCAAGAAAAGGAAAAGTAAATACTCTGTTAAAACACTCTGTATAATCATAATTATGTGAACAAACAATGGTAAGAAAAAAAAAGGAGGGGGTGGTGTAGGAAGGTTCCAGTGCTTACATACAGTATGTACATATTAATCCATTCTGTCTAAGCATTTCTCAGAGATCTTTCAAAACGTAAGAAGATTTGTGAGGATGAAGACAAACAAAGATATCAGAAGACAGACTTTATACACAATAACTGACGGGGGGAAAAGTGTTAAACGTCAGGTGTCAATTCACTTTCAATTCAATCAATATGAAAATATAAATAGACCACTTCCTAAATTAAATGAGTTGAAAGAACACTGGCCCTGGGCCTGTTACAAATACAAACAAGAGCTGGCATTGCGAATAAAGTATTACGACTACAGATGACTATAAAGGTGAATTCCCTTCGGTTTTCCAGAGAGGAAGGTTGAGTGCACTGTGCTGAGTGAGGGGTGCGAGTGGAGGCATTGGGGAAGTATATTACTTGGGGAAAGCAGGCTCCTCAGGCGTTGCTCCTCTCGTCTATAGTAAAAGTCTCCACGGGGCCTTTGCTCAGGGCCTGAATGTCCTCCAGGAGACTGCTGGGAGTAACGATGTGGGTTGACCCTAGAGTCAAAGAGAAAATATGCATTATAAATTATGTTTATTTACTAGGCAACATTCATTCTATGCCATCATATGTGTGTAATGTGTCCTACGTATCGTTGCCGTGCTTATTAGTTATAAACCAAGTACTAATGGTTCCTGTGTTTCACCAGTTCACACATTACCCTACATTACTGATTATATCCAGCAGGTGGTGTAATGAACCAGTAAAGGAGTTGGTCACACACAATGAGGCTTGCTGGGTGGGCGTAACAGAAAAAAAAGCTAATTTGTGTTGTCAGTGTGTGTGTGTGTGTGTGTGTGTGTGTGTGTGTGTGTGTGTGTGTGTGTGTGTGTGCGCGCGCGCGCGCGCTAAGATGGGGTCAACGACAATTTGGGTGAAAGTGATGTATAGTTTATATACGCAGGAAAAGAAAAAACAGCAGGTATATTTCATTTATCCATCTAGCCTCTAGTATGCTATACCACTTGCGCTCACCTATGATGACCTCACAGGATTTGACTGACTGGGTGACCTGGTAGGCACAGCGCATCTCGGAATAGCACATCCCTCCAAGGATGAAGATGATGAGGCGTGCGCCCCCGCGCCGGTCGTCCTGCGCACCCTTATGCTTCTGTCTGGCACTATAGCACAGAGACAGCAGAACATCATTACAAACAGTGTTCCTTATGCTTCTGTCTGGCACTACAGCACAGAGACAGCAGAACAGCATTACAAACAGTGTTCCGTATGCTTCTGTCTGGCACTACAGCACAGAGACAGCAGAACATCATTACAAACAGTGTTCCTTATGCTTCTGTCTGGCACTACAGCACAGAGACAGCAGAACATCATTACAAACAGTGTTCCTTATGCTTCTGTCTGGCACTACAGCACAGAGACAGCAGAACATCATTACAAACAGTGTTCCTTATGCTTCTGTCTGGCACTACAGCACAGAGACAGCAGAACATCATTACAAACAGTGTTCCGTATGCTTCTGTCTGGCACTACAGCACAGAGACAGCAGAACATCATTACAAACAGTGTTCCGTATGCTTCTGTCTGGCACTACAGCACAGAGACAGCAGAACATCATTACAAACAGTGTTCCTTATGCTTCTGTCTGGCACTACAGCACAGAGACAGCAGAACATCATTACAAACAGTGTTCCTTATGCTTCTGTCTGGCACTACAGCACAGAGACAGCAGAACATCATACAAACAGTGTTCCTTATGCTTCTGTCTGGCACTACAGCACAGAGACAGCAGAACATCATTACAAACAGTGTTCCTTATGCTTCTGTCTGGCACTACAGCACAGAGACAGCAGAACATCATACAAACAGTGTTCCTTATGCTTCTGTCTGGCACTACAGCACAGAGACAGCAGAACATCATACAAACAGTGTTCCTTATGCTTCTGTCTGGCACTACAGCACAGAGACAGCAGAACATCATTACAAACAGTGTTCCTTATATGCTTCTGTCTGGCACTACAGCACAGAGACAGCAGAACATCATTACAAACAGTGTTCCTTATGCTTCTGTCTGGCACTACAGCACAGAGACAGCAGAACATCATTACAAACAGTGTTCCTTATATGCTTCTGTCTGGCACTACAGCACAGAGACAGCAGAACATCATTACAAACAGTGTTCCTTATGCTTCTGTCTGGCACTACAGCACAGAGACAGCAGAACATCATTACAAACAGTGTTCCTTATGCTTCTGTCTGGCACTACAGCATTGTAGTAGCCTGGCTCCAGCCCCTGAATCGCTGGCTGAGTGTCAGGCTAGCATTGTAGAGCAGTGGTTCTCAACCTTTTCAAGGCGTGATCCCACAAAATATCACATTTGAACTGAGGATCCCCCAAAAAAATAATCATATTTGAACTGGGGACCCCCCAAAAAAATAATCATATTTGAACTGGGGACCCCCCAAAAAAATAATCATATTTGAACTGGGGACCCCCCGACCCCAAAAATAATCATATTTGAACTGAGGACCCACCCAAAATAATCATATTTGAACTGAGGCCTCCCCCACCCTGACTAGCACTTGGAATTGTAGTAGTTAAGTACTTTATTTTGAACAATTTAAAAATGTTTTTCAAAATAGTAAAAAAAAAATGACACCTGTGTGAACTGAGTGGTGCGAACTGAGTCCTGACAGTGTAAGTAGCCATACATGGGATTTCAAATGAAAACAAAACATTTGATTTACCGGTAATTATAAAAATGTGAGCTTCAAACTCCTACCTGACCGCACCGGAACCGTTCCAGGCTGCAGGACATTCTGACTGGTGTGGCCATTCCTTGATGTCCAGCTTGTTCTCCACAGCATCCTGGATATGACACATCACACACACAATGTATTCATTTATAATATTATCCTGGCATTTCCCATGTTTCATTCACATTCCATCTAGCTTCGCCACTACTCATTGGCCGATGAATGTAAGCCATGACACAAAGAAGAGACACTGTCCTGTATTACTCATCAAAGTAACACAATCTCATCACAGTAACGCACAAAAGGATCTTTTTGAGTGGTGCAACCACTCCAAGGAACAGCAATGTCCGTGTTAACCTACCTATGTGTTCATGTGTCCGTTCACCTACCTATGTGACTATGAGCACCAGTACCAATGAGTACCAAAAGTGGCGCTGTTGTGCCAGAAACGGAGAGAGAGAGAGATAGTGCTGCACTGTTGCCTGCTAATAGGCCTATCTCACAACATTTCCCCGCCCCCTCTCCACGCCCCCTTTTGGAGATAGTGGTGTTATTTTTTTTGCGGTCCATAGGCTTCCATGTTAAAAGAGGTATTTTCACAAGCCACAAACTACCGTTTTGTAAAGGTAAGGTTTATTCTACTTATTTGAGTTGTTATACCATTGTGTTTTCTTCATATTATTATCGGTCTTTGACATTTTAACATTAGGAAATGTACTTAGATTATCCAGAGAAAGAAATGTAAATGCCTAATGTTAAATGACACCACTATCTACCGGAAGTGGGCGTGGAAAGGGGGCTGTGAGATAGGCCTATGAGAGACAGAGAGAGAGAGAGAGGGGGGGGGGGGGGGGAGTTGCACCACTCAGTTCACACGGGTGTGATTTTCTTCTTCATGAAGAACATGTGTAGAATAACTAACAATCTCTGATTCACAGTGTCCGTAAGGTCAGTCTCATGTGAACAGGTCAGGAAACAATGTTGCAAATGATCCAGATGTTTTTTTGTTTTTTTTTGTATCATTTATAACTTTGTAAATGAGTTTATTGTTTTTGCCTTGTTGAGTGGCTCCTTAGCTTACCTGACTCCATGGAAAAACAGTGTTGCCATCTCCATTTATTCTAAGCAAATTTGTGCTTGTTTTTCTGTAAAGTCGCTTGTAAATATTGGCAGTTGCAGTTTAAATTTTTTGGGCTTGTTTCTAAATGTATAGAGTTTCTTATTTGGGCTTACTTCCTAAATGTTGTTTAAACCAGTGTCTCAAACATTTTCACTTCAAGGACTCCCCAAATGAATATGAATTTGGCCACAGACCACCATTTTGTGCCAAGGACCCCCATACAAGTATTTCAACATTTATGAGATTATTCTTGAAAATAGCAGATCTACAAGCTTGTGGTGAGCTGTGCGTGAGCTTGTAGATCAGCTATTTTCAAGTGCTCATGTGGCCATAGTTGCTTATTTTGGGCTGGTTTTCATAGACCTGGTTGTTGCGACCGTATGTCTCAGATTACTATGAAAACCTGCAAAACCTGTCCGTAGTCCGATGTCACCATATATGGAGGCGTGACCTGTCTTGTCAGGCAGTTCACGCTTCTATATATGGTGACATCACACCTCGTGACATGCTCCACATATGGCCACCTCCATATATGGTTGTCAGTCCATCACACCTTGTGACACGCTCCATAAATCTGACCTCAAACCTCAAACCCTTAGATCTCAATATATGGAGCTGACCTGTTCTGACATTCGATATGTTGATCCTTCCCCACCCGTCCTTACTCTTCGATGTCTCCCTTTTGTGATACCTGTCCATTCAAACTCTAGACGGGGCAGCCCCAAAGTTATTAGTGCAGCCGCACCCGGTAGCCGGAGAAAACGAAGGTTCTCAACAGGCCCGAAAATTAAGGCCTGGCCCTACCTGGGCCCTGTACACCCTACCTGGGCCCTGTACACCCTACCTGGGCCCTGTACACCCTACCTGGGCCCTGTACACCCTACCTGGGCCCTGTACACCCTACCTGGGCCCTGTACACCCTACCTGGGCCCTGTACACCCTACCTGGGCCCTGTACACCCTACCTGGGCCCTGTTCTGACATTCCATATGTTGATCTGACCTCATCAAACCCTGTACACTCAAGACACGCTCCATATATGGCCAGTAGATAATTAATTCTATATGTTGATCTGAGGCCCCATGCCAAAGCGCCAGCAGTCTGCCGTCACCCAGGCGGATGTGGGCACGCGAGGTCGCACTTCTCGCCCTCAGGTGTCTTACTGGTATTATTGAGGGGCACTACCCCTTGTTTTGTCTGTCACTGAGCAAATCGGCATATGATGTTATGTTACGATATCGCGATGATGTAAGATGATAAGAGTTGGTAAAGCGCCCCTCACTTCACACGGGTGTGATTTTTTATAAGTGAAAGCGAAGCTGCTGTATTTACTGGCCTGCCTTCTGATATTCATTCAAGTTAATTTTATTTATATAATTCCATAATATAGAGCTAGTAAAGACCATACTCTTTAAGAACATGAGAAAGCACTTTGTGACAGCAGCAAGGAAAGATGGCTCTAGGTGGGTCAGCCATCTGATCTGCCATGACTGGTTGGGTTGACAGAGAGACCAAAATGTCCCTTTGCACCCTCTTTTTATCAGTGAGCGGGGACATTGTTGGTGCTGCTGCCATCTCACATACTCCAAAATGTGATGGGAAAGTTGTCCGGACTTCCCGCACAATTCTCTGGGCGAAGCTCCGCTGTGCGCACCAATGCTCTTCCACATGGATTGGAGGCTTATATTCACCGAGCAATAGCTCATATTACAAACTCAGTCAGGGTGGTTTTCCTGCGTCGTCACCAGCACGTCACAGCTGTTTGTTAGCACAGTTCTTAAAGATACAGAACCCTATAAAACTAGTTGCTAATTTATTGTCATGCGCACCAGTGCAAACAATGAAAATGTTTAGTCACACTTGACGGCTTTTGCGTCAAACACTTTTTCGCAGCAGCATACATTTTGTTTTAATCCCTCAGTGCCAGGGTTATACAACTTTCAAGCGGTACAGCATCATGATATTACAGGGTCTTCACCATGGGACAGCACAGTAAAGAAACTTTAGGATAATACATACATACATACTCTGATACTAGCTATCAGATGACCTAAATCTGATAACCCTTCTTTTGTGGCGTTTTCTCAGTGTCATTCTTCAGTTTTCACATGGATGCCTTTCAGTTTCAGGGAGAACCGAGCATAGCACAGTGACCTATATTGGGTCTCTGAATGACAGACCCTTCCATTAGTGCCTTCCCTGTCCCATATCCTGTCATAAACCCACCACCCTTTCCTTGCTCCACCCAGGCCAGAACCTTGCTTCCTTGCTCCACTCGGGGACCTTTTATCTGATGTTATGTGACTCGGCTGAGACGGATCTAAATAGTATCAGGTCATGCGCTTCCTGTTGGAATATTCAGTAAGTGGATATTGTTTTTAAATAAAATAAAATCCATTGAACTGACAATATCAACTAATGCCAACAGTTTCCTCCAAGTAAGCATACATAGGCTTTAACTCAGCCTCATGGACACAAACAACTAGTGCGAATGGATGAAAACGTACACAACTATCACTATCACACCTTAACATCCCAAAACCTGGATCACAGATTTGTTGAGTGAACGTCTTATTTTTTTTTTTACAATGTTCAATTAGTTTACTGCTCCTACGTACACACTATACTATTTCAGCTCCCATTGTGGCCCAAGTTCAGGTTACTTAACACCCACTGACCTCCATCACATCTTTGATGACTGGCGTCCACCTGGAGAGGTTGTACGTCTCCTCCTGGGAGCGGTCCCTCCGGCTCGGCTTGCGTGAGAATAAACTTGTTGGCTGCAAAAAAAGAACAAAAAAAAAAAGATCCAGCTGACATGGAGAACTAAGGGTCTTGGCTAGGGTCAGGGTACAATTAAATGGGTTAAAGTCATCAGGATGCAAAACTGCATTTGAAAGTGGTTACTTATAATGGGTCAATTGATGATCATCACTTTAAAAAAAAAGAAAGTGTCACCCATACCATTAACGGCGCTGAGATGATGGGAACACCCAGTTCTTTCCAGTTCATGATAAACTCTCTGTCGGCCTCGATCTTTACATGCTGGATGAGTTTGTTTAAGTTTTCCTCAGTAGTTCCTGTTCGTAGCGTACACAAAAAGACAGATATCTCTCTTCAGGCAGGAAAAGTAGAACAAGTCGTCCAAACTGATTATAAATTGAAATCTATATTTTAGGATGATGGGATTCTTCACTGGAATTCACTGGAATAAGGACCCATTTTGTTAAGACATCAGTTTCTTAATTTTGAGTGCATGTTAGAACCAAAAGGTCTGTACTTTGACCCTATAATATACGGTACATCAGCTATTTGAAAATAGTCAATCTACAAGCTCTTTTCTTTCTTTTTGTTCTTATTCTTTTTACATTTTACAACACAAATATACACCTGGCACAACATATTTCCAGATGGGGGCGGGGCCACATATACATATTCATTTTGGGGACCTTGCTATGAAAACGTTTGAGAACCACTGCTCTAGAACAGTGGTCCCCAAAATGTTTAGGTCGAGTTCCAAAAGAGAGATTAGACGTTTGCCCGGGAGCCAAACTAGCGAGAATAGCAGATCTAACATATTAGTAGAGCAGCTGTTTTCAATACTTCATGATTATTATTATTTTTTTAATTCATGGAATTTCTTAGATTTGTTTGTTTGTAAATGCATACAATTATTTTATATTTTATATAGATCTATATATTGGTTTTTTTTATTAACCCATTTTTGGCGGGAACCCCTTTTGGTGTTAGCATTATGTTATGCTTTAGCTATTGAAAAATAGCAGATCTACAAGCTCATAGCGCGCCACTGAGTGGCGCGCTATGAGCTTGTAGATCTGCTATTTTTGAAAAATCGACTGACATAGAAACATAGCTTTTTCAGAAAACTGTCAGGATGTAGAAGACATTTTTAGAATCTGATCTCAGGTCAAAATTAGTTAATGTAAGGGGGAAAAAATATTTTTACTCGAGTCGTGACCCATAAAAATTGGTCCGTGGCCCACAAACACCCACTGTTTTGGGAACCCCTGCTCCAGAAGGTAGGCCTACCGTTGAGGCTGAAGATGTAGAGCAGCACAGCTCTGATCTTGTCGTAGGTACTGTACGGGTGGAGAAGCACAGGGAGCAGCGTCCGCATGGCGTCCTTTACCTTCACCCCATCCACGTCTGAGCCCACCGCCAGGTCCTACACAGTAACACGCACACGAAGGCTCTATCTGTCATCATATGGCACCAGATTAAAGTGTCTACTGTTTAGTTGCCTCTTTTGAGCCCAATTTTACTATGTTTACAAAATAATTTCAGAACTCTTTGGGTGCCAGGGGGTGGACACCAGTTTTGGTCCGGGGTGCCACTTTTCCCATTATAAATAAAAGAAAGAAAATGTAATTCTATTGTGCATGTAATGTGCATGTCATAACCTGATCACCAGATTAGAGGAATTTTCAAAAACATGGATTAAAAATAAATAAAATAAATAAAATAAATAAAATAAATAAAATAAATAAAATAAATAAAATAAATAAAATAAATAAAATAAATAAAATAAATAAAATAAATAAAATAAATAAAATAAATAAAATAAATAAAATAAAATAAAATAAAATAAAAATATTATTAATTATTATTTTGCTCGTCTTAACGTCACTGGCAATCAGTACATAGTGACATCGGGCTCGTCTTAACGTCCCTGGCACTTAAACTGTTTTAAGAACAAAGTGAACACATACTGCTCCTGATCCTGGAATGTTGCCGGGAGAATCCATGTTGTTAGGTGGACAGGTTGTGTTTACAGTAAAAGTTAAATGTACCTTAAATAGTTTTTAACTAACAAACCTGTTCAGCTTTGCAGAGCTTCTCGACTTTGTCCGTGAATATTTTCATGCAGTCCTCGGCCAGGTGCAGATGAACTGCTTTCTATGGTTCAGACAAATGCCAGAGGACATACCACATAGAATGTTAATAACCTCCTCTGGAAGGAATCGCCTCTAATCGTGAGGGAATTTGGCTCTATTAGACAACTACCAGTATTCAAATTATGGACAATTAGTTTGTAATAATGTTTGAATTTCAGGCACTTATAAAGCACAATTTGCAACAGTAGTAAAAACATAGGTTAGATTATACCTTCAATAGAACGTACTTTTCATTTTTTTACATTTTGTTTACATTTAAACTAGGCTTGTTTCATTTCTGAACTATGTTAAAAATGTACTGTCATGAGTAAAACGATGTATTTGCTGATGGGATTAAACTAAACTATGTCACCGAAAAGCTAATAGTAACTAACACACACAGTATATCAGTTCCCGGCACTAACCCCTTACAGTTACAGCAGTTACATCTGGTGATTTTCCATTCACTCAGATTTCAGGGGAGTCAACACCACCACCAGATATTAACCCATTTTGGGCGGGAAGTGGGAACCCCTTTTGGTGTTAGCATTATGCTATGCTTTAGCTATTGAAAAATAGCAGATCTACAAGCTCATAGCGCACCACCGAGTGGCGCGCTACGAGCTTGTAGGTCTGCTATTTTTGAAAAATCGAAGAACGACTGACATAGAAACATAGCTTTTTCAGAAAACTGTCAGGATGTAGAAGACATTTTTAGAATCTGATCTCAGGTCAAAATGGGTTAAGCCTTACTCACTGCCTTAGAGGCACTGTACACATCCACATCCTGATCCACATGAGATCACTTTTAGAAAAGGCCTTGAATGATACTGTACACACCCAGCCAGATTCTAGCCGTCACATGACACCACCACCTACCTGGGTCTTCTGTTTCCGGAAGGCAGGCATCTTCTTCATCAGCTGATTTAGTCCACTTATTGTAGTCTGTAAAAATCAATGAAATATGTTGGCAAGGGAGGAAAAAAAATCAAGAGATTTGAAAACGTTTTTTGTGCTGCTGTTGTTATGAATAATAAGGCGATGATTCATTACAACAGTCTGTGGGAACAGCATTGGACCCTACCAAATAAATATCTTAAAAAAAAAAAAAAAAAGTGAATCTGATTTACTACAGCCTACAGTACAGAAAAGAAACATCAGTGATCTTCAACATGTATTTCTCATGGCATTGTCAAGGATTAATTAAATACATGAAAATCGAAATCTTACAGAATCTGTAATAATACTGAAAAAGGCTCTGTACGATACCTTTGAATCTGGCTGTTTCGTTTTTGCAGACATTTCCTTCACGAGTTTGCGAATTTGTCTGTTGTAAATAACAAAGAGAAAAACGGAAAAATATTATTCATGATGTGAAATTGCCCTGCCAAACATAGCTAATATGGTGAAATAGTGTTTTTCACAAACACTAATGCTCTATGGAAAGTACTAACAAATAATATAATTTCGTATAATATAGGACAGTAGCCAGTAGTAATGTCATGTTATTGAACAGATGAACTACAAGAGAGCAAACGTGCTTATGTAATACTTTATACAGCTGCCTCAAGCTAACAGAATTAAACACCCAATGACATCAGATTACTGAAACTTACACTGAGACGTCAGCAATGTGCATGTGTCTCAGTTGAACCCATAGTACATCTTCCTCGTTCAGCACGGCCTCTTTCTCCGAGCCATCTTTTTCCTTGTACCTGAACACCAACACACACAGGGAAACGTTTGCTTTCAGCATGTCGTTTGAATTTAAAACCTAATATCTCATCTAATGTGTGAGGCTGTGAGCATAGATGAAGTGCAGTTAGTCATCTTGGTATAACTACATAGAAACACAGCCAGCATGTACTTGTAGGTGTTGTTCTGGATAGGGATGAGGTCGTAGGTCATGGCCTGGTAGGTCAGTTCATGTAGGATGGGGCTCACAGGGTCGAAACCTCTCTCGACTATCAGCAGCTGAGCTTGGGTCTTTGCCTGATGGACGGCAAAAACACAAAAGGAAGAGAAAAGAAAGCTATAAAGCTAACTACAACGTCACAAAGCCACTCCTAAAACCAGTGTCTAACTTCTCTACATGGCACAACGTGTCAGGTCAGCTGAAGTGCAGGAACAATGAAACCACTCACTAGTGATACCTGGCCAATTAGACTGTGTACAAACAATATCTCTGTAGGGAATATCATAACTATTTAAAAAGTATACAGTGGAAGAGTTATATCATATGCCCACTAATAAAGACTGTCGTTGTCAGGTCAGTTAACCTTTGGTATTACAATTTATTTTTAAAACAATGCGGTTCAATTACTAAGGCCTTGTTTATTTTGTCGATATTATCTCAGAGAGGTACCTCACCTTCTTCTTGCCAGAGCCACTGTCATCCAACTCGTAGTGTCTAGCCAGCTTGTTGTCCACCAGTTCTGCCAGTATTTTAGAATTTTCCATGTTGCTGTGGCTAGTAATGACGTGATTAAGCACAACAAATCAAATAAGGACAATATAGTACTGTAGAGATGCGCGGGTCACAATTCTACTAATGGCTTGTACACACTGCATGATATTTGCTCCGATTATGCTGTCGGAGCATTTTTGGTGCCCGCCGACAAAACTCCCGATCTGACGCAAGATCAGGCTTTGATCGCCAAGGTTTTGCTCGCTGTGTGTGAAAGGAGCTGCGAGAAGATCCAGCGCCGATAAAAGCGCTCGCCGACGCCTTCCAGAGCGTTTCTGAATATCTAGCAGGTTTGATATTTGGCTCTCTCGCCGACTGGACATCATACAGTATGAACTGGG
The DNA here is from genome assembly GCF_951216825.1 of Electrona antarctica. NCBI lineage: Eukaryota > Metazoa > Chordata > Actinopteri > Myctophiformes > Myctophidae > Electrona > Electrona antarctica. Next base: position 12,649,140 of record NC_136812.1, read on the forward strand.
TTGCGATTTGCGACCACGTCCCGAGAAGGCCTGTATTACAGCCAATGAGAGCACAGGACAGCTGTGCTCACTGCTCAGACTCTGCCTGTCAACTGTATCGATAGATGATCAGATGACCTTTATTCCATGGGTAAATCCCTGTGTCGTACATATTGGTAGCCAATATATTAGCCCAATATTTCCGTTACTCATTTCACTTGAATAATCTTGATAAACGCTGCACAAAGCAGCACAAACTTTTGGACCTCGTGCACTGCGTGTGTGTAGAATGATTCAATGAAAATCAAGATTTAACGTCCTGTCTCGCTTTAGCGCACGTAGGCTACGCTATCACAAACATTTCGCCCTGTGTAGCCTATTCCTGTGTGTGCACGCACGCACGCACGCACGCACGCACGCACGCACGCACGCAGAGAGAGAGAGAGAGATGTCCCGTTATCACAGCATCCTGCACGTACGTGAGATGTCAAAAAACAAATTGTAGCCTATATGTAATCTGGACATCTTGGTGAACTCTTGCAGTGTGTGATGCCTACTCGGCTACCAATAGTTTAGTGTGAAAGCCACAAAGATATAATGACAGTCGATTTCAAAAAAGGATTCCTGTAGTGTGAAATACATAACGTTCTGACTCGCCGACAACTTAGCATTAGCAGGGAAAATAGAGTACCAGTATCACCAACACTGAAATCAAATGTGAAGTACTTCATTCAACATACGATAGAAAAGTGAGCAGAAATGTATGACTTATTCCGTCTTCAATTTATAAAAACGAATCTCTCAAGGAATCATAATTGACTCCAATTTAGTGGTCTCCAATTACAAAAAGGAAGTGCTTGCACGTTGCGTGTTCAAGTCCCGTTCATGATGACCTTTGCTGCATGTCTCTCCCCTTCACTCCCTCCCTCTTTCCTGTCTGTCTTCACTGTAACTATTACACATTATGCCAGCTAGATATGGGCCAATATAAAGATTAATAACTTAACTAAGAATGTACAATCTTCTCAAGTTACTGAAACATGAAAGTGTAAGTGTGTCAAAAAATATATTTCAAGTTGTACTGTATAATATAAATCCCATTCATGTATTAACCCCACACTACTTCATTTACTGTATATAGTACATTTGTTGGATCATTTGACATTTCATCTAATGCAGAGAAAGGGACCTGTAAGCAAAAGTCTTAATTTGGCAAGATACTGAGCCTTTACTTCCTCAATATTTATATAATCCATTCTGTACAGTTTCCGTAAACGTAGGTCTCTGAAAAGCTCTCAATCTGCTTGGGGGATGAACTGTAAACCGAGACTGTGGCTTTTCTCTCTCTTACTTTTTGTATCTGACCCCTGGGTACTCGTCAAGTGTAGCACAGAGTGTCACAATCTGGTCTGCGATGGTCTCCAGTGTCTTCCCTTTGTCCTCACTCTGGGTCCTGTAAATGCTCCGGAAAGCCCCTGGATTATCCAATGTGAACACCTGAAATGGAATGGTTTTAAAATGACTTTTGATTAACTGAACAATTGATACATTGTATTTTATTTTAAAGGGATTTAGCCTAGTGCTCTGATGTAGAGCACACTATGGAAGAAAATAACTGTTGTGAATGACGGTGACTGCATGTGGTTATGTAATGATGATACAGAATGTGAGAGACAACAATAAGAACAAGTTAAGTCAAGCTAGAGGGACAGTTTTCTTTTTCCTTGGAAGAATCCCAGATAGATCAGTTCGTCATTGTCACGGATTCCAGTGGTATCAGACAGTAACACTGATGTCATGCTTAGTGAAAGAATTATGCAAGACGTTTTCCCATTCCTGATTTTGCATTTTTCCAAGACAATGTGATATCCAAGCTACCAAATCTGTGAGGACTCACTTCCATTTCTATTGCATACTCATACAAGTCAATGTATTTAACAGCAAAAATCTTTATCTTTATTGTTTTTTTTTATTATGAATTATCTTATTCCATTATGACTAATGCAGAAAATGTAATTACTGCTTCCAGTTTTTGGTTATGCAGTTTCCAGTGGGGAGTCACCATGACGCCATACTGTCTGTCGCACCATTACATGTAGTAGTTTAGGAGCAGCCAACGCCCTTCCCAGTTCCCAGCACTTGTCACAACACCATACAGTAAAAAATGACCAAAATCAGGTCTTACGCTACACCATTTCACTGTTAAGTATATTAAACATTATTTGGTACAAGATTTGGCCGAAAGTAAGCATGAAGAAAGAACAAGTCGACAAACAAACTTACTTGTGCCTCCTGTGGCAGAAAGGAAATGTTTATTTCCTTGCAAACTCGTATATACTTTGCACAGTTCTGCTTCATGCTGTTGAACAGCTCATCTGGGCAGTCTGGTGGAAAAAACAAAGTCTGCATGTTAAATTATATCAACCAACACTCACAGCATCACTGCCCATCATAGCAGTTTCCCTTGTGTTTGTCCAAGAGAAAACTTACTTTCCCTCTTGAATTTGTTTTCTATAGTAAATAGTAAATATAGTATAGTAAATAGTTTTGAGAAAAAATGCTGCTATTTGTCCCAATACACTGACACCACGGCGCGTAATCACCGCCTCAAACGGTGACTCCGCCCACCCCGGGGGGAAGTTGTGATTTGCGCTCGTTCACTGCAATGCAATTTGAGGCATTTTCAAAACAATATTGAGCAGAGTAGCGATTATCAAACGTATTTGCAATGCCATACGTTGAAAGATCTGTTGCCCGTAGACAAGGCACGCTACCTCCGCAAGTTTGATAGCATCGGCATAGATGTTTGTCCGTATGTGATTAAGGATTGGAGTTGCATTGGCAGCCATAGAAAATTCTTACCCCAGGCTAAAACCGGATGTGACGTTTTTGGGCGTTCCTGTCTAGCGTGGTGTCAGTGTATGTGACTGCAAAAACGTTGCTGCAATTTGTTTAAAAAAATAGCTTTATATAACTATATATATAACGATACAATGCGACATAGCTCTGTTTACAAAAATGCTGTACCCCCTCCAACTGTATATACTTTCCCCATTTTCAACTGTATTTATTATATTTCGACACTTGTTATGGCAATGTAAACATGTATGTTTTCTCATGACAATAAAGCTCCTTTGAATTGAATTGAATAGTAGATCCAGCTAGCCATCATTTACTTACAGTCAGTGAAATAAACGTAGGCCGCTTTATACTTGGGTTTGATCTTGAAGTCATCAATAAAGGCGTTCACACACTACAAAAATATGAAAAGATTAAGAGATATCAAAGCAGTAATTGCAATACAACAATTCAATTCAAATGCAACATAGGAAAAGTGCAGAAGAAAACTAGTTTTGCAATCATATGGAACATGGTTGTAAATGAGACAGAACATAAAACCTTGGTAGTTGGTGACATGAAGTAAATAGCCTTCATTTCTGGAACAGGTTCTCTGTTTTTGTACAGGTCCTCCACAACTTAGAGAGAGAAAAGAAATGTACAAAAAAGGCATTCCATGATCAAGTAATACAGTATGCAAAGAATTACATATTTAAGCCAATATCAACATACAGTAGTTGTGTTCATCCCCCATATAAAGTGTCTTTGGGTACTCAGAAAAGCGCTATATACGTTTGAGATATTATTATTATTTGTATTTCCATGACATGTGACATCTCTAAATAATTCAGTTTCTCATATCATGTCCCAAAGTGTATTACTGCGTTATGACCTTGTCTCCAATGATTCACAACTACATTCACCCAAACATTTATGTCTCTCTCCCTCCAATTCTGAATCTCAGACATATCACAGCCTAAAGTAAAGTGTGTTGTGGTAAACATTTTGGTTTTTACATTTGCATATTACCAGCTATTTGTCTGTTTGATAAAAGTTTAAAATAAACAAACATATTGCAGTTGATCCTGCGTTATAAGCATGGTGCATAGCCTTGCTGTGTAAAAATGTCTCATGTCATGACACTATATAAAGCAATATTTAATGCTTACTTGTGATTCCCTCTGACATAAGATCTGACATTTTGCAACATGATGAGAGGAGCTTGGTGGTGAAGGGGTCCAGAATTAATATCTATGGAGAAGATGAAAGTAGATGAGCCATAACTTAAAACTTACATTTGCTAGAGCTCACTTTTGGTACTCAAACACATTGTAACAGAGAATTTAAATTACTCACTTTTCATTCAGGTGCCTGGCTGAAAATATGTGATATCTATTCTGTAACACCTTATACTCTTGTAACAGTTTCCTTATGTTGCTGTATAATTGTGTTGGTGCTGTGAAGATGATCAAATAAACTAAACTAGACTAAACTTGTAAATGTGTATATTTGTGTATACATTAATTACAAAATTAAAGATGAATTGTGTGACATCCCGGGCCTACCTTCCATACTTCCGATTTTTTACAATCTGCAATGATTGTCTCCTTTAATCCTAAAATACAATAAAATAAATACCGTAATTAACACAAAACATTCATACCGTATCCTATCCTATCCACAGTAGTTGCTTACTACTGTGTGGTTTGCATTGAATAGTCATGACTCTTTCACAATAACACAATCATTTAGTCATGATCTGAAACCATTCTGTTTTACACTAGTATAATAATACAACCACACTCACAAATTAATTATAACTTTGCAGCAATAGCTGGTAGTTGTAAATGGTGCATTTGTATAGCGTCTTTATCCAGCTGTACAGAACTGGACTGTTCACGGCAGAGCACTCGCCTTTGAACCGACTCTGAACCTACTTTAATTACTTACTTTATCCAAAGTGCTTTACAATGTGCATTACATTCACCCATTCACACACACCGGTGGCAGACAAACTATGCAAGGTACTGTACCTGTACCAACCAGCCTGCTCATTGGGAGCAGTTAGGGGCTCAGTGTCTTGCTCAAGGACACTTCGACACTACTCTGAGGCCCCTTTTCCACCGGTTGGGAACCGGTTCAGTTCTTTTTGGTTCTTAGTCCATGAGCCAGACCTCCAAAATTGGAATGTTAATTATGAATTGAGTGTGCAAAACCATACCTATATTAAATTGTTATCACCATGAAACTTCCCCAGTTGATTACTTACACAAAGACAATGATTTATTGTATTACAAATCTTAAAAATTTAAATATGCAAATTAGGCATCATATAGGAAAATATGAAAAAAACATAAAATGTGAAAAAGCTACTATACTGTGGAAGGGTTATCATATATTCATTTACTTATATTGATCCTATAAACAATTTAATATAGGTATGGTTTTGCCCACTCAATTCATAATTAATGTTCCAACTTTGGAGCTCTGGCTCATGGACTAAAAACTGGTTCTGAACTGAACCGGTTCCCAACCGGTGGAAAAGGGGTCTGAGAGGTGGTTTCAAAAAGAGCCGGTTAAGTCCCCAAAAACGCCGTATCCGTGTGGCAGAAAGGGCAGATCGGCTAAATACTTGTCCGGGTAACGCAGAATACGTCCTCGTATAGACAGCACCTAAGCCAGGGGGAGCCAATTTCCAAGCGGGCACCTGCTGTGCCATTGCAGCAATGGTGGCACCAGCTAGTGTGCCAGCCAGGTTTTAATTGTACTGTTGAATTCTACAGTCATTGATGGGATAGCTAACAGCAGGGGGGTGGGGCTCTAGGCTACAGAAAGTGACTGCCAGCCAAAGGCATCCTCAGGTTAAGAATAAAGTGGATAAATAGGGCACTTAGAGACAAAGTTACAACATTATTTACATACCAATAAAAGCAAGGAACAGAATAAAGAATAACACATGCAAAAAAAAGTGCAGGGTGTAATGAAAAGATTAAGAGAATCAATCAACATAATTAATAACACTAGTTTACACATATGACTAGTCTAAACTAAGTATGCACCCGGTGCATACTTAGTTTAGACTAGTCATTGGTTAGACGTCACATGTCACATAAGGTTGGTGAGGGGTGCGTTAAGACGTAGACCTGGTGTGTCGGTCGGGACGGGTAGGACAACTACATGGTTGATTTCCTGAAGATCATTATCGCAATATATCTCCTAAAATTGCCTCTTGATGAGCGAGAGAAATGTCAACATACAGGAGACCCGAGGTTCGACTGTCCGCCGGTCAGGACTCGGACATTTATGCATTACAGCCAAGCTATAGGCAGCTTTAACGGAAACCACTGAACCGACACGCAGCTGACCCAACTGTGTCACCCACAAACAACACTCACTGTCTCTGTCTATGTCCAGTAGTAGGATGTGAAACTAGATTCCCACCCAGGGGATTTGGGGGGAAACACGCTCACCAGACACTAGTTTTAGTACTTCACGGCACTTTAGCCGTTACTATTTTGTATAATTAAAGTATTCACAACACCTATGGTTTATCGTAGCCGTAAAAATAGTGAATCAAACCTATGACTGACATTCCAACATCCGAAGTCACAAAGGGGAAAAAGTAAACACAAACACACAAACAATAGTTCCGATTCTGGATTACAAGACACAAAATAAAAGAGATAGTGAGGCACTGTTACGTCTATTATTATGAATGACAGCATCGATCAGTAAACTTACTTTGCCAAACAACTTTTTTAAGCCCATGATCGGCACCAGTTGCCATCTTGACTTATTTTTCCACTGGCTGCTGCGCTCATAGAGTATATATATAATAGAGACTGAACTAGCGCGAAGCTCCGCCCCCCCAGCTATTCATGTCAGTGGAAGTTGCTCAGTGGCGTTTTGAAGCACCCGGAAGACTGCCGGAAGTCCCTCCCAGGACCTCAACTTTGAGGTCCTGAGTGACGTAGGGCAACCGAGCGCTCAACGTTAAAGCCCAGCTGCACGGGGTTTCCCGGTCATGAATCCACGGGTCCGCCTGTAGTCCCCCCTCCTACCACTAGGACCCAGAGCTTCAACGTTGGAAAGTCTGCCTGCCCCCTTGGCTGCGCTGCGCCTCTTCCTGCCCCCGGCGTCCTGTGCTTTCTACGTCATCATCAACGTCAACGTCAACAAGTGTGCGACAGAGGTCAGTTGTAGTTTTTAGACTTGTATTCCCTTTTTCCTTTATAATAGGCTATATAACTTTCATCATGCCAATGCTGATCCTATTCTGTTGTTTCTATTCTTATTTGTATTCACCTATTTGTGTTTGCGTAAGGGCAATGTTATTTTTATTGTTGAAATGTGTTTCTGTGTTATTTGTAATTAAACAAGCTTTAATATAGTCAGACTAGGCTACTGTGGTTAATCATTTTCACTGTTTCATAGTTATTTAATACTATTAATATTTTATGTTACACATGTTGTATTAGTTTGTTTATTCGCTTGTTTTGTTTGAGGATTTCAGGGCTGAATAAACCATGGTCTATAAGATTTAGACTCTTTTGTAGATTGAAAATGTCAGAATCGATAAAATAAAATCTAACGACAGTCTAAATCTTATGCTAGATAAACCAGTCACACTCGTTTTTCTCATTCAGATTTTTGTTTTCCTGCCCTCTCCATAAGCATTATGCCCATGTAACGCCCAGGATTCGAACTCGGGGCTCCCGCGTGAAAGTCCAACATCTTAACCACTAGACCAAAGGGATATCCCCTATGGACTGGGGGAGATATTAGACTATTGAGGCCATCAGGCAGAGGCTGTGAGCCACTCTGCTACACTCACCCCCCTTTTGACCTCCTCCCAAAGCAAAGCAAAGCAAAGTTACTATATTTACCCAGGGTAACTGGACTAAGCATCAGATACTTGTTTACAGCCAGGCCCTGCTCATAGAACATTTCATGGTAGTGGTTCAAAATGTCCACTATCATGACACTATGCCTTGCTCAAGGGCACTTCAGTGGTGGTAATTTTAACGTGCCGGTCCGGGGATACGAGCTGGCGACCTTCCGGTATCAAGACCGCTCCGCAAGCTGTTCGGCGGGGAAACCCGATCCGGGTCACGGCACCAATGTAACGCCCAGGATTTGAACCCGTGCGAAAGTCCAACATCTTAACCACTAGACCAAAGGGATATCCCCTATGGACTGGGGGAGATATTAGACTTTTGAGGACACCAGACAGAGGCTGTGAGCCACTCTGCTACACCCAGAACATTATACACACCTATTACCTTGCACATGCCCTAAAGGTGAACGTCTCTGTGTAGGTGATTGGTCGTTTGCCAGTGGGAGGGGGCAGGTGCAAGTATTTCAACCACCACCGAGAACAGAGCCGCTGAAGAAAATAAGTAACATATATTAAGTGTAAGAACCAGCACAATTCAAACAAGGAGAGACAGACACAGAGAACATGGGTGTCATGAAGTGCCTGGTGATTTTTGCACTACTGAGCATAGGCTCACAGGTAGAGTAATAACTTTGGTTTTATCATAATTTATTTAAAAGAAAATGTATGAATGATTTCATGACGTACAGGGAAATACAATTTCTCTGAAACATCTTGGTTTGCGAGACTCTTGGTGTGGTCATAACAATACTGGGTGGTGTGTTTGTTACTGTATCACATCATGTAATAGATATTCAGATCTAATATGTTATCAATGTTTAATCATCTAATCTAATCATTTTTTGTATGTGTTTACATTCTCAGACAGCAGCTCAAGGTATGTTACTTTTTGCATTAATTCCACTGTATCATTGTCAAATAATAGGGTAAATACAGAGACACAGTTATGGTATCATAGATTGTTTTTGTGTTCTCAATATTAAGTGCTAATTGTTTAATTGTTGAAGGCTAATGAAGAAATATATTTGTATGTTCAACTACACTACAATGGAAGATAATATTCCTGACACCTGTGCACACAAGGCACAATCTTACAGTCCCACGCACATAATGCAGACACTAGGTCATGTCAGGTTATACATTTGTGTTTAGATTCAATGCAGCATAAAATCAAGATTTATGTCTCATACACTCACTCATACATTGCTTTACATAATTATGAAACAAAACAGTTGCTTCAAATGAACAGAATGAAAACGAACAAATTGTCTAAATTGCTCACTCTTCTCTTCTGTATATACTTCAAACTAACCATAAATGAATGATGTCATTTCACAGATATCACAGCAACATTGTTTGAAGCAGCATCGGAAAACATGATTGTGTTGTGGACAAGGTTCTCCGGAGCCAGCTCATACAAGGTCTCCATTGCACCAAGAAACACACCAAACATCCCTACTGCCTATGCAATCTTTGGTCCCAATGTTGTGATGGGCGCTGTGCACTCTCTCTCCGCAAACGTCATGTATAGCGTTAAGGTCGAAGCTCTGGATGGCAATTCTCTACCTATAGCCACTTCCAATACCCTTGAGTCTTCAACAGGTGAGTTACAGTAGTGGCATTGTTGTCTATAACAAACAGGGCCATTAGAGACTTAGATAACTAACTACTGTAGATTTACAATTTAGAGTTACAGAGTTCTGGGCAGAAAACAGGAATAGTAGAGAGAACAGAAACACTTCAGTTCAGTAGCATAAAGGCAGAGAAATTGTAGGTTATGTAGGTTGGGATTGGCTATGCATTTCTACTACAGTTTTATAGGTACTCTACCTACTAAATGTACTGTATGTGGACAGTTCCGCCTCACCATGTGCCACATTGCTGGAATCCTCATATCGATTGCTATACATTTAGAAGGAAGGCACTATTGTGTACTGTAGGTCTTTAAAATGGATTCAAGTTATCTTCAGCTTTCAGGCAACTATCTAGTCTCTAGACAGGAACATTTTACTGTTCATAGAGAGATTTGTCCAAATTCAGCCAGAGGTATATTATGAAATATTGCTACCCTTATTTTCTGTATACAAAATGTGTTTTTTCTTCCCACATGATTTTCATCTGAAATAATTGTGTACATTTTTTTTAAAAAGCTCCCCAGGTTATGAATCCTATTGACGTAGTGAAGGCAAAAGACAGCACAACCTTGATGGCGGAGTTCACCACGGTCACCGGGGCCACTGGCTACATCATACGCATTGAGAACAACGCTAACTTCTTCCGTGAAGACGAAGTGTCCTCCTCCCCTGCACTGTTGGGATCCCTCGAGCCGTACACCGCATACACACTCAGCATCATGTCTAAGAATGCTGATGGCCGCAGCCAGCCGTCCACCTCTGTGGAAGGAAAGACAGGTACAGTTATCCCTCATGCATATAGTGTATGTGTTATGTGTAGATGAATTGGTTTCAAGATGATTATTTACTTCATCATCAGTCAGCTAATAGTAGTAGCCTAATTCTTTTTCAAATAAACATATTTTATGGACAGGGGAGACATAGGAATTACTGGAGGAAATAGTTTTCTGAGGGCTTGTTTCAAGCAGAAATGTGTTACTCGTTCACTGGGGGAAAAAATGATTGCCACCTAGCCTTCCACCTCCCTTGTTATCTGATCTTCCTTATTGTCTGAAATGAGTACAAAAGAATATAGGTCCCAACATGCCCTAAGGTCAAAATTGGTTTGATCCACTTATGATAGTACACCCAACATACCCTAAAGACCTCTTCTGTATTAGCTGTAACTCTATCTGACCTCTGTGTATGAAAACACAAAAAGCTGACCTCATCCTGACAATGTACGCGCCTACCCTGAGGAATGGGCTGCCTTTTACAACAGGACTTGATATCTCCACTTGTCACAAACATGCCACAAGCAGTTTCACTGTTTTGTATTCATTGTTTGCCATCATTCATCTCTAGAGAGATAGTTCTTCATAAGCTCCTGATTATTAGGTCCTGGTTGTCTTTCTCAATTAATTTCAGGGACAAAATAATACATTTCAGAAGCTTTGTATACATGGAAGACCCTGCAGTGACAGTAAATAGGATGACATTTGACATTTCAGGCCCTATCTGTGACTTAACGGTGAATCTGTGAATGTGGATAATAGGACCATATAATGCAGCACTGCCTTGTCTGCCCTCTACTACCCAACCCGTGCAGCTTAAAATATCTCACAGAGTTCAATAATAAAGCACTGTGTAAAGAAACGGGAAACTGTAATCTAAGCACATGCTTCAAAGACACGAAAAGAAGAAGAATTAGCCTCTGGTACCCATGTGTTATATTTTTCTTTTTTTTACTAAAATGTAAAACAATGAACTGATCATCATGCATCCATCCCATTGTCTCTTAGGGATGTTTGGATTCAGTCCAGGACACAATAAATACTACTTCCACTTGACAACAGAATTGAAAGTCAGTTCGTTCATTGCTTTATTCTCCACCCCACAGTGTTGCCTCCTCCTGTGCTGACCACCTCATCTCCCAGCAACGACTCCATCATAGCATCATGTAGCAATGTGACGCATGCAGTGAGCTACTCCATCGCCGCCCACAAGTTCGGCATAAACAACACCGTGATAGTGAACACCACGAGTCCGTCGCAGACCATCGACGGTCTGGACGCGGGCTCGCTCTATATCGTCTTCGCCTACGCCTGGGACGCGGAGGGCAGGAAGGGAGAGGCTGCGGTGACCAATCAGACCACACGTAAGATAAGACGGGATCAAGTACATGGTTGTATTGTGCTCATGAGATTGTGGAGAAGGAAAGATGTCAATCTGTCCATAATTCCTCACACTAGTGGTTCTCAAAGGGGGGACCCTTTAGTTAGCAGGTTTCAAATGGATCCTTAACAGTGTACAAATGGAACTAAATGGACACTTCCGGGTCCATTTAGTTCCCTTTGTACACTCTCAGGCGTTATGGGGGGTCCTTCCTTGTTGAGAACCATCGCTTCACACGTACAGTACATGTGATCATACAGGTGTTTCATTTGTCAGACCAAACTAATGCTTATATATCTTTGGATTGCCACAGGACCTCCCACCCCAGCTGACATCGGTGCGACCGTAGTGTGGAGCGATGATGTTGCAGGACTCAACGTGTCCTGGAGCATGGGGCAGCCCGTCCATGGCGCTGTGAGCTACCACGTCACGGTGGCTAACTCCACCCTGCAGTGTAATTCCACGTCCAGTCCCTGCACCTTAACACCAGTGGTCTGTGGAGAGACCTACGTCATCCAGGTCACTGCGGCCAACAACGCCGGACCCAGCTACCCGTCCGATCCTCTGGTGTTCATGTCTTGTGAGTAACAATGGCTAGTCTCGCGTTACCAGACTGTTGCCTCTGCGATTTCCAAATGCTTCATCATACATCTGAAACATCCTGAATTACTTTGATTCATGATACAAGGATGATGTATCTGCATTCATTTAGATTATAGGACACTAAACATTCAACTTTATCATATTCCCACTAGTCCCTTGCCCACCAGAGAATCTGGAAGTCGAGGAGACAGAGGCAGGAAACTGCACGCTGTCATGGAATAGCACACTCTACGCTGACATGTACAAGGCCTTCATCAAGAGAGACGACGGAGTAGAAGTGAACTGCACCACCACAAGCACCAGCTGTGACTTCACCTGTCTGTGTGGCTACACCTACTTGATGGATGTGTTTGCCTACAACGAGGCTGGCTCCAGTCCTGAGGGAATGACCCTCAACTACACCACTTGTAAGTAACCGTTTAACCAGTTCAACCCCCAGTGTCCCTATTCTGGGGTGAACATTTGGTGAAAATAGCAGGTCGACGACAAGCCCCACAACAAAGCTTGTGAGCTTGTATGTAGACCGTCTATATTTTTGGCGAAGAGAACTGGTGTACAGGGAAAATACTAGCACACCTAATATGAAAGCTAAAACTAAAACAATAGTGTAGCCTACTGTTAAAATTCTTTCAGTTGTATATTACCAATGAAAGGTTCCAAGGTTACTCGTGACCAGACAGGCATGCAGAGTGTAGGGAAATGGTTCGGTTCTTTGCCGTGATACTGTATAAAATGAGCTCACGTCATGTGTTCAATCTTCCCTGCATCACAGTGCCTTGTTGCCCAGAGGACGTGTCTGTCAGCCTGGTCAGCACAGAGACCCTGGAGATCACGTGGCTGCCCGTGCGCGGGGCAATGCTGTATGAAACGAGGGCCATGGACACTGCAGAGACCATCGTATGCAATGATACATCGCCCATGTGTGTCCTCTCCGATCTGACGTGTGACAGCACCTACAATGTCAAGGTGATACCCTGCAATGAAATCAGAGGCTGCAACCGCACCTGCCGGCCTCACACCAAGGACACAGGTACATGCACGCACGCACACACGCACGCACGCACGTATGCATGTCTCATGTACAACAAAAAACACAAACACAATATTGAAACAAAGCATGCAAATTCCTAGGAATCCGCATTGCAAAAAGCTATATAGCATGCCTACACACTGTACAAACATACAAGCATATAGGGTTAAGATGCATTTGATGTAACTATATGTTCAAGACAGTTTATGTTTTTAGCCTTATCATTGACACATCATGTATGTTGTACAAAAGTTATGTTTATGACTGTGTTATCAACCCAAGTGTGGAAGAATTTGGAATGAAAGACAGAGTACAACCTTCAGTTTTACATTTGAGAGTGCACACTCTCAGAGTTAAATTAATCCCACTAAAGTGTACTGTGTAGGCTAATGTCAAATGTACACATCAATGTGCGACCACGTTGCTTGCTGAGAGCAACAGTCACAGACAGTACAAAACGTAAATCAGGCTGTAACCCGTCCTGCCTCGGCTCTCTCTCCCCCACCAGCTCCCTGCATGCCAGAGGATCTGAGAGTTGATTCACTCTCAGGTGCAGAGAACAGCTTCAGCGTGAGCTGGACAGCAAACAACAGCGCCGCCAACTACACCGTGGAAGCAGTGGGACAGGGTTCCCTCATCACCTGCACATCCGCCTCGGACAGCTGCAGCATCTCCAACCTGCCCTGTGGCACCGAATACCAGGTCACCGCCATCGCAAGCAACAGTGCCGGACAAAGTTTACCCAGCTACACCGTCGATCTGGAAACAGGTAAACCAACCGCTCAGAGATGACTAGAGTTACAACTGAGAGGCTTCCTTCAGTATGATCACAATCTCATTTATTGTCACATTTCAAATGGTTTCCGAATAATCGGCGTGTGTTGAAGAAGTTATCATTGTTTGTATGTAGGCAGTTTGTATGTAGGCAAACATTTCTGACAAAAAGTTAAAAGTTTGCCCAGAATAGTAAAATCAGGGTTAATGCTATTTCAATTATGATATTATCAAGCATATCAGACAATCTACATTTCCCAAAAGGAAATGCATGTATTCAGTCTGACTGGAAGCACAGATAAGAGTAAGACTACCAGCCATAAAAATGTTTTGAACAATCCAAAATCCAAATCTGATCCCCTCAATAAGATAGAGATGAAAACTTGGGCTTCAAATCAACCCCTGAGAATCTGAATGCTGTTGCAGTGTTCATGTCAGTTGCCACTTTTTCTGTCAAAATCACACCTTTGCATTTGCAATGAATCGATTTCTGAGTTTCATGTCTGTAATGTACAGTATGGTGTCGACTAGCTATCGTTTCTGTCGGGTGGAAACCTCATATGTCCTTACATTTCAGGATTCGAATGAAAAAAATAGCAATACTAGCAGATCTACAAACTCAAAACGTGTTGCTCCGCGCCGCGTCTCGAGCTTGCAGATCAGCTACTGTTGTGTGATAAGAGGTTTCTGCCCGACAGCAACGACATGCATGCATTCATACACTAAACAAAAACCCGACACTCTCTCGACGTTCTCTTCCCTTTACCCAGCGCCATGTTGCCCAGAAAACCTGACCGTGGAACAGGTGACCATGGCGATGACCAATGTCACGTGGTCTCACGCCCGAGGGGCGCATACGTTCATCACCTCGCTGACGTCTTCGCGGGGCCACGCCCGCTGTCACACCCAGGACTCCCACTGCCTCATGGGATGCATCACCTGTGGCACCAACTACACCGTGGGCATGGAGGCGTTCAGCCGCACGGGCCACATGTCCATGTGCTCCTATCAGGGCTTCTCGTCCAGTGAGTAATTGATTCATTGTTGTCACCGGATGATTTAGGTATGAAATATAAACGTCAAATCAATAGCGCGGTTGTTTCACGCGTTTGCCTCGATTACGATCAATGAAGGATTCGAAAATTGGCTTCAAATGGCAGATCTACAAGCTCACAACGGGTCGCGATGCGGCCCGTTGTGAGCTTGTAGATCGGCTATTTTCACTGTTTTACCACCATTGCACAACAAAGTATACTGTATAATACAGGATTAAGTGGTTAATCAGACTAATCGATTTAGTCGATTCATTCAAAGCCTGCTTCTCAATTATTCGAATAACCTGAACGAGCAAGATTCTGTCATTTAGAGGTTCTACATTTCAGTTTAGATATATTTTCTGTTATTTTCAAAATGACTCCCTGCTCTTCTACTGAGAAATACAGATCCTGTGGTCGGATACAGTAGGGCCACTACTGGTTGACAAGAGTATTGCATGAAGCTCAAAGTGTAATGTCCAAACAGCCCAAACAGGCTTTCTGCGCAGGAGCCACGGATTCAAAACCTGGGCAGTAGCCACTAGCCAGGCTACATACATTGTGAATTGCTGCTTTATTAATATCACTATAGAAGTGTGACTTGATAAATATGGTTGTCCCTTACAGGTGCTTGCTGTCCATCTGGCATCAAGCTTTACAGACTGGCCAACAACGCACTGCGGGTGTACTGGCGTTCTTCTGGTGGCAACTACAACTACACAGTAGAAATGTCAGGCACTGCCAACTACACCTGCACGCCCCCTGCTGGGCAAACCAGCTGTGACATCAGCAACGTGCAGTGTGGAGACGTCTACCACGTAACAGTAGCTCCAGTCATGCCAGCAGGCGACAATGTCGACTTCTGCCCCCAAAGGATGTACTCAGGTACTGCAGGTCTCTTTTATTTCCAGTGGAAGGGACACTTGACTATACTGGAATTTTGTTCTGAATCGTGCTATTATTGAGTTTGGTTACTCAATAATAGTTAGGTTACAACATCTTGTTTTCATGAAAAAAGTAGTCTAATTATAAATTCTTACAAAGCATTTATTATAATCATAGACAGATTTATTCTGTAACTACTCTGTATAGTTATTAATTGCCAATATTATATTAATTCAGAATGAATGAATCATGTGAAAAGTAATCCAAGAAAGGGTATTATCCAATTTTGAATATTGAAATACAAAATTAACATCATGGTTGCTTTTGGTTGACTTTGCATTATTTTTTTCAGTCACTTGCACGGGGAACAACGTAGGAATGGGTGAGTACAATATTGTTATTGAACTTTGAATGTTCGGTCTATGAAAATAGCATCACTTCATATTGGCAGTGCATTGAGACAGAGAAATAGCTTAACACTACTGTGTACTTCCTGATAGCTTCCTGATAAGCTTTTTGAATGTGTGGCTTTGCATTATGACAATGGATTTCAACCAGTGGTCCTTGAGGGAGTTCCAGGTGGTCCCCAGCTGCCAGCTAAATGACAGAGAGTTGGTAACCAAATGGACCCTCTAACTCTTGAGAGTGTAAAATAAATGTTACACTCTCAATAGTTAAATTATTGTTAAACACCTGCATTAGGCTAAGTAATTTACAAGAAGTCTACACAAATTAGAGAATGTAGAATAATTCATATTTTGATCAAGGTTTGCCTGTTATCTCTTCTATGTTACCACATCATCACAGCATGGAATTGTGCAAAATATTATCCAACGATAACCACATATTCTTATAATTTTGAGAGGCTAAATCTCGTCAAGTGGTGGTCCGTGGCTCAAATGCCAAATGAATAATGGACCTTGATATAAAAAACATCCTGGCAGTTTTCTGAAAAAGCTATGTTTCTATGTCAGTCATTTTTCAAAAATAGCAGACCTACAAGCTCGTAGCGCGCCACTCGGTGGCGCGCTATGAGCTTGTAGATCTGCTATTTTTCAATAGCTAAAGCATAACATAATGCTAACACCAAAAGGGGTTCCCGCCCAAAATGTGTTAATAGATGGAACAGTTCATGATAACTGTTATTAAGTCATATTATTCAGGCAGTATACTAGGCTATGAATGCAACCGTAACATAATTATTCATAACTAGGCTATATGAAATATTTCAATGTATATTCTCTAATGCCACTTAAATATGTTTTCCTCCAGTGATTTACAGAGGAAAGAGAAGTGTGAACTAGAGAGTGGTAAGTATTCACACGCCACTTATCAGCAAAATTAAGTGGCAGAATTGTTACTTTGAGCAGTTACTGTACATCAAATGACACATTCTAAAAGGCCAAAACGCACCAATGCAACTAGTCGCATCTCCTTGCAACAGTTTTAAGGTCAACCGCACCAATGCAACTCCTTGCAACTGCCATTGGAGATAATGATTGCAAGTAGTTGCATGTTGCTGTTGCATGGTGAATCATTGGTGTGGAGTGGGCATTACAGTAGCCTACTGTGCACAGTAAAATCCTCAGCATTTATTTACCAATTTCTGGGTGCAAAATGTAACCAAATGGACCCTGATAATTGTACTGTGTAGCTACTTATGAAAGCCCTGTTGTGCCAACTAGTGTGTGTGTGTGCATGAGAGTATGTGGGGTGTGCTTTGATCTGGTTAAATATTGCAAGGTAGATTCCATACACGTGTTCAATTTCACATGCATGATTGTTGTCTTAATGTTTGAGCTAATGTTAATGTTATAGCCTACAATGCATGGCTTTTGAAGATTATGTCACATGGAAGCCAAGTCTATGGGATTCTTTGTTTAGAGCACTTTATGACATGAATCGTTTGCCAGCCAAGTCTATGGACTTTGTTTGTGGATTGTTTTCAAAGCTTCAAGACCTGTAGAAGCAAGCAGCAGATACATCTCTCTGCATCTCCCTCCCTCAGCGTGATCCTCAACCTACGTCTCATTCCTGCACTTCTGCTAGAAGGCCAACTTCATGAAGTCTGAACGAGCAATAAGAAGAAGCAAATCTAAAGGTCTTAATAATACCCATGAAACATATAGGGGCAGTTATATAGCCTGCGACATGGACTAAGCCCAAACCACACCAAAGGGTTGAGACGGGACGAGACGGTTTTAGCGTTCGTCCCAGTGGTGTGTCCTGTTGCACGTCGACCCACGTGATTCAACTGCTTCAATTCAATGGCCCAAACCACTCCAATGGGTCGCGATGCAACTCCTCGGTACCGTTTGGTTGCAAAGAGTTGCATGGCGACCCATTGGTGTAGTTTGGACTACAATGACCAAATTAATGTGTGTTTTCTTTGTTCCTCATAAAATGTTCACTTTTGTATGGCTATGTTAGGACTATGTTAAGATAAGATATAATTGTGCCCTCGACAATATAACAAGTCATCACAAGCCATCAAAAAAAGTTTCTCATGTGTGTGTGTGTGTGTGTGTGTGTGTGTGTGTGTGTGTGTGTGTGTGTGTGTGTGTGTGTGGCATGTGTGTCTCATGAAATGTTCACTTGCGTATGGCCGTATGCCTATATTATAGTTAAGCCATGTTGCCCTCAACAAGTCATAAAAGGGACATAAAGTATCATGGAAAACTATATTTTAAAAATTATATATACACACAAACACACGTCATTTGTGTGCTTGTGGTATTATCTTTTTCACTTGTCTCAGTCATTATGACTGAATCTTCAATTAGATCAACATTGGATTGTATTTTTTTCCAATTGTCAGTTTGATTTAAAAGGGAAATTCAAATTATAAAACCAGAATTATTATAAGGCCCCAAAAATACATTCGAATTAATGTATGAAACTTTTTGCCCTTTATTCTGCCCATTGTTAAAATGCAACTGTGCCAATTTCTTTATTGTGTGGCCAAACTGGACATTGTGAACCTCCCTCTGAAAATCTGTGGTTCTTTACTTGGTTCTCAATCCTTTTCATGTCAAAGACTCCCAAATTAATATGTATTTGACCGCAGACCCCCATTTGAAAACACTTTGTTTTCAGGGACCCACAAAAATATAAAAAAATTGTTTTCTTTAAAAAAAAAAAGATCTAAAAAGATCTACAAGCTCACAATGTGTCACACTGTGACCTTGTAGATCGAATGTTTTTAATACAAAAAATAAGATTGAACAATTTAATGAAAACAAAATAAGTAGTTCATGCCCCAAGTATAAAGTAAAGCCTCCTGAGCATAAGTTGCAGACACTGATGTGAGCCATGTATCATAATCTGTTGAACCACTTAAAAAAAAAAACAATCAGTGGTTCTCAAACCTTATCATGCCAATTTGGCCACCGACGGGGGTTGGTGGCACAAATATTTTGTATCAGTTCGATTAAAAATGTTTTAAAAAAAGTAGCGGATTACAAGCTCGCAGCTTTATACTGTAGCTGCTATTTTTGAATGGCCAAAGTATAAAATAATGCTTTTTAGCTCAAATCCAAAATGACACAGATGCTTCCCCGGTCTTAATGGGTTAAACCCTGTACAAGTAAACTAATACTTTGTTGACCGGGGTCAGCTCTGTATTAATGGTCTGCTCATAATGTCTGTTTCCCCCTCTACACCAAATCTCATTTGCTGAAAATAGCAGATCTGCAATGTGTCGTGGACTCGTAGATCTGCTATTCACGGTGAACGCTCCACCAGAATTAGTGATAAGTGGTTACGTCTTCAGTGTGCTGTTGCTTATTCTCAGGATGTATGAAAACGGTTTGGAAAATGTGTTTCAGTGTTTGTGTAAACACTGTGTTTGTGTTTTTAAATAAAACATTCACAACATCATTGTTTCTATCCTTTCAACTTCCTACCTCTAATTTAATCAGTGAAAGTAAAAACATGATACATGATACTGTATCAGGGAAGAATTAACTCCCACAAAAGGGCCCCTTGGCCACAAATGTTTTGGGCCCAGGGGCTCAAAAACCAAATACAGTGCGGTCCAGTTTCCCCAAAGGGCCCCTGAGAGCCAAGGGCCCCTGGGCCCCGGACCCACCGGGCATCGGCCCAATGGATAATTTGGACCTGCACTGTATTCCAGCCAGGTCATTGACATGTGGCTGTGACCACACCATCAACAATAAGTCAAAGGCATGCTTACCAAATTCAGTGATGGAAGAATTACTCAGATTATTGAGTGGTGTAAACCACTCCTACAACTGGCTTTGTTAGTCTGTCTGTCTGTCTGTCTGTCTGTCTGTCTGTCTGTCTGTCTGTCTGTCTGTCTGTCTGTGCTCAAAAAATGAGCACGGTTGCTATGGTCACCCAGTTCACACGGGTGTGATTTAATTACGTCAGACATTACGTCAGACCACAGCTGATCAGTCTATATAAGACCTTACACCACTCAGTTCACACGGGTGTGATTTCTTTTACTAAGTAAAAGTAGCAATACCACAATATAAAAAAAGACTATGTTACAAGTAAAGGGCCTGTAGCTATTCAAGATATTATTTGAGTAAAAGTACAACTTTTCAAAATACACTTACAGTACCAAAGTCAAAGTACTCAGATTGAGTACTCAGAAAATATAAAATAGCCTCTGAGATGTACTGTAGTGGAGTAGAAATATGAAGTATAAAACAAAATGGAAATACTCAAGTAAAGTAAAATAATTGTACTTGAGTAAACCACTGACCAGCTCTTTCATAATCTCCCCATAGAAAGAGAGGGTTGTATAATCTATTATGTCTTGTGTCTGCTAGCTGAAAGGAGAGAGAAGTTAGGCGTTCAGTGTCTTGCTTAAAGATGGAGTGCCGTGACTTTTTCCCCACCCTAAAACATGATCATCAGGTCTTATTGTTATATAAGGAGGTATAATCTTTTCAAAAAAAGTGTACAGTATTTGTTAAAATGTTGTTTTTATGTGGGCACGCCCACCAGTTTATTACGTATGCCTGGTTTGCCTGGTGGGTGGTGGTGATCCACCTGAACTGAGGCCGCACCCACAGGTGTAGTCGTATGATAAAGGGGGAGGGGTTAGGGGAGGGGCTGATAATGTGATGTCACTATATTACTGTTTATTTCATTGGCCCGTTTGACTGTCAAGGGTTCAGCCTCCAGGAAGAAACCCTAAATATAAAGTTAATAAACCATTGCACATAAAAACGACTCCAGGGTGTCTAATGATGAAGTCCAAAGACATATAGAATATCAGTAACAAATCTCAAATATACATAGTGTGTAACAGCGTTCCGCAGTCTCTGGTCAAAGTATCAAATAACGAGATACAACAAGACATGATACTGTATTGTTACGTCCCATTATCCTATTAACATAAAGGTAGTACAGTTCTTGGGTTTCTACTCCTTGACACTGTTGCTTTAGCAGAGTTTTTATGCAAAGCGTGGGAAAAAAGGCAGAATGTTTTGTTTGTGTAAAAAGAAAAAGAAAAACTGTTTCTTGTACACAATGCAATACTGACGCAATGATTTGTATGGTGTGTCCTATAAGTCCATGTGGGCGGGGCGCCTTGGGTGCATGACACAAAAATAAAGAATCTATCTATCTATCTATCTATCTATCTATCTATCTATCTGTAGCAACATGAGAAAATAGCAAAAAATAGGAATACAATTATAACAGAAATTACTAACAAAATATACAATTGCAGCAATGAACTGTACTTAGGTGTTATATATACGCTGTGAGCACTGTATGATGTTATATTAGAAAGATACTAATTGCTGCTTAAAGTTGCCGATCACATGTCCTCAAGATCGCAATTCTCACATCTCACGGCCACTGCCGTCCTTCCCAGCGGGATTTCACTCTAGTCAGGTAAATCTGGTTTGATTGATTTCACTCTAGTCAGGTAAATCTGGTTTGATTGATTTCACTCTAGTCAGGTAAATCTGCTTTGATTGATTTCACTCTAGTCAGGTAAATCTGGTTTGATTGATTTCACTCTAGTCAGGTAAATCTGCTTTCATTGATTTCACTCTAGTCAGGTAAATCTGCTTTCATTGATTTCACTCTAGTCAGGTAAATCTGCTTTCATTGATTTCACTCTAGTCAGGTAAATCTGGTTTGATTGATTTCACTCTAGTCAGGTAAATCTGGTTTGATTGATTTCACTCTAGTCAGGTAAATCTGGTTTGATTGATTTCACTCTAGTCAGGTAAATCTGGTTTGATTGATTTCACTCTAGTCAGGTAAATCTGCTTTCATTGATTTCACTCTAGTCAGGTAAATCTGCTTTCATTGATTTCACTCTAGTCAGGTAAATCTGCTTTCATTGATTTCACTCTAGTCAGGTAAATCTGCTTTCATTGAGAGTAAAGCAGCACCCAAGATTTTGTAATACCTATACAATTTCACAGGAATACTGTGGTACTAGGATACAAGCTCATTCAACATCTTTTCGAGGTACTGCACCTACTGATGTTTTCTTTTCTTTTTACACCTATGAGGTCTCTAACCTCATATCAGTTAATTTGTGCACCTTATGTTTAACCTCAAGTATACATGGTAATGCTCATATATAGAGATCTCTTCGCTCTTGCTGTCTGTATGTCCATGTCCCTTTTATGCAAATATACAGTATATGGCCCATATATAGGCAAGCTCATAGTGGCAAATACTGACATCAGGGTACTCCTTTGTGGGCATGAAAGGGACAAGAACAGACAGATACATAGATCTCCATATAGGGGCATGAAAGGGACGCAGACAGAATGACAACACAACAGGTATGCTGGCAATGGGTACAACGGGTATTGCAATAGCAGCTGGGGCAGGCATTCCCATGTTGCATCGTTTCTGACTTGCATATACTGTATGGACACAAAAGGGACAAGGAAGGACATATACATAGAGAGATCGCATAAAAGGGACACAGACAGACAGATACAGACACCTCCATAGGGGACACAGGCAGATAACCATTTAGCCAGCCAGACAGACAGATACAGAGATCAGATCTCCATAGGGGACACAAGCAGACAGGAAGGCAGGCAGGCAGGCAGGCAGGCAGGCAGGCAGGCAGACAGACAGACAGGCAGACAGACAGACAGACAGACAGACAGACAGACAGACAGACAGACAGACAGACAGACAGACAGACAGACAGACAGACAGACAGACAGACAGACAGACAGACAGACAGACAGACAGACAGACAGACAGAACGTCCGGCCCATCAACTTCAAACTTGGTGGGTGCATCGCCATGGTGCCTGGTGATCGGTCAAATAGGCGGTTGTCCAGAAACCGGCGATGTATGGCCGCTATACGGCCATATAATATGGGCCTATACCGACATGCAGGTATCTCCATATATAGGCATAAAAGCGACACGGACAGACAGATACAGAGATCTCCATAAATGGGCATAAAAAGGACAAAGACAGACAGATGGTACAACATGCAAGTTCCCGACTTGCATCTTTCCCGCCGGTGTCCGTCTTACAAATACTAATAGCAAAACATATATATTTTTTGAATTTTCATTTCTGCTAAGCAGCTAGAGAGGCGTAGACTGATGATTAATAGCAACACTTATTCACGCGAACCACAATGTTGAAACAGTAGTGGGGGGTGGGACATCCACTTTAGTCTGTGAGGCTTAGCAGCACTTCCAATGTACAGACTGTTATGCGAAAGCATTAGAACACTCCCCCTCCTGCCACAACATTACACTGGCACTGACTAAAGGAACTGGATTGTTTGTGAACCTGATGGTACGGCCAGTTAGTGCACATGCACAGTGTCAGAGATAATGAATAATCATTCATTCATTCATGACCACAGGTACAAGAATCTTTATTAATCTTACCAAAAATCTAGACCGGATGTTGTAAACTTATGTTGGGGTGTGTGACGATGCTACATCGTCACACACAGATGCTAACGTGAGTAGAATAGGCCTATCTCACAGCATTTCCCCGCCCCCTTTTTACGCCCCCCTTTTAGAGATAGTGGTGTTATTTTTTTTCTGGTCCATAGGCTTCCATGTTAAAATAGGTATTTTCACAAGGCACAAACTACCGTTTTGTAAAGGTAAGGTTTATTCTACTTATTTGAGTTGTTATACCATTGTGTTTTCTTCATATTATTATCGGTCTTTGACATTTTAACATTAGGAAATGTACTTAGATTCTCCAGAGAAAATAAGTGTAAATGCCTAATGTTAAATGACACCACTATCTACCGGAAGTGGGCGTGGAAAGCGGGCTGTGAAATAGGCCTATTATGACTTGATCAATCGAATGCACTTATATACGCGCAATTGCCGTAGACTAGAGCTACGCCAATGGTGTTATGGGTAGCATTGATTAATTGGCTTTAATTGATGTACATTAACAGCAATGGCACCAAGTGGGTTAATTAACAATATAAAGGTCAAGTCGTGGCAGTCTGAGGAGGGCACGCATATATGCCCATATATGGACTGGACATTCATGACTGAAAATAACCTGGCCACGAAGCGTTATCAACCCAAATATGGATATGCCGGAGCAAATCTGTATGCCCATACAGTATGTGGAGATACTCGTGTGCCAGGATTATGCCCATAAATGCAGATCGCCGACTGACATCATACCAATGGTTTCAAACGCCCATACATGGAGATCCCCGGTATCAGCACAAATATGTTATGCCCAAATATGGGCATAGCAAGAAAGGGGGGATTAGGAGAGCTCAATCAGCAAACAAAAAACTATACACTGCACACCGTAACACTGTAACCTTTAAGTAAAGAGTTCTTTACCATTAATAGTGAATCAATTTACCGACACGGTCCCTCTGGTCTCAGGTTAACCCTAACAAGTATCATTGTCAAAGGAGTAGTATACTCAACTCGCTGGTCGGCAAGATGAGAGTCTGACCCCTGGGGGTCTTAGTTTGTGGCGCCGTCCATCTCCCCAGGGTATCACAGCTTTGTTGGGGTGGATTAGAAGTCACTAGGGGCACAGCAAGAGAAGACGCACAGAGTGGTGGAAAAAGTAGAAATTGGATCCAGCAGGACAGCACGCACATCTCAAAACATTCTACGGGTGCTGAACCAACATAAGTACAGGTGAGAGGAGATGAAGTTCGCACACCAGGTCTTGAGCTCCAAACTTTATTTCATATAGAGAGACAACGTTTCGACCCCTTCGGGTCTTCGTCAGTCATGCCGTCAGGCATGCCGTCAGGCATCAGGTGATGCCTGACCTTTTTACTCAAGTACAAAAATATTGGTATCAAAATGTACTTAAAGTACCAAAAGTGAAAGCACTATCATCATTATGCAGAATGTCACATTTTCACATCTTTACAAACGTTTAAAATCTGACCCAAGCGCAGAACAAAGGCAGAGGAGAGGACGAGGCAGACACAGGGCAGGTCGAGTGCAAGGTGGTTTATTGACCAAAAACAGAGGATCAGGAACAAACACGAGGAAACTAGCAATAACTAGGAGCAAGAGAATACACTATAGGAACTTGAAATACACAAGAATTCTAAGCAACATGTGGAAAAAGGGGGTACTTTGATCCAGAAATCAGAAAAAGGGGGTACTGAAGCCAAAACAGTTTGAGAACCACTGCTCTAGCGGTTGCACCAGTTCTACTGTGCCCTCTCCTGTTTCAGTGGCTGCTCAGGCAGCCCATTGGTCACCGCAGACCAATGGGCATCTGAATCTATATCATATACAGATGATACAGTTTTCTACGACTTTCCTGTACTTTCCAAATGTGCACGTCCTGCACTACCATGCCCAAATATGGAGATGACTGATGTCATGTTGACGACATCAGAGTAACAACTATGGATGGCTATGTCACGTCTACATCACATTCTACATACCGGTAAATCACAGTGACATCACAGCAAAACTACATAAAAACAAAAGAAACACCCAGTTTCATGTCATTAGCTCAAAGCTTGCTACGTGAAAGGTTCTTTGACAGAGTTCAGTCAGCAAAGTTAATTCAACAAAATTCAACCATGGATGATGAAGTCAGTGCACTCGTCTTTGACTGTGGATCCGGTATCTGCAAAGCTGGATTTTCTGGAGATGAGGGCCCTCGTGCCGTCTTCCCCTCCATCGTGGGTCGCCCTAGACATCAGGGAGTGATGGTGGGTATGACCAAGAAGGAATGCTACGTTGGTGACGAAGCCCAGAGCAAGAGAGGTATCCTAACACTGAAGTACCCCATTGAGCACGGAATCGTCACCAACTGGGAAGACATGGAGAACATCTGGCACCATACTTTCTTCAATGAGCTGAGAGTTGCCCCTGAGGAGCATCCCGTCCTACTCACAGAGGCCCCCCTGAACCCCACAGTCAACAGGGAGAAGATGACCCAGATCATGTTCGAGACCTTCAACACCCCTGCCATGTACGTTGCCATTCAGGCCGTGCTGTCACTTTATGCCTCTGGCCGTACTACCGGTATTGTCACCGACTCTGGCGATGGTGTGACCCACACGGTGCCCATCTACGAAGGCTACGCCCTGCCCCACGCCATCTATCGCTTGGATTTGGCTGGCCGTGACCTCACAGACTACCTCATGAAGATCCTGACCGAGCGCGGTTACTCCTTCACCACCACAGCCGAGAGGGAAATTGTGCGTGACATCAAGGAGAAGCTGTGCTACGTTGCCCTGGACTTTGAGCAGGAGATGGCCACTTCTGCCTCTTCTTCCTCCATAGAGAAGAGCTATGAGCTGCCTGATGGACAGGTCATCACCATTGGCGATCAGAGATTCCGCTGCCCAGAGTCCCTCTTCCAGCCTTCCTTCCTCGGTATGGAGTCCCACGGTATCCATGAGACCACCTACACCAGCATCATGAAGTGTGACGTGGACATCCGTAAGGACCTGTACGCCAACACTGTGTTGTCTGGAGGTACCACCATGTACTCAGGCATCGCTGACAGGTTGCAGAAGGAGATCACAGCCCTGGCCCCTCGCACCATGAAGATCAAGGTCATTGCCCCACCAGAGCGTAAATATTCTGTCTGGATCGGAGGTTCCATCCTGGCCTCCCTGTCCACTTTCCAGCAGATGTGGATCAGCAAGCAGGAATACGATGAGTCCGGCCCTTCCATCGTCCACCGCAAATGTTTCTAAAAGAGACATTTCACCCTCCAAATTTGGGCAAGGTTTCAAGCCCGATCCAAACCCCATTGACTGCCTTTATAAAATTTAAGTTAAAATATATATTACAAAAAAAAAAAAAATCACACTGAAGTGAGGGGTGCTCTTATCATATAGGCTACATCATCATACATCATACAACACATTCCGTGCTCATACAGACAGACACAAAAAGCTGTGCATAGGATGGGCTAGCGCCCCTCATAAATTAAAAATCACACCCGTGTGAACTGAGTGGTGCAGTGATGTCACACACTAACCATAGCAACCATGCTCACCCGTACGTGGCCCCAGGTACAGGTACACGGGTACACGTACAGGTACACGGGTACAGACAAAGTTGGTTGTCAGAATAATGAAAACCCCTTAGTTTGACATAAGGAAAGTTTGACATTTTTGCCTGCCATAGGATGTGACAGCCAGTCAGCAAGTGGATTCATGAATGTATGTATATAGACAATATTTTAGGCCAATAAAAAAAGACTACAAAGTTTCCCACCCGTCAACCTCGGCTGCCGGACTATCTTGAACATTCACTTGGCCTGGTCGTGCATTTCAGTCCTCTATACCTCCGTGTCCACACTGTAACAACCTTGACAATGCCATTCTGGGCCAGGGAACACAAGATTGTTTGTGAATTTAAATCTTATATATAATATAAAAGTAAATAAATAAATAACACTAAATAATTCAAAGCACACATACTTTAAAAATATAAATATATAAATAAATGTTACCCCTTATAATGTTCAATTATTAAAACAGGGCTTTTGTCAGCAGTCAAACGAAAAGTAATTGTCAAGAATAAATGCTACATGATGATGGGGTTCCGACAGACATACAGTAGATCAATATGTGTGGGTCATAGAAGTTGTCAAAAGTTTGTCCACTAACTTCTATCCTAGATGATCCTTCTTCCCGATTAAAGACACCTCAGCATCCAGGTCATTCTCCCATTCTTGAGAGAAGAAATTAAACAAAGCGAAAGAGAGACACGAGATCATACACTGTGATACCCTTTTTCCTTGGAACCAAACTAGGGAATGTTGCCTTTAAGACAATGTCTGATTTGCAGATAATGGAAGAAGTGAGGCTGCTCTAAGCGATTGAATTTGATTTTAAGTTGGGCCAATGTAGTTATCCTGTTATCTATGTAGAGAATAGATCACCTATATTATAGGTGATCTATATCTATAGGTCCTATAAAGAACTATCACCTTTCCCTCCAGACAAAGAACACTCCATCAATGCGGGGTGGGGTGAATGAGTGGTTATGCAAGATTGGTGTGTGTCTGTGAAGACACGCAGTTGAGATGAAGAACCATATACGTAAGTCCATAATAATTATCCCCATGATGTATAAATTATGGATATTAGGGGTCAGGACAGATAGGCCTTTTCTGGGAGGGGTCAGAATAAATTATGGACATAGATGGTTCTTCGTCTCAACTGCTTTGAAAATAATTTCTTTAATTGGTCCATCCTTTAGTGCAGGGGTTCTCAACCTTTTTGGCCGGGGACCCCCGGAAATGCTTTGGCAATGTCTCGGGACCCCCGCCCCGCCCCCTCCCGACCCCCAATATAAATTGACTGCTACAATAACCTTAAACCATTTTGGGCGGGAACCCCTTTTGGTGTTTTAAGCATTGTTATAATTTAGCTATTTAAAAATAGCAGATCTACAAGCTCATAGTGCGCCACCGAGTGGCGCGCTACGAGCTTGTAGGTCTGCTATTTTTGAAAAATCGTGGAAAAAAAATTAAAAAACAAAATCTTTTATTTTTTATTTTAAATATTTTGGGGACCCCCCAAAATAATTTGGCGACCCCCCGAGGGGTCGCGACCCACGGGTTGAGAACCCCTGCACTAGTGTATGGGTTTTATGCTCAGCAGCTGGCAGAGATCCCTGCAATTTTGCACATACTGTACCTACTGCATCAGTAGGACCAAACTGTCTGTAGCCTCGGTTACACATAATGGGTGCGTTCGGATATGCCGCACCGGGAATGTGCTCAGTTTTTTTGAGTGTGCTGGGCGGTCACGTCAAAGAGTGTACCGAGTGAGTGTGGCTTATTTACGAACGGACGGTTTAAACTGGTCATTTTAACCAGTTAAAACATGGGCCAAGGAAAATGATGGACTTGTATGGTGATGTACTAAATGCTTGCCTTAGCTTCCCCCCCCCCCCCCCCCCCCACCCCCGGAATCGCTCGAGACAACGCAGTCATTCATTCATTCAAGTTTTATAATAATAATAATAGTAATTAAACTCATTTTCAGTGTCGTCGAGTAATACAATATCATATAGAAAAACATCACAATACATCAGAAAATCAGGAAAGGAAAAACAAAAGGTTTACATGTGAATTACATGTGAGTTTACAAATAAAAAAGCCAAGACAAATCTAAAAACAACTACATATTGTGTGGTTCCAAAACTCTTCATAATAGAATAGAGCAGTGGCTCCAAAACGTCTGAGCTCAAGAACCAAAAGGGAAATTAGACGTTTGCCCGCAGGACCCACACTGGTGAAAATAGCAGATCTACAAGCTCACAACGCGGAGCTTCCAGAGCTTGTAGATCAGGCTAGTTTCACTACTTAAACATGTTTGGAATTTCTTACATTTTCATTCATGAAATTCCTTTTATTTATTTTTCACTTCATTTTTATTGAGGAACTAGAAAAAGTGCCCTTCTGGGCACAGGTCTCCACCAGGAGGATAGGACTGTGTGAGATGTTTGGCAAAATGTTTAGGATTAATTGTCTCCACCAGGCCGAAGGCATGGGGAGAGAGTATGTTTTGCACTCCGTCCGTGTGTGTGTCCGTCCGTGTGTCCGTGTGTGTGTCCTTCCGTCCGTCCGTTACCAGCTAATCTCCGGCACCGTTAACCCGGTCGATGCCACACTTTGCACACACACTCCCTGGATGCCAACGATGAACCTCTGCCCCACATTTTCCAGAACGGCCTGTTATAGCGCCACCATGAGGCAGCTTTTCACATGTTTTACCTAAAACTGCACCGAACTGCGTGAAACGTTGCATGCACACTCCCTAGAGGCCAAGGACAAACCGTTGACCTGCATTTTCCGCATCTGCCTTTTATAGCGCCACCAGGAGGCCGACTTTTGTAAAACACATTTTTTGATATTACTCCTCCAGATTCTGTCCAAAAATCTCACAAATCGTTACACACTATCTCTATGGTCATGTGCTCAAGTCGGATCTGTCCGATATTTCATATTCCATCCTAATTGGCTATAATTAGCTTTCACAGTTTGCAAGATTGCCCCGTTTTGAACAAAAGCCTCAAATCATGAACGCAGCATGCAATTTACGTGAAATCTTTCACACATTTTCTTACTAGGCTGAGGAATATATCCCACCCTTTTCACATTGGCCTGTTATAGCGCCACCAACAGGTTGATTTTTGCAAAACACATTTTTGGAACAAAATGCCTCAAAAACATGTTTATATTAATCCTAAACATTTTGCCAAACATCTCACACAGTCCTATCCTCCTGGTGGAGACCTGTGCCCAGAAGGGCACTTTTTCTAGTTTAAACATGTTTTTGAGGCATTTTGTTCCAAAAATGTGTTTTGCAAAAATCAACCTGTTGGTGGCGCTATAACAGGCCAATGTGAAAAGGGTGGGATATATTCCTCAGCCTAGTAAGAACATGTGTGAAAGATTTCACGTAAATTGCATGCTGCGTTCATGATTTGAGGCTTTTGTTCAAAACGGGGCAATCTTGCAAACTGTGAAAGCTAATTATAGCCAATTAGGATGGAATGTGAAATATCGGACAGATCCGACTTGAGCACATGACCATAGAGATAGTGTGTAACGATTTGTGAGATTTTTGGACAGAATCTGGAGGAGTAATATCAAAAAATGTGTTTTACAAAAGTCGGCCTCCTGGTGGCGCTATAAAAGGCAGATGCGGAAAATGCAGGTCAACGGTTTGTCCTTGGCCTCTAGGGAGTGTGCATGCAACGTTTCACGCAGATCGGTGCAGTTTTAGGTAAAAAATGTGAAAAGCTGCCTCATGGTGGCGCTATAACAGGCCGTTCTGGAAAATGTGGGGCAGAGGTTCATCGTTGGCATCCAGGGAGTGTGTGTGCAAAGTTTGGCATCGACCGGGTTAACGGTGCCGGAGATTAGCTGGTAACGGACGGACGGAAGGACGGACGGACGGACGGACGGACACACACACACACACACACACACACACACACACACACGGACGGAGTGCAAAACATACTCTCTCCCCATGCCTTCGGCCTGGTGGAGACAAAAATAGGCCAATGTGAAAAGGTGGGATATATTCCTCAGCCTAGTAGGAACGTCTGTGAAAGATTTCACGTAAATTGTACGCTGCGTTCATGATTTGAGGCTTTTTGTTCAAATCGGGCCAATCCTGCACATTTTGAAAGCCACTGTTAGCCAATCAGGATGGAATATGCAATATAGGACAGATCTGTCTTGATCACATGACTATAGAGATACTGTGTAACGATTTGCGGGATTATGGAGGAGTAATATAAAAAAAATACAAAAGTCGGCCTCCTGGTGGCGCTATAACAGGCCGTTCTGGAAAATGTGGGGCAGAGGTTCATCGTTGGCATCCAGGGAGTGTGTGTGCAAAGTTTGGCATCGACCGGGTTAACGGTGCCGGAGATTAGCTGGTAACGGACGGACGGAAGGAAGGACGGACGGACGCACACACACCATAAATGGACCCATAAAGATGTGCGACCCACAAATGGGTCCCGGCCCAGTGTTTGGGAACCCGTGGGCTAGAGCACAACTGCAACAACAATAGGCCTATCTCACAGCATTTCCCCGCCCCCTTTCCACGCCCCCCTTTTGGAGTTGGTATTTTCACAAGCCACAAACTACCGTTTTGTAAAGGTAAGGTTTATTCTACTTATTGTCTCCACCAGGCCGAAGGCATGGGGAGAGAGTAGGTTTTGCACTCCGTCCGTGTGTCCGTCCGTCCTTCCGTCCGTCCGTCCTTCCGTCCGTTATCAGCTAATCTCCGGCACCGTTGGCCTGATCCATGCCAAACTGTGCACACACACTCCCTGGATGCCAACGATGAACCTCTGCCCCAAATATTCCTCAACGGCCTGTTATAGCGCCACCATGAGGTCGATTTAGGCAAAACACATTTCTGTAGATAACTCGTACACATTTTATCCATACATCACACAATTTGGTATACACTCAAACAACGGATCTGCACAATTTCCCATCTTCCATCCTGATTGGCTAAGATTGGCTTCCAAAGCTCACATGATTGGTCCGTTTCGAACAAAATGCCACAAATCACAAACACAGTGTCCAATTTCCATGAAATTATACACACACATTTCCATTAGGACGACATGCCACTATTTTTTTCCCCAAATCAGCCTCACGGTGGCGCTATAACAGGCCAATTCCTGTTTTTACCTATAACTGCATCGATCTGTATACAACTTATGTATGCGCACTCCCTAGAGGCCATGGAAAAACATTTTCCCTGCATCCCCCCACATCTGCCGGTTATAGCGCCACCATGAGGCCGATTTCTGCAAAACACATGTTTATGTTAGTCGCACAGATTTTAACCAAATCTCACGCAAATCGGTACACATGATCTCTGTAGTCATGTGATCAAGACGAGCCTGTTGGATTTCTCAGATTCTACAATGATTGGCTAAGATTGCCTTCCAAAGTTTTCAGGAGTAGCCCGTTTTGTACAAAATGCTGCACATATCCTGCTCATCCAGAATTATATCCTCAGAGATGCTATGAGTGATCTGGCTCTGCATTTCCTCAACAAACAAACAAAAAAACATGTTTATATTACTCTTAAACATTTTGCCAAACATCTCACACAGTCCTATCCTCCTGGTGGAGACCTGTGCCCAGAAGGGCACAGGTCATTGTGTTTTCTTCATATTATTATCGGTCTTTGACATTTTAACATTAGGAAATGTACTTAGATTCTCCAGAGAAAAAAAGTTCTACCGGAAGTGGGCGTGGAAAGGGGGCTGTGAGATAGGCCTATATAGGATGTAACAGCTAACAATGGAATTACATGATGTCCTGCATAATGCTGCCATTCAATATGGCCTGAAGCAGGAGAACTGTCGAAGGAAAGCACAGACACAGGAGTGTCCAACCCAACGACACGTGGGAGGGTGTGGATGAGCATGTGTCTGACTCTGAGGCTCCGATACACACTAATAACCAGCAGCTTCAGTGAAGACTTTCTGTAGCGGGAGTCTCTCACGTGGAGAGGAACACACTGTCCTCATAGTTCCGCACAGCCGCCCGTCTTCCCACCTGCGTCCGGCGACTAAAACTAAGACGAAAAATGTTCGTCGGCTACCTTTTTTCACTGACGAAAACTAAATGGAAACTAAATGAAAACTAAGCTATGATGACTAAAACTAAGACTAAATATACTAACAATTTCGTCAACAAATAAAAACTAGACTAAAATGTTAGAAAGGGACTAGTGGACAAGAGATCCAGTATAAGCAGATCTACAAGCTCAATATCCGATCTACAAGCTCACAACGCGACGCAGCACGACGCGCTGTGAGCTTGTAGATCGGCTATTTTCAGCAAGTGTAAAAACAGCCATTACGACGGCATCAAGGCCCGCTAAAACACATTTTAGTCGACTAAACTAAATCTAGTCTAATCTATTTAGTTGACTAAAACTAGACTAAAACTAAAACATTCCGGGTAACTAAAATGTGACGAAAAATAAATGAAAACTATTCAAGAGACTATGACTAAAACTAAAATAGAAATTTGCTGCCAAAAACAACACTTTGAGGAGGATTCAAAACCCTAATCTCTGTGTTGGTGGCTTTTCCCCTGTACCACCCAGTTATCGATCAGCTCGATATAAGATTTAATTCTCCAGTTAAAACTCTTTGTTTTGAGTGCATAGATAGATAGATTTCCATTTCACCTTCCTTGATAGACAAAGTCAAGGTCATGCTCTCTCTGGGAAACTATCCAAGCCAGCTAGCTGGCTCACTGAAAAGTGACTGAATGAGAAATAAACAGAAAACTGGGGGGAAAGGCTGAAAAAGAAATCCACTCCATATCCATTTTTGTCACAGTATGGCCGTGAGAAGTGATTGCACTTGAACTTGTTTAAGAACAAATTGAACGTTGTTCTGATTGACCAAATCACTTAATTATCATAGTTTGTATTCTCTTCTCGTCTCTAATCATATCTTAAATTATCAAGTATTTTGAATCATGTTGTAGATTTTATATATTTTTATATACTGCAATCATGTCTTCTGGAAATTATTGTATTTTATATGGGTAGAGGCCTATAAGCCCCCAGGGCTTCTTGCCTCCTCCTGGAACTTTCCCTTTTTTATTTCTGTATGCTTTAATGTAAAGCTCTATACTGTGATAAATAAAAATCAATCAATTGCGAATGCCATCATAACCAGCTCAGTGGCCTTGTGGTTAGAGTGTCTGCCCTGAAACTGGGAGGTCGGGGGCCCCGGCCGGGTCATACCAAAGACAATGGGACCAATGCCTCCCTGCTTGGCACTCAGCATCAATGGGTTGGATTGGGGGGTCAAATCAACTAATCAAATGATTCCCGAGCGTGGCACTGCTGCAGCTCACCACTCCTTGGCTGCGGCTCACTGCTCCAAGAGATGGGTCAAATGCGGAGACAAACATTTGTATCTTAAAGGATAAGCATCATTAAAATGTTTTCCTATTATCAACACACAGAAGCCTAGGAAAATAACTAAAAACTGCAGTGCATTTCTTATCCGGATGTCATAACTCCATGTTGACCAAAGGAATTGTTAAAACAAGTCCCTGAATTGCAATGATCCTATTTGTGTACTTTGTAGTGTCACTAAAAACAACCTGTTTTAAGCTTTTAGATCAGCTGTTTGAAAACATTTTACAGTACTTTTACACAGGTGGAATTTCTAACAAGATGTTTTTTACTTGTAACAGAGTACTTTTATATTGTGGTATTGCTACTTTTACGGAAGAAAAACACCTGAGTACTTCTTCTACCACTGACTAAAGTGAACGACCCGGCCCAGGGTTCCAGTATGGGTATTATTTGTTCTCGGTAGAAATGTATAGAAATGTATATAAGTTCACAACGACAGGCATCAGTTGCTATATGTTCCCTCCAAATACAATAGAGTAAATGTGGTGTAATATAGTACACACACACACACACACACACACACACACACACACACACACACACACACACACACACACACACACACACACACACACACACACACACACACACACACACACACACCTCTTTATGTATGCCGTTTACATAATGTATGTTTGAGAAGGACATTGTAAGGAAATACAGTGGTGATGGAAATGATACAACTCAAACACACACCTATGCGTGTCCCATTTTCAATTGAGAAATCAATATCTTCAGAGGATTTACAGTGTATCTCATCTGATCTCACGTTAAGCTCTAAGAATAATACATTTATTTTGTTACTGTTGGTATATTTTGATGCCAAATCTGAGTACAGTACTTTTACACAGGTGAAATTTCTAACAAGATATGTTTTACTTGTAACAGAGTACTTTTATATTGTGGTATTGCTACTTTTACGGAAGAAAAACACCTGAGTACTTCTTCTACCACTGACTAAAGTGAACGACCCGGCCCAGGGTTCCAAGACGGGTATTTTTTGTTCTCGGTAGAAATGTATAGAAATGAACTTATTTTTCTTTTATGCCACCACAATATTCTGCATATGGTGGTCACAACATTTATATATACAGTACATGTTATCTCTTTGATATGTTCCGTATGGGTGTGTCACATATATTGTCATTATTTGATTTACTGTATACCCTGAAATCTTGAATAAACAAAACTGTGAAAAAACAAAAAAGAAATGTATAGAAATGTATAGAAGTTCACAACAACAGGCATCAGTTGCTATATGTTCCCTCCAAATACAATAGCGATGGTTTCAGTATTTTCCCCAACGTACAGCAGCACTGTAAAGTTTAAACCATGGATTATAATAGGTTGATGATAATATCACGGCGGTTCTCTCCCATGAGATTAGAGTGCCATTTACGGCTAATACAAGCCAAGGAACATGACTCAGCGAGGAGGTAAGGCGGTGCTTTGTGGCAGAAATATCTTATTGCTCTCCCCACCCAAAGCTTTGAGGTTTGGCAGACACACTTATGTAATGGGGTCCGCTCTAATATGTAACACCCCTTACATCTGATGAATACACTGATAAGAGATGTTTTCTATAGTACCCTTGAGGAATATAAGGCAATAAAATGTGGTGTAATATAGTACACTCTACACTGATATTTCCCATGCAAGTAAAACACAGACACACACACACACACACACACACACACACACACACACACACGCACGCACACACACACACCAACTCTTTATGTATGCAATAGTTTACATAATATGTTTGTGAAGGAAATTGTAAGGAAATACAGTGGTGATGGAAATGATACAATTCACACCTATGCTTGTCCTTGTCCCACTTTCAATGTTTCTTTCTTCCTGTTTTGAGAAATCAATATCTTCAGAAGATTTACAGTGTATCCCATCTGATCTCACGTTAAGTTCTAAGAATAATACAAAACAAATAAGCTTAACTACATTTGGCAACCAAACGTTTTGCTACAATAGCTGATCTGCGTATTGTGTGCTACTATTGCCACATGTTACCCTGTTATGACATAACAGAAAAGAGAACACTGTACATGCATGGTGACATTAACTCCATATCAATAAGAAAATAAACACATACAAAACAACTTAGGTATCTGTTGTTTCTTGTAACAGATTCTGTAAAGTGATGGATGATAGACACATAATAAATACTGTACACATAAAGGTCATGGACATAACACTAAATAAAGGTAGGTCATTTTGTCTTTTTGCATTCATCAATTTGCTAATGAAATGACAAGGATGGGAACTTGTCTGTTTGAAAATTAACAAAAACCAAAGAAATAATAATGGGAACTTGTGTGCCTCTTTATTT
This sequence comes from Electrona antarctica, assembly GCF_951216825.1. Lineage (NCBI taxonomy): Eukaryota > Metazoa > Chordata > Actinopteri > Myctophiformes > Myctophidae > Electrona > Electrona antarctica. The sequence continues at coordinate 12,686,220 of NC_136812.1, forward strand.
TGTGTTTATGACGTAGGGGTGGTGCATTTATTTCCTTAAGTACTACTGTAATTGAATGATAATGTATTTCTTGACTAAATGGTCTGTTGACCATAGCTAGTATCAAGCTATGTGTTGAGGTTTCACAGATTCAATGCATAACTCTTTCAGAGTGATCAGACAGACTTGTAGGCCTATATCATGGCAAAGCAATACAAGTGAAAATAAAGTGATATTGGTATAGGAATTAATCTCACCTGTAAATAGCTGATACATTTGTTGAAATATAAATGTGTTGTAAAAGTGCAGTATTTGATCTATTCTAATTTCTGGTGTGACAAGGCTATGCTATGTTCTGTCTGAGACAGAACGTTGGTTGTGACTGTGACTATATGTCTCTCGTAATAATAAGTAATGGCTGAATTGTCATTACATTAATTGGTGTACAGATTCATGCTCCCAAGAGAGAGAAATGTATTGATCGTGGTGACCCCATGATATTTTTTTCTGGTGCCATCATCACTTTCCGAAGAGCAAACTGGGGAGATTTAGGCCTGGGTGCAGCCTTGCTGTTGTCAAGGCACTAACAAGCGATTGTTAGTTTTAGAACACAATTGTATTATCCAGTTACTAGTATACTATGCAAGTCTGATGTTTGGGGTTCAGTAACCACAAAATATAATCTGCATATGAAGCGTATTTATTACTTCTGTATGAAACTATGGCTGCAGGTTATAGTTACTGTAAATTAAAAGGGAGGTAGCAGGGCTTGTGAGCCTTATGTTTAATATATGGTACACTATGGTCACCTCAAACTTACGTTTGAGGTGAGTGATAGCCAAATTAATTCAATAGAACCAGCCTTCCCAGTCCAAACCATATGACACAATCTTATTTTGTTAATTTTAACTTTTAGCATCAAATGAGACAGCTGCTCATTAATATGTTATTACAGTAAATAAAAGCCCTTCGAATTAGAATGTGTGTATAATAGTGTTTAAGGGAATAAGGGCTATAGACTACACAAATAAAATAGAGCTGAGGCTTGACTGGTCTATATGGTTAGAGAATGAGCTATAGTAGTCTGTTTAAGCAATCTTAATCTTTATGTTGTTGATTCATGAAGCAAATTAAAGTGTTTAAACTCATGGCTACTCTGGCTAAAGCATGCTATACGAATGGCACTAGATGTCACATGGACGGACCGCATCAGAAATGTGGACCTCTATGGGGACCTACCACGGGTCACAGACAAAGTCAGAGATAGAAGGATGAGGCTGGCAGGGCACTGCGTCAGTCAGGCACCCAGAACCTGAAATTGACCCTATGGGAGTTGGGAGCCAACCCAGGGCAAAGCCAGGAGGGGAAAGAAGCGTACCACCTATGTAGACGTGCTGCGGCGCGACAGCTTGGCTGACAACACTGCAGAGCTCAAGAACCGGATGTTGGATAGGAAATTGTGGAGGGCAGCGATCCAGGAATCCCGAGTTGGTGTTGGCTATAGACCTCACTCATGCAGCAACTACCTAAGTAAACTTTGGCTGAATTCCTTAAATGCAAAAGGTGATATTTCTGCATAGTTGCTTTATATGTTCTAATGAATAATTAGTTATCAAGGGGCCGTTTTTATTCACTTTAAAGGACAACTTCATTTTTTTTTTACCTGAAAACCTATTGTTCTAGTGAGGAGGACAATGTGAAAAGCGGACATACTGTAATGTTCCACTGTGTCTCTGTGTTCCATTGTGTCTCTTGAGTTGATTGATTGCTCTCATTGGAAACTCTCCACTGTAAGCAATGCCTTTTTCATCTTTCAAAACTCACACATGATGTTCCTGATGTATGAGATTTAGTCCAAAGATAAAACGGAGCTTTCAGCTTATGTTAGCAAAACCATTTGGTTGAAACCCAAACCCAAAGTTCTGGGTAGGCGTAGCTGGTCCGCGTACTAACATATGATTTGTTTTTCTCTTCAAAATAAAAGTGAGAAAACAAGAAAACATTGGAAATCAGCACCTGTTTTCTTTTGAAGGGAAAATTAAAAAAGTGAAAATGACAGCAAAAGAAAACAGGTGCTGATTTCCAATGTTTACAGACATTTAGAAAAACTAAAAACAGTTTCTCTCTCTGTTTTCATTTTAGGTTGAAAAGTAAAACACAACATTTTCCTGTTTTCTCACTTTTATTTTGAAGAGAAAAACTTGTATACATAGACCCCTGCTACTGTACATGAAACTTCCAAGGAATAGTTTTAATACAAATCAAATATAAAATCAATGTCAATCAAATCATGCTGGAATAACAGAATCATTTTACTGATACAGTTACAATGTAAATGTAAATCTGTAAACACATTCCAAGAAGACCTTTGTTTACCTATTTATTTTCTAATGTGAGAAAACATACGTTTTGACAGCTGTGAGAGGCGTGACAACCTTATCTGTAAGAAACTGTTATCGGAACAAAGGCTCCCAAAAAAGAAATGCATTGAAAATGAATTGGGATCTGTTGGACCCCAGTAGAAGATCAATGGTTTATTTGACCTTTAATCTCAGACAAATACTTTTTAGTTTTCATTGAAAACTAATTGTTGTTCTTTTAAACAATTTACAAATGAAGCAAGAATAAATTAAATAGCCTACTGCGTTGCAAGAAAGATACTGCTGGGTCTGTCCTCAGTTCTGCACTTACAATTGCACGTACAATGGGCTAATTATGATTTGGTCAAAAAGGTGTTGTGGGACATGCCTCTTAAAAAAACAAAACAAACAAAACATTTTCAACTGTGGAAAAAAGTTCGACGCGTCACATTTTTGTGAAAAATTTGTTCTTTTTGTTGAGTGACACGTCACATGACACCTTTTATCCAACACATAATTTAGCCTTAATGATATGAGTGGAATGCTTCGTCATACGGTGTTCAGTAACTGTGACCTGTAAGTGTCCATGGCAAGACCGTATCATAGCCACATAAAAATACAATGTACTAAAAATCAAGGCGTTCACACATCACTTGTCCTATTCACCGTGATTCAAATTTGCCCCATTGTTTAAGCAGGGCATCTTAGGTTTCCTGGCTGGTTTTGTGGGACATATCCACTTTCATGTTGACTTCCTTCTTTCTAACGCACAGTCAGGACTCAGGAACTAAGAGGTATGATAGCCCTTTATTCTCATGTGATAAAAGATCCCTTTCAGCCTAACATGTAGCCTACATACAGTCCACTGAGGGATTATATTTTTCCAACGAGAAATTATTTCAACTTAATTTTTTAATAGAATAGTACACCAAGAATCAAAATTCAACAGGTTTATTTCTCTACATCAGGACAAACGTCCTCATCAGTGTCTTAACTTAATCTTGTAAGAAATTCTCATGTCTTCTCCAGTTTATATGCAGTTGAAGAAGGACCCAACTTAGCAATATTGGATGGTAAGTGCATCTTGTTTAGATGGAGTCCCAATTCCCAAGTCTGCATTCCTGCCTTAGGTTTCAGTGGCACCTGTCTCCTTTACTGAATCAGCCCCTCCCTTCCCTTTATCTCTTTGGTTCAGGTCATTCTCTGTGTTCCCATGTTATGGAGATACGAATAAAGTAATGAACAGAGAAGGGGCATGAATTTATACCCTACATTATCATTTTTATATGGTGTACGTTGTATCGAAAAGGGAGGATAGAGAGAGAGAGATAGAGAGAGAGAGAGAGAGAGAGAGAGAGAGAGAGAGAGAGAGAGAGAGAGAAAGAGAGAGAGAGAGCAAAAGGATATATAGCGAGCTACTGTATTTCTCATAAGGCCGCTATAGGTGTTTATGCAATACTGTATTCTGGGTTAGGTCAACAGCAGAATTCTTTATTTGCGTGGCGGGGGTTGGGCTATGATTATAGGTCAGGAGGTAACACTCCTTACGTAAAATGTGGCCCTTAAACAAGATCGTGGGAGAATCTAGTATGATACTGGTGAGATAGGATCAAAGTTGGTCGGACTGCTGTCATCATCTGTCATGTAAACTCATGTACTGTGTCTTGAACCAATTACACTTCAGGGGTATCATCTTCTGCTGTTCCTCTGGTTGTTTAAGACAGCAGTTTTCTAGTAATGTTCGCTCAAGCTCACTATTTGTTAAGAGAACTAATTATACATTGTATTGCAGTGTTTTGTTTTAATGAACCTTTTCACTATCTGACTCTAAATGGCAAGACTAACATTCTATGCCTGTGAAAAAGTTTATTCTGATATAATATGAAGTGTGAGTCCCTGCTTCATCTCTCTTATAGCTAAGGGGTCCCTTAGCCTGAAAACCATTGAAGAACCTAAAGTTATCTTCAATCATGGTAGTACAACAAATTGGTACAACACAAAATAAACATTCTGATATAAATATCAGCTCCATCTAAAAAAAAGAAAATAAGACCACTGGTGAATCAGCCAACCAATTTAACTACATCATAGTAAACAAAATTCTAGCATGAAGTCTGAAGTGGTGGTCACATTCAATACAATATTCTGCAAAAAATAAAACTGTCAAACCAGCTATTAGTCAATGACAAGGCACCATACTGCTTCATATTTAGGGTAGTTGTAGTTGACAGACCAAAAACTGTGGCAATAATGCCAAAAATTACAAAATTGTACACCTGGAACAATATTTGAACTACAATAACTACCCTAACATTATCAAAGAAACATAACATGATCAGTATAAGGCACAATAGCCATGCCAAATATCAGATGATGCTAATTACGATGTTGTCACTTGAGACAACAATGCATACAATACACACTGTCCTCTGTAGTACTTTCATGGCTGAAGTTAATTATTGTTGAATCTAATTGGGGGTGATCATAACTCTGAGTCAAAATGAGAAACTTTGTAGGGAGGGGGCCGGGAGAGAGGGAGAGACAGTCCTCTCACCACTGCCACCTCTGACTGCCTGGGGCTATTGGGGGGAGAGTCTGTCCCCATTTGGGACCTACTGATTGGTTCCCACGCAACACTAGTACCTGTGGCATAGCTCAAAAGAATCCAGAACACCTATTGTATTTGACACTGTCTTGTACACTAAAGTAATTGTAATGAGGCAGTCACCGTCGAACATGGGATTGTTGGGAGCAATAGGTTTAGCAGCACTGGTATCTCTAACTCAGGTAAATATGAGGCTTTTCTTTTCTCACAAACAGGCTGGAGTATGGAGACCTGATGGACAATAATGTCAAAATATAATACAATTTATCAGTAGAATATTGTCAGCATGTAATTTAACTATGTTCAATATTTGTTGTTTACAGATACCATACACTAAAGCAGAAGGTAAGACAACTATAGTTTAGATTAATGGCTTTTAGACAAACCGTATTAAAGAGTCCATGTGTGGCTAAGACTAAATGTAGCCTATAGCCTACTGTAAAAAGTGGCAAAGTATTTTAAAGCAAAGTTAAGAAACATTTGAAGGTGTAGCTACTGCAACTTTCATGGAAAGTCTAGCATACATGTCCTCCTACTAATTGCAATCAAAGTTCCTATGAAAGAGGCCAAATTAGCCAATTATAGGCCAGAAAGAGGGGAGGAAAGACTATAGGCCTGTACTTGATTATGCACCTGTTTTTTGTTTGTTTTTTGGGGGTGCTGCTATTTTGCTTTCCATTTAATATTCATATTGTAGGCCTATACAGAAGTTAGAATAATTCATACTTGAAGCTGTTCATGTGTGGTTTAGTTCAAAGTGCTGACCCCCAATCCTCTCCATCTCTTTCAGTTTGTGAGATTTCGTCAATAACGTCTCCGGGACCCTCGTCGCTTCTTGTTAAATGGAACAAATACCAGTGGGCTACTAATTATTTTTTGGACCTCCGGGTGATAGACTCGACGGACATTGCACCCGTTGTGGTTACGTTACCCGCGTCCGTCACCGAGAAAGTGGTGCGGGGTCTGAGACCCGGAGCCAATTATACTGTGACTGTGAAAGTCTTCCAGTTTTACAACGTGATATGCCAGGATACACGAGTAGCTGCTACAGGTAAGCTGCACCGTCCGCCTTAAAGGAGGAACTAAACACTGTATTTATCTATCTAAACTAAAAGTGGATGTGATTATTTGGAAGAAGGGCAGTGATTTGCTTCGGCCGGGCGGCCCGGGCCAAGTCAGTGTGTGACGTGTAGTCAAGGGGGAAGAAGCAAGCCTTTTACGCAAATTACGCACATGTTTTGGCAGCCAAAAGTAGGCCTAAAACTAGCTCTGGTCCATAGCTCTAATGCCGTCGCATTTGCGGAAGCAAGAGCAGTAATGCTATGGACCAGAGCTAGCCTAAAACTAAAACGAGAACGAGGCCTAAACTGCAAGTATAGCTGCATGGTCCATATAGCCTTATAAGACTTATGGCTATAGACGAGAGCTAACTGAAAAGTAACGTAGTCTACGGTTAAAATGAATATTTGTGCACTCACTCATTTGGTACGGAAATCATCAATGCTGTGCAACATTCCATCTTACCTGATCCCCGTGTCGTGTCGCTCTCGTCCCTCTCCTCCAGTCCCCGACACCTCTCAGATAACCGACTCCAGGGCACTGTCAAGTACTTCCATTCAGGTGGAATGGAGGCACGTGCCTTCCACGGAGCATTACTACCTGATAGTGGAATCACTGGCCACGAACGAGCGCTACAATCTGTCCCACACCAACCTGAGCGACGTGGTGTTCGGCCTGAGGCCCTCCACCACCTACAACTTCAGCATCTACACGGCCAACGCCGCCGGGCTGGGAGGACGCAGCAGAGTGAGATCACAGGCGACCCGTGAGTTGTGTTAACGTCCATTTGCTCTATCTCTCTCTAAACTCAAAGAACCCCAAGTGTGTTTTCCAGTGCTTTCAAGTTCCCACTCGTTTAAAGCAACGGTTTATTTTCATTAATGGGACACCTAATTAGGCCCATAGTTCATGTCAACTAATGTATTATTATTATTATTATTATTATTATTATTATTATTATTATTATTATTATTATTATTATTATTATTATTAATTATAATAGGCTATTAATAGTAGGCTAGTAGTAGAAATGTTGTAAATGCAAATTAACATTTATGTATTAACTCACATAGCCTTGACGAAATACTGTAGGCCTATAATCATGTACATCAATACTGTATGTTATGTTGGCTTATGTCAGGTTTCAGAATCTGACCAGGTTTTGGTCAGGGTGTAAACGTGCTATAGGCTATCACTTATTATTATCTGTTTCACAAATCATCCCAAAATGGGAATACTGTGCTGTAGGTCTACTATATGGCATATACCTTTTGTCTTGTTCTCTGGTGCAGGCTCATAGAGTGAGCTGCCTGCAGATTCTGTTCGAAACACGTCATTAAAATACTGCATTTATCTAATGTCTCTACTACTTTCAAGTTCTTCATGATCCTTTAACCAAGCTCTCCTGGGCCTTAAGAACGCACAGCACTGTACTATAGTGTTTCTCTCCTGTTTTCAACTGAATTCTTGTGTTAATGTTTAGTGGTGCAGCCACCGCCAGAGGTCACGGCGGAGCAGACAGGCAGGCGAACAGCGCGGGCGAGCTGGACAGCCGTGGAAGGTGTTTTGATATACGGGATCACGGTCAGGGACCTGGGTGACCCCAGCAGCACGCCGTACAGGGCCAACGTTACAGACGTGCACGTGGACCTCGACAACATGCATCCGTGTTCTTCGTACCTGATATCCGTGTCCTCGGTCAACACCTTCCTGGAGCCTGGCGAATCCACCGACTACGTATACACCACCAACAGTGAGTCGACTCGTCAGGGCCAAGTCAATATCAGTAACTCTGTGATTAGTATCTAGGTCAGCTATTCACTCCAGGATGCTCCTTTCAGAGATGGAGAAAATAATCCTCCGGAGTAAAGGATTTGGTTGGCTGAAAAACGACATATTTGTTGTTAGGACATGTTACATAAACATGAATCTGAGAAAATCATAAATTGATTAGGATCTTGTCTGGCCTTCATAAATGGTAAGCCAGCCTGACAACTATTTTTCATAAAGTGACATGCCAAGTGTACACCTCAATAAAGGATATAGGTCTAGAAGACAATGAGTTTAAAAAAAAAGACCCATCTACGTTCTCTTATATGTTCTTTATCCCACTAGAATACACATCCGATCCTATCTCTTGTTTTTGAATACACCTTATCCTCTGCCTTGAGGCAATGATACATGGGCAAGGGTTCTAAGGTATTCACAGTTTGCATGAATGTAGCTATTTGGAGAAAATCTGTGTTAATTGAATGAAAGTAGTATGCAAGGTAGAGCGGCAAAACGAATCACCAGAGCCTAAAGAATGACGACTTAAATGTCTGGTGATATAGCCATCAAGTAGGAAAGTTTGCAAAAGTGTCAAGCCATCGGCTTCTGACTTTCTTTGCCATTTTGTGCCCCGTTTTTCTTTATCATACTGTACCACTAGAGTGATTCCTTTGAAAGGACACACTAGAGAATCTCTAGTGAGATAAACATTTGACTGTAGCATTTTTGTTATTGTTAATTTCAACGAAACACCTCACAAACAGAGGCCATGTTCACACAGTATGTAACTTTGTAACTTGCAGTGCTGAGTGCGGTGACGTCGGTATCAGTACACTACAGCTGCACGGCCGGCTCTGCTGTGGTGTCGTGGACACCCGTATTCGGGGCGGACTCCTACAGAGCTGCGGCGATCAACAACGATGGAATCGTGCTGACCTGCACGAGCCAAGGAACCCAGTGCGAGATCGCTGGAGTAGGCTGTGGTCAGAGCCTTGTGGTGCAGGTCACCCCCATGTCAGAGAGCTGTGAGAGCATAGTCAACGCCACCTCCACCACCTTCGAGACCGGTGAGATGCCATAAGATACAGTGAAAGAACAAACAAACAAAACACCTACATCTCCTTCTCCAGCCTCTCAACTCTTCTTACAGCACATAACAAACATTGGAGTTTTTATTTATCCATTATTTAGCTAACGTGCATTGCATTACTAAGCTGTGGTGTCTCGTGTGCAAGTTAATATAGTTTCATATGGAGTGTATAAACATTTGAAGCCCGCGTAAAAGAAACATAGGACATCTTGCTGCAGGGAGATGACCTATTGGATAACATCATTTTAGATTGGTGTTCAGGTCTTTTTTGTTTTTGTTTGTTTGGTTTTAAACCGGTCTTGGTGTGCCCTAGAGCCATTAAACATACTTGGTGCATTTGGTATAAGTTTCACACAAGAGAAGCGGTTATTTTCAGTTTGGAGTTGTCTCGTATGCAAAAATAAGAACAATCTGCCCCTGGCCCCCTGGCAAATGTCTATAATTAGTCACAGTAAAGTCATTGTAAAACGTACAAGCCCTGGTTATCCGATCAGTGATTCCCAGCCATTTTTGTTCGCATTTTCTAAAAGCCTTTTTCACACAGGACTTGACTATATGGAGGGGCAACTCTTCAGTTCATTCTCAAACTGAGGTGTGGGACACACACTACTGAAGCTTAGATACCCTATACGTTGTACTTCTGAATGCGAAGTTCACGATTTTGAGATAAATAACTTTAATCCCCTTTGTTACTTTTGTGGAAGGCAAAGGCGCCCGAGGTTAAAACCACAGGAGAATAGCTGCTGTTTATGCCGTTGTTGTTGCGCCGCAACACTTACACTCATTGAACAATCGACCACCTCAAAGCCAGTTGCTTTAAATTTAGGATAAATATTGCTGAGGTCACACACATCATTAGCCATGTGGGAATAGTGCTTTACCTCTAGCTATTTTTCTATTTTTGTTCAACTAGTGGATTCAGACGAGTCTCACGGCTTTGAGAACTGGGTCTCCTATTGAGCTCCACTGTCTATATCATATTGTGTTGTACTTGGGCAGTTAAGAATAAGCCTGTGTTAGTGTAGAACCTGAAACCTCACCCGGTGAAAAGCAATGCTGAGCTGTATTCTTCAATATCAGGGCGTTTTAACCTGGAAAAGCTTCTGTGACGCTTGGCTTTGATGTCGTTGTTTGACCTGGTTTCTCCATTGTTTTCATTACCCTGTACCCGTTATTGTTTATCTATCTATCTATCTATCTATCTATCTATCTATCTATCTATCTATCTATCTATCTATCTATCTATCTATCTATCTATCTATCTATCTATCTATCTATCTATCTATCTATCTATCTATCTATCTATCTCTGTCTGTCTGTCTGTCTGTCTGTCTGTCTGTCTGTCTGTCTGTCTGTCTGTCTGTCTGTCTGTCTGTCTGTCTGTCTGTCTGTCCATCTAATCTAATCTTTTCTTTATGTTCTGTCTGTGTCCTACAGTTCCCTGTCCTCCTGCTATCAATCTACTGTACCGTGAGTGTAGCAGTAACGTCATCATCTTTGAATGGGAACACACTAACCACACAGACCACTACCTGGCCACATCAACAGACTCTACGGTATTAGACTCGCACAAACATGCAAAATTTACATAAAAAAAGACCTTGAAGATGAAGGAGGAAAAGAATGTTATAAGGATAATGCAAGATAACTGTTGAAATCCTACTGTACTGTATGTGTATGTGTTCACAGGGAGAGGTGCAAAACTGCATGACCACAGACAACTCCTGTTTCTTCACTGACACAATGTGTGGACGTCGCTACACCTTCAATGTGTATTCTGTCAGCGGAGCATGTAACAGCCACGTTAGTCAGGACATGGAAATAGACACTGGTATATAACATTTTATCGCATATTTGCATATGATTTAAAACGTTTTTATTATTCTGTGTCATGACTCATTATAGCCAAACAGTGCCTTCTAGTGGTTGGTTTTGGCATGTCTGCACATCAGAAGTGGCACCTGCTAGGCTTTTGCTTTTTTCCAACATCCATTTATATCTGCTGATAGAGATGATGTAGTGTGATCAAACTGCATGATTTCTATAACAAAACCTGATCAGGTCATGAAATGATATCATGAATGTATGACCATCTTCAACCAGCTATTAGATTTATGCTTTGCTTTGTGTAAGGCCCAAACCACACCAATACAACTCCTTGCAACAAAACTGTTTTAAGGACATGTCACACCAATGCAACTCCTTCGTTGCAACTGCCATTGGAGATAATGGTTTCATGCAACTTCAACCGTTTGGTTGCAAGGAGTTGCATGGCGAATCATTGGTGCGGTTTGGGCCTAAAATGGTTCCATTCATTTCTGTTTTAGACTTTAGACAGCTTGTTACAGATGTTTTTGTTATGCCTTCAGCAGCTAGTTCACAATACATGTCCTCCCTCCAGCACCTTGTATGCCTCAGAACGTGAAGACCTCAGCCGACTGTCTGTCCAATGTCCTGACCAGCACGTGGGACACCGCCGCGGGCGCTCTGTCCTACACCGTGGACGCCTGGGGCAATACCGTGAACAGTAGCCACTACAACTGCACCTCGGTCACCAACAGCTGTGCCATGCCTGCCGTAAACTGTGGAGAGCACCTGACAATCCACATCACAGCGTTTGATGAGGAATGCGCCAGTGCTAGGACCCTGGGCCAGGTGGCAGAGACGAGTAAGACACATCTGTTAATAATGGAAGAATTTGTTTACAGTTGTCACAAATTTGTCACACAACAGCGATCTATACTAAGCCCCCATCCTGTCTTCGCTTTACACTAATATCCAAAAATAACTGATATACTGTTCGAGATCACAACACGTCGCAACTGCTATGTTATTTTCACTGAATGTTCGCTCCAGGAATAGGGAGTTCATGGTGTTAAAGGTCCACAAAATCAAAAAACACAACAAAAACTGCTACAGGATGGATGTGGTTTGGATCCTGATTTCCCCTGCTCTGTCTCCTCCCCCTGCAGAACCGTGTGTACCCCAGAACGTCTCGGCGACCATGGACTGTGGCTCTGACTCCATCACTCTGAACTGGCAGATCGCCGGAGGCGCGCTCTTCTACATCGGCGCAGCCGTTGACGCCGATGGCAGCGTGCACACGTGTCACACCATGGATCTGAGCTGTCGGGTCACGGGCCTGCGTTGCAGCTCCACCTACACGGCCTACGTCATTGCCTCCAACCTCCAGTGCAACAGCACCAACAGCGCCTCAGTCAGTGTAGAAACGGGTACGGCTCACTGGTTGTGTTTTCTTTTCTCTCACCCTGATCGTTATGTTTTAAACTGAATATTTTGGCTATTAAGGGCAAATTCCTGTTTAACCAGAGTGAACAGGTTATTGGCAAGGTAAGTATTTTGCCATGTTAAAAAACAGGCTTCCCAACATGCTTTCCTTTTATTCTCTCATCTCAGCTATGTGTGTTTTAACTGGACAATAACATCCTTGCAAAAGCTCCTGCATGATGAAGGCATTAAAGAACAGTCTGCACCGAAAAAACCCAAACATTAATTATGTTGTTACATGTCATTGAGCATATGAAATGTCCGTTTTCCTTTAACACTCAGGATTTTACAAGTGTGGTTACAAACGGAATATTAACTGTGTTTTTCTTGTTTTGTTTTTTTTACCCTACTAGCCACATGTCCTCCGGACCACGTCGAAGCCTCCTTGGACTGTGAGGCCAACACAGCTCTGATTTCATGGCAGGGCCGTCCGCACATGGACTCGTTCACAGCCCAAATCGAGGACGCAGAGGACCGCCTGCTCAGCTGCAGCACCGTCAACCACAACTGCACCATCAGCGACCTGAAATGTGGCCAGGTGTACACCGTGTCCGTCTTCTACCACGACGGCATCTGTCACAGCATGCCCTCCGCAGCCATCCAGATGAATTCTGGTGAGATGGTCGTTCACCTCCTCTATCAACAAATATACGCGTATAAGCCTTTTTTTAACTTAGTTGCGTGCTGGTGTGTCACACCGAAAATAGCCAATACTACATACATAGCCTTGTAATGTAGATTGTCTAATTTTGTGGACACAACATTTACAGGCTTGGGATAAACGTGGTGCGCATCCGACACGTTAGGGTTTGGGGTAGGGTGTCGGACTAATGACTGTCGGACTGTTATAATGCACGTGGGGTGGCTCTCTGGCTCTTTGCAAAAACAAAGAATCACCCACAGATACACGTACGTACATGTAGACAGTGTACACAATGTGCTAATACTGTATATATTTATATTATATACACAATACACAATATACGCTACACAATAGCATTACACATTATGGTGTACAACAACCTGAACTTTGATCCAAGATTACATGACCTTTAATTCAATAATATAGCTTTATCATAAATCATGGAAGTTGACGAAGCATAACCCAACAATAACTACGAATCTGAGAATATACTTAAATCCATGTTAGTGGATTGTCTGTTAACTACATTTACATCTCTTACTGGCCAGCCAACGGGCAGAGAAACATCATGCATTCTCGACAGAGTAATTCTGTCTAAATCCTCCTGGACTGAACCCTCCTTTTATCCTCCTCTCTCTCGCTATTCCATATGCAGTTCTGTGCGGGCCTACCAACGTGGACGCGGACGTAGACTGTGCGTCAGGTGGAATGACTATCACTTTCGACGCGTCCAGCAGCGCCGAGCACTACACCACCACCATCGTCAGCAGCGAGGGGGAGATGTCCTACTGTAACTCCAGCCTGCAGACCCAGTGTGTCATGGACACCCTGGGCTGCGGAGGGGAGTACAGAGCATCGGTGAAGAGCCACGACGGAACCTGTTTCAGTCTCCCCAGTGAGACAGTGGTTTTCAGTGAAGGTAAAAGAACATTCGTATTATCTGCTGTTAGCCCCGTCCCCCCCCCCAATATCGAACCCTATTTTGTAACAAATTACTTATGTTGGACATAAGTAATTCATTAAATCACCTACAGTTGGGTGCCACCGATATTGTCCCTTATCATTTGACCCATTTAGGCCTGACCTCAAAATAAAAAAAAATCCTTCTAAATCCTCCATATTTTCACGATTTTTTAAAAATAGCAGACCTACAAGCTCGTAGAGCTATGAGCTTGTAGATCTGCTATTTTTCAATAGCTAAATTATAACATAATGTTTAAAACACCAAAAGGGGTTCCCGCCCAAAATGGGTTAACTGTCCTTTTGCGCAGATCACGCAAACCTCAGCAAAAAGAAAAGGACAATATCGATGGCCTCCAACTGTAGATGAGTGATGTCTTCAATGTCTTGTGTAATGCTGTCGTCGTTTTTGCTTTGCACTACCTTTGGGATCAAATCAACTTCCTCCTTGAGTAAAACGGATTAGACTGAGCTGGTTCTTTAACCCCTCCCTCCCCCCCAGTGCCATGTGTGCCCACTGGCTTGGCGGCAGAGAGGACCTGTGGTGAAAGCTCCGTGGAGGTGACGTGGACTGCCAGCCGCGGTGCCCAGCGATACGCGGTGACTGCTATGGCCCACAGCGGCCATCGTGCAGAGTGCGCCAACGGGGAGTCCAACGGGACAGCATGCACCCTGCAGGAGCTGATGTGCGGTCAGGTGTACAGCGTCACTATGGTCGCCGTCAACGATGACTGCTCAACTGTGGAGAGCGCTGCGGTGACACTACACACAGGTAAAAATGCAATCCATTATTATTATTTAGCTGGGGACCACCTGGAACCCCCTCAAGGACCACTGGTTGAAAACCACTTTTATAAATAGTATTTGCTACACCTGTGACCTGTATGAATGTAGTGAATGCCCTGGTCATCACATCTCCTACTGTTGCGTCCTCCTCCCGCAGTGCCTTGTCCTCCCGCTCAGCTGAGCGCGGAAGTGGACTGCGATACTAACTCTGCAGCGCTATCCTGGAACACCAGCCTCAACGCAGTGTCTTACACTGCCACTGCCACAGCGTTGGGCCCAGATGGACACACGGTCAGCTGTGATGCAGTACACCCCGGGTGTCTGCTGGAATTCCTGCACTGTGGCCGGGAGTATCTCTTCACGGTGTCAGCCTCAGATGGAACCTGCCAAACCTCCCAGAGCCAGGCTGTCTCTCAGTTCACTGGTGAGAAGAATCAGGGTCTTTGCTTCATGCAGTCTTTTTGTATTTTCTACGTTCATTCAAATTAAATCTTTCTTTAACTGTATTCTATTAATCGTCACTGTCTGGTGGAAACCTCACACTATATCTCTGCTGTCAGGAAGAACAACTCCAAAATGTGCATTTTTCAGGAAATTAAAAATATACATTTTTCAGGATATGAAGAAAACCTTATATTTTACTGTCTCATCAAAGTTGGTATTGTGACTTTATATATTGTCAATTACTTGCATGAGAGGGGCAGAGGTGGTGGAGGCAGCTGCTTTAGCAGACAGTTTGAGAGGGGGATAGGTGGTGGAGGCAGCTGCTTTAGCAGACAGTTTGAGGGTCCAATGGAGATAAAACCTCAATCAAAAATGGAGTTACTGTAGGTGGTTTCCTCCCGACAGCAAAACTGTTGCTTTAGAGGAAATTGACAAAATAACCAGTTCCAATGGATTCAATGTAGTTATTTTATTATTATGTAGTTTTATTTAATCAAACTGTTTTCTTAATTATTGAACAAGATAAGACATAAAACCCTAAAGTGTAAACCTTCAAGAATCATTTGAATAACCTGCAATTTGTTTCCCTGCTGCCAGCACCCTGTGCACCTATGCACCTCCCCACCCCCCCCATGGAATGTAACAGCAACAACAGCGTGTTGACCGTCCACTGGGAACAAGGACTGGTGTCCGGACTTCCAGAAGAATGCATAGTCGCCTGTCAGGCCAGGGACGGCACTGTCCTCTCCTGCAACACCAACAGTTCTGAGTGCGAGGTGGTCGGCTTACAGTGTGGACAGGAGTACACCGTCACTGTGCGATCAGTCAGCAGCACCTGCCAAGGAGCCAACAGTGAACCACGGCAGGTTCACACTGGTACGTTCATTGGCTGATTCAACACAGGGAGAAGGCCTAATTTATTGTCATATGACACGTATAGATAAGGCTTATGGAAGATTAAGGAAATGATAAACAGATAAGACAATAAATGAATAAGATAATTTCATAAAAAAAGGATAGAAGAAAAACAATATTTTAGGTATGCTATCGACCAACGTTACAGACAGTATGGCACATACTCCTACGCACATTCATTTATAAGGATAAATCCCCCAATCATTTTGCTCATCATTTGTTTTATACCCTCCTCTCTCTCTCTCTCTCTCTCTCTGTCTTTCTCCACACTCAAACACATGCTCCCTCTCCCTCAGCTCCCTGTGTTCCCGCCAACGTCCACGCGGCCGTGGAGTGCTCCTCGAACACGGTGGCGGCGTCATGGGACGCTACGCCGGGAGCACTGTCCTACACCGGCACGCTGGTCGGACCGGAAGGCTTCTCCGCCTCCTGCACCCCGGACACCCACGGGTGTTCCTTCCCCAACCTGGGCTGCGCTCATGACTATAGCTTCAGTGTGGTCGCCCATAACCACCTGTGCACCAGCGATGCCAGCGCTAGTGCCACTGTGAGGACAGGTAAACAGGATTTTGATTAGTCTTTTATTTCCTTATCTTTTTTATTATTTTTTCATTTTTTTGTTTTGTATATTATACACAATACAAATATTGTATTGACTTATTTAGTCTCCTGTTTTCCCACCCTGTTCCAGCACCCTGTGACCCTACAAGCATATCAGCGAACTTAAACTGTAGCTCTGCGGTAGTGACAGTGACATGGGTGGCCAGTGATGGAGCTCTGAATTATACCGTCTTAGCTGAGGCCAGTGGACAGAGCACCGTCACTTCTAGCACCACTGGCACTTCCTCTGAGCTGGACTGGCTGCATTGTGGGGAGGTGTACACCGTGACTGTACTAGCAGGCGATGGGGCCTGCAATAGCACCACGCAAGCCAGTACCACGATAGAGACAGGTAAAAGCAGCACCTACTGTACTCCTGTCAAAAACACCCCAGATTTTGCATTGTGTCATTACAAACACAGCTCATAGAAGTCACCTGACTGTTAACCGACAAATGTGGACCGTTCCTCTCTGTCGTTGCCAGCCCCCTGTGCTCCGGTGATCGAGGCCCACTCTCTGGACTGTGCCACCAACTTTGCATCAATCTCATGGTCTTCATGGTTCTTCATGGTCATGGTCAACGCTACCTCCTCCCTGGGTCACGCCACTTCCTGTAGCTCCACCACCAATGCCAGCTGCGTTCTCGACGAGCTGCTATGTGGCCATACCTACACTGCCCACGCGGTGGCCAAGGGAAACATGTGTGACAGCGTTCCCAGTGACTCCTTCCAGATTACCACAGGTGAGTTTAACGTGGAATACCTCATTTTAGGTACATACGTACTTTATTTGGTACTTGATTCATGGTGGTGACTTTGTCTCATTCTCATTTAGTTTCTAGGTGTGTTTCCTTCTTTTTCTTTTTCTTCTTTTTTTTTTTTGGGGGGGGGGGGGGGGGGGGGTGTATTCTCTATCAGTGTTTCTTTTGTTTTGCCTGATAAATGTTTTAGCAGGCTGGCAATGTACCATGTTTCCTGTTTCCTGCTTATTTGTATGTGTGCAGTGTTTGAATGAACACTGTATGTATGTATGTATGTATGTATGTATGTATGTATGTATGTATGTATGTATGTATGTATGTATGTATGTATGTATGTATGTATGTATGTATGTATGTATGTATGTATGTATGTATGTATGTATGTATGTATGTATGCATTTGCCTTACATATATATTTTTGTGTATCCATCTGTGTGTGTGTGTGTGTGTGTGCACTCTAGCTCCCTGCACTCCTGCCAACGTGGAGTCCACATACACCTGCGGGACCAGCATAGCATTGTTGAGCTGGGACGAAAGCCTGGGCAGAGACAGCTTCTACACCGCCCTCCAGTCTGGGAATGACTCTATGTCGTGTAGCACCGCGGAGACCCACTGCTCCTTCACCTCGCTGCTCTGTGGCACACTGTACGACGTCAACGTCAACTCTGTGGCCGCGCACTGCAACAACAGTCAGGGTGCCCATGCACAGTTACAGACTGGTAGGTGTTTGTGCGTTTGCCTCTGTACTAAATGCATTTAGCACATTCAAATCCTAAATCCTTGTTCATTTATCTCAACATGGGCCCACGGATCCATTTGGGTCCATTACTACACTCTTACGTGAGTTAAATTAACAGAGGATTTTACTGGGCATGCCGTTGTCATACAATGGGATGGGATACAAGGTTGTTTGCGGCGGCTGTACTGTACTGTACTGTACTGTACTGTACTGTACTGTACTGTACTGCAGGGGTTCTCAACGTTTTTGGCCGGGGACCCCCGGAAATGCTTTGGCAATGTCTCGGGACCCCCGCCCCGCCCCCTCCCGACCCCCAATATAAATTGACTGCTACAATAACCTTAAACCATTTTGGGCGGGAACCCCTTTTGGTGTTTTAAGCATTATGTTATAATTTAGCTATTGAAAAATAGCAGATCTACAAGCTCATAGCGCGCCACCGAGTGGCGCGCTACGAGCTTGTAGGTCTGCTATTTTTGAAAAAAAGTGAAAATAAAATGTAAAAATAAATCTTTTTTTTTATTTTATTTTTTTAAATAATTTGGGGACCCCCCAAAATAATTTGGCGACCCCTTGAGGGGTCGTGATCCACGGGTTGAGAACCCCTGCATTACTACACTCTTACGTGAGTTAAATTAACAGAGGATTTTACTGGGCATGCCTCTCAAGCCTTTGTCATACAATGGGATGGGATACCCATCCACTGTACTGTACTGTACTGTACTGTACTGTACTGTACTGTACTGTACTGTACTGTACTGTACTGTACTGTACTGTACTGTACTGTACTGTACTGTACTGTACTGTACTGTACTGTTGTTATTTTAGTTTATAGATGTTTACTGATGCGCAGTACTATGCCCTTGTTTTCCCATCAGCCCCTTGTGCACCGGAGAACATCAGTGTTGCTTTGAAGTGCGATAACAACACTGGGGTGGTGAGATGGCTGGCCAGCGCCGGTGCAGTGGGCTACAATGTGACGGCGCGAGGGGGAGATGGTGACATCAAACATTGCAGCTCGTCCAACACCACTTGTGAAATACCCAACATGCATTGTGCCCAGACCTATGAGATCGTTGTCACGCCATTCTCCGAGACGTGCAAGGGCTTTGACAGCCATCCGTTAACATACATTGCAGGTACAAGTGACGGCGAGAGTAAAAACTGCCCATTTTTGTTTTAATTAATGTGCATTTAAGTTTTGCCCCTAATTCTGTTGACAATTATCGGAAGAAATCAGTTGTACACATTGTATTATTGGCATCTTTCTATATGCTCAGTTTTAGTGTACATTAAAACTACACGTTAAGATACATTAAGATTTGTTAAGTAGCACACATGCAGTTATATATTTGTAATAGTATTTGTTCTCTCTTAGTGTCGATCACATATTTACCATGGTACACAGTAGCTATGATGCTCAACAACAAGACCTTTACTGAGGCACCACCGCCATCTCCTAACAATTTCTATTCTCTCTCTCTCCCTCCTTTCTCTTTGTTTGTGCTCTTTCTCAGGTCCCTGTCCCCCTGAAGGAGTGCAGGTGTCTCTGGAATGTGCCAGCAACGTGGGCACCGTGTCTTGGTTCTCTGCCGTGGCGGTGGACCTCTACGAGGCCACGCTGACCGCAGAGGACGGCCACGTCCACAACTGCAGCTCCGACAGCACCAGCTGCTCCCTGAGTGACATCCACTGTGGCGAGATCTATTCTGTCACCGTGGTCACCATAGAGAGGGGCTGCCCCAGCGAGCCCAGTGCGCCAGTGCCTCTCAAAGCAGGTGAGTCGGTACAGTACACTGTTAACCCATTCTGGGCGGGAACCCCTTTTGGTGTTAGCATTATGTTATGCTTTAGCTATTGAAAAATAGCAGATCTACAAGCTCATAGCGCGCCACCGAGTGGCGCGCTACGAGCTTGTAGGTCTGCTATTTTTGAAGAATCGTGAAAAGTGACATGAAAGTGTTTGATAACGACTGACATAGAAAAACATAGCTTTTTCAAGAAAACAGTCAGGATTTAGAAGACATTTGCAGAATCGTTCCCAGGTCAACACATTACACATTACACTACACATTACATATTACATTAATATGTAATGTGTAGTCCAAGTGTGGACCCAAACTATATTCTGACTTTGGAGTTGGGACAGCGACTGTGACTACAGATTCCATAGCCAGTGGAAAAAATGCTAATCAGCAGCTTTCTCTCTGGCATCTGTACGGACAGCTTAATTGTGAGTGAGAGTTAACAACAAATCCAATAAATGTGGGTAAAGTGAGAAATCAACTTCCTCACTCCGTGAATTATGTCAATGGTCAAACCCCATGTACAGCCCACTGAGGAGAACACTTTAAAACCAGACAGATCGTCAGAGCTTTCTTATTTTATGTTATGCTATCTTGTTAACTACTACTACTACTACTACTACTACTACTGTACTAATTATAATGATGATAATTACTGTCTCTCTCTTTCTCTTCCTCTCTCTCTCCCCATTACCTTTTTACTTTTACAGCTATCTGCCCACCCACTGGCATCAGTGGTGAGACAAACTGTGCAAACAATGACGTCACCGTAAGCTGGGACCCGATTCCAGAGAGCGTCATGCACTCCCACGGAGTCAACCTCACCCTGCACTCCCACGGAGTCACCTACACCCTGCACTCCCAAGTAGAGGGCGGGGCCAACGCCACGTCTGTCACGACAAACACGTCCTCCGTGGTCTCAGAGCTGCTTTGTGGACAGACACTCAATGCCACCGTCACCGCCCGGGACTCTGAATGCACCAGCATCGACAGCCAATCGATACAGATCAATACAGGTACTTAATATCATCTACGCTGGAGGAGGCCTTTCTGCACAGCACGATCATCAGTGTTATTTTAAATGTAGAGTGTAGATATTGACCCTTAAGCCCAAACCACACCAAAGGACAAAAACGTAGACCACATCAATGCAACTCAATGAGTTGCATTGGTGTGGTTTACCTTAAAAAGTGTTTTGTCCCAACCCGACCCTTTGGTGTGGTTTGGGCTTTACAGGTCTTCACACCTGCCATTTGATTACTTAACCAGTCCACTTTTCACAGTCAGTTTGCACTCTTCAGACATTCTCCACACATTCTCCACAGACGTGTACCACTGCAAAAGGACTTTCCACCCCCACCCCGCCCATATATGGCCAGGCCCATATGATAACATCAGGGATATATATATGGGCATAAAAGGGATACAGGCACACAGACAGATACAGAGTTCTCCATATACAGTATGGCCACAAAAGGGACACAGACAGATGGTTAAAACGGGTGCTATGACAACGAATATAACGGGTATTGTATACTAGGGTGGGGTATGCATTCTCAATTTTCATTGTTCCCAACTTGCATCGTTCCCAAGTAGGCCCAGGGACAGGTCTAGTTATATTTAAGTGCATTCTCTTGAAGAGTTCTCATGTTTCACAATTCCCCAATGCTCACAATTTTTCTGGTTTCCATTTACAGCCATCTATGAACGCATGGACCTAAAAAACTGATTCCACAATGTCTCTTCTCCCTCCCAGCTCCATGTGCTCCCACAAACGTCAGCGCCACGGCCGACTGTGGCACCAACAGAGGAACTCTGACCTGGACCCAGAGTGCTGGGGCCGCCACTTACACGGCCACGGTGACCGGTAACCACGGACACGTCGCTAACTGCTCCTCCGACGGCACTTCCTGCTCTATGAAGTTGGACTGTGGGCACCTCTACACGGCGCTAGTGGTGGGTTCCACTCCAGAATGTGACAGCGTCCCCAGTGCTGCCCTGGAGTTTGACTCAGGTACTAGTCTGTGCATCAGTGGCTCCCAATGTTTCTGGCCCGAGACCCAATAGACATAGTATTTATTCTCGGGACCCAAACGAGTGAAAATAGCCGATCTAGAAGCTCACAAGTTGTCGTGATGCGACACCTTGCATTGCAGGCAGTGACATTATTTTACTTCCTGAGCATGGTGGATAAAACATTTACAGTGCATGGCTGTATGCACGCACACACGCACGCACGCACGCACGCACGCACGCACGCACGCACGCACGCACGCCATGCACGCCATGCACGCACACACACACACACACACACACACACACACACACACACACTAAGGTCTTACAGTATGTCCTACTACCTACTTCCTCCAGTTTTTTATACTGTATAAACTTATATATATATATGTATAGTATGCAAAATCAATCAAATAACCAGCTATATCCATTTTCTGACCACACGCAGCTCCCTG
Source organism: Electrona antarctica (assembly GCF_951216825.1). Taxonomy (NCBI): domain Eukaryota; kingdom Metazoa; phylum Chordata; class Actinopteri; order Myctophiformes; family Myctophidae; genus Electrona; species Electrona antarctica. Next base: position 12,708,494 of record NC_136812.1, read on the forward strand.
TCTTCCTGACAACGTGGTGGCGACCCTGGACTGCACTGCCAACTCCTTTGCGGTGGAGTGGGGTATGAGTGAAATGGGCAGCGTCATGTACATGGCCATCGCCATCGGCAGCGACGGCACGCGCGAAAGCTGTGAGACGCCCACCACTTCCTGCACCATCGACACATTGACCTGTGGCCTCAACTATAGCATCGTCGTCACCACGTCCTCAGTCGACTGCGGCACCATCGAGGGCTCCGATTACTTCGTGATGTCAGGTATCAAAACTATACGCACATTAGTACCTTAGTACCATTAGTACGCAAATTAGTACCTGCATACACGTGCTGCAGCGCTGGGAAAAAACTACTCAAATGTTTCACTTAAGTAAAAGTATCAATACTGCAATGAAGAAATACTCTGTTTTTGATTGATTGATTGAAATATTTATTAACAGTACATTTCAAGCACAAACTCAATACAAAGACTGTTAACTGTGAGTGGACGACCCAATTAAGCATTACACTTGTTTACAAGAGGGTCCACCATGTTCAGTTCATCAATTCATTCAAGTAAAAGACAGGAATTCAAAATTGACTTGAGTAAAAGTACAAAAGTATTAATTGGTATCAAAATGTGCTTAAAGTACCAAAAGTAGAAAGTACTTATTATGCAGAATGTCCCATTTCACAAGTTTTTTAATGTATAAACATCTTTTGAAATAGCTATTTTCAGGCAGACAGGCAGGCAGGCAGGCAGGAAAATAGCTATTTTCAAATGGCCGAAATGTATATTGTGCTGAAGTGGTTAATGTATGTTTTGTAATAATAATCACAATCTGCAAAGTAACTATAGTAACTGAAGTTTTCAAATAGTAGTTTTTACTTTACTCCAGTAAAGTAAAAAATCCTCTTGTATTTAACTGCAGTACTTAGTAAATGTACTTTCTGCTCAAACTTGATTTGTTTACCCCATCTTTGTCCTATTATAGCACCTTGTAAACCCGAGAGTCCAGTGCTCTCCCTGAACTGCAGCACTAACGTAGTGGCGGTAGGCTGGGACAACGCTGGGCCAGACCAGGGCCATGTGGTGACCGCAGTGGACAGCCAGGGTAACACCACCTGCAACTCCAGCACCTCCAACTGCACCTTCAACCCGCTGAGCTGTGGCATCGCCTACACCTTCAGTGTGCAGGGATACACAGACCAGTGCCAGAGTCAGCCTAGCGTCACTCTCCTCCAGCGCACAGGTAGGTACAACAAACAACACACTGCCAGGGTGTCCTATATTTAAAAAAGAAAATTAAAGGCCTGTCAGTCGATTAAAATATTTAATCGCGATTAATCGTATGGTTGCCCATAGTTAATCGCCGATTAATCGCAAATTAATCGCATATTTTTTATCCGTTCTAAATATACCTTAAATCAGTGGTTTTCAAGATTTTTCTTATCAAGGTCCATTATTTATTCTGCATTTGAGCCACGGACCACCATTTGATGACTAAAGAACTGTATGTTGGTACCATTAGGAGAGATAACAGGCCAATGTTGATCAAAATAACATGTTTTTTTGTTTGTGTAGACTTCTTGTAAATTAACTTAAGTAATGCAGATGTTTAACAATTATTCAACTCTTGAGAGTGTAAAATTAAACCAAATTTACCCACTTCATTTTCATTTCATTTTACACTCTCAAGAGTTAAAGATCTATAAGGGTTAATTTGGTTAACGCGTTAACTTTGACAGCCTCATATATTTATTAAAAGAAATTCCATGAATTTAAAGGAGTTTAAAGAATGTTTTTGAAATAGGGCTTAAGGGATTAATTCATGATGTATTTGTTTGAAAGTCTGGGTCCCAGGGAAACCCCACATTGTCCTTTGGGTCTCGAACTCAGGCCCGGTTCTTCCTACAGGCCGACGAAGCAACGGCTTCGAGCGCCATGGGGGAGGGGCGCCAAAAATAAAAATAAAATAAAACATTATTTTTTTTTTTTTACTTTTTTTTTTTTTTTTTTTTACTCTGTCCCAACTCTGTCCGCACCTTGTCCCCCCAGTGCCCCCCCCCAGTGCCTCCCCAGTTTGGGAACCCCTGCTGTAAAGTCCTGAGTGTTCATTTAGCTCTGGGAGTATAAAGATTTAACTCAAGTGGATACGTTAGAGTGCATTTGTTTTGGGGGGGTTATATAGTTTATATTTCGAGTACAAGGTGAACTGACGTTGCTGCATGCTCTCCCTCTCCGCCACACCAGCTCCTTGCATTCCCACCCACGTCATGGCAACTGTAGACTGCCAGAGTGGGATCACTGTGATTGTGTGGGACACGGCGGTTGGTGCCACCCACTACACTGTCCATGCAATTGGCAGCGGCGGACACAATGACAACCATACGACCCGTGACACCACCTGTGATTTCCGCACCCTGGCATGTGGGCAGGACTACACTATCACAGTGGTGGCATCCCACGACAACTCGGACTGCGTCAGCTTGGCCAGCGAGCCCATAATTGCAGCCACAGGTAATAACTGATGAACTATAATAACGGGATTAACTGATTAACTTCAATTGCTAGCTAATACTTTTAGTTTATTTTTCACCCACATTTTTACCGGTAAAACTGTGATGTGACAATAAAGCTTGATTCTGATTCTGATACATGAAGTCTGAAAGTCTCAAATTCTAAATGTTGTCTCTGTCCCCGTCTCTCTCCAGGTCCCTGCCCTCATACTGGCCTGAATCAGTCTTTGGACTGCAGCACCAACACAGCCCTGGTGTCCTGGACAGCTGGCAGTGGCATCCTGTCCTACAACGCGTCGGCCCAGGGCTTCGACATCACACACCACCTCACCTGCTCCACCAACGGCTCTGCCTGTAACATCAGCTCCTTGCGCTGCGGGGAAAGGTACCGAGTCAGCGTCGCGGGACAGGGACGCACCTGCCCCAGCCCTGCCCTGAGCTGGAGCCTTGTCACTACGGGTAGGTTAAAGACACATTACACCTGCCCCAGCCCTGCCCTGAGCTGGAGCACTGTCACTACGGGTAGGTTAAAGACACGTTCAAGAGCTGCCCACCGTCATATTGTTAAGATTGGGTTTCAGTTTATAATCACGCCTGAAACAACCAAAACATTTCAATGTATCTACACACACACACACACACACACACACACACACACGCGCGCACGCACGCACGCACGCACGCACGCACGCACGCACGCACGCACGCACGCACGCACGCACACACACACACACACACACACACACACATAAAAGTTCCTAACTATTTTGTCTACCTAGTCTGCTGGGTAACTGTGTGAAATGTCATTGTATTGCACTGTATAAGTTGAGTTCCTGATCCAACCAACCTCTGTGTTCCCCGCCACCCCCCCCCCCCCCCCCAACCCCCCCCTCTAGCTCCTTGCCCCCCCACCCACCTGAACGTGGTGTCGTCCTGCGACTCGGACACCATCTCGGCGTCGTGGAGCTCCTCCCAGGGCTCTGTGAGCTACATGGCCGTTGCTGAGAGCGCGGCCGGCCACCGCCTGTCCTGCAACACCAGCACCACAGCCTGCCAGCTCTCCCCGATGCTCTGTGGCCACGATTACAACGTGTACGTTGTCGGCATGGACGACGACTGCATCGGGGCCATGAGCAATGTTCGCGTGGTTCACTCTGGTGGGTGTCAAATAACTGCTTAACAACATTGTACAGGATTGGCTGATTGATATTAGTAAAGATGATTTATTGAGTGAAACTCAATAAATCTCAATTATTGAGTAAATGACCAATTCCATTTTCACCTCTCTGCTCTCTCCCCAGCTCCATGTGTGCCACAGAACGTCCACAGTGAGCTGGACTGCCTGTCCGGTGTCCTCAACATCACCTGGCTACAGAGCGGCGACGTCCACCACTTCCACGCCACCGTGCGGAGTAGCGGAGGCCACGTAGACGTGTGTGACACGGATGAGCCCAGCTGCGTGGTGCGTGACCTGCAGTGCGGTCTGAATTACACCTTCGAGGTGGTCGCTCACGATGAAGACCACGGCTGCAACAGCTCCTGCAGCACAATGCAGGAGGTCACTGCAGGTAGGTGACATATTATCGTTGCCGTCACAGAAACCTCCATTTTTGGAGATGAATGTACTTTACTTGATCATAGTACACTACATGTGGCACACAAAAGTATCAAACATAGCAGATATGCGAGCTCGAAAAGAGCCAAATGAGCTTGTCGATCTGCTACATTTGTTGTTTTTGAATTTCAATCCTGAAAAGTAACAGTTTTGGACATATGAGGTTTCCACCCGACAGAGTGTTCAATTAACTCTGCGAGTGTAACCATTTGGTAACATTTTGACATTTGGTATAGGCTATTTGAGTAAAGATTATGTATTTGTTTTATGAGGAAACAAATTGAAATTCTTCTCATCTTTCTGCAATCCTTTTCTCCTCTCTGCATCCTATCCTCCCTGCCCTTCCTTTCCCTACCATTGCCTTCTTTTGCACTTCCACTCCTACCTCTTTACCTCCTCCCTCTCATTTTCCATTTCCTCTCCCCTCCTCCTCCTCCTCCTCGTCCTCCTTCTCAGCTCCTTGTCCTCCGGACTCCTTCGACACATCGGTGAACTGTTCTAACAGTGTGGTCGCGGTCACGTGGACCGACAGCGTGGCAGGGGTCCTGTACACCGTGTTTGCCACTGACCCCAGCGGCCATCGGTACAACTGCAGTGCCTCGGACTCAGGCTGTGACCTCAGCACGCTGGAGTGCGGCACGGAGTACAATGTCACCATCACCCCGTCCAGAGATGGATGTGTGGGAGTGGACAGCCCCTATCAACTAGTTAGGACAGGTAGAGATGAAATAATGTATTAGTACCATATATTACCATGTCTGTTTTCCGCTAATCCTGCATTTAGGACCAAGGACCAATGTAGCATTAAAACACTGTCACATGTAGTAATTGCAGTTCACACAGTAAAACCTGGGCCTTTTGATGTCTCTGGTATCAATCTGACACGGTATGTTATTATTGTACAAACAGAACACTGTTACTTTAAGTTAACTCTATCTCTACCGCTAGCTGTTAGCATAAACCCCAGTTCCCAGCGCCTCGATACATACACTCGCTACACATTTGGAACAAACACACACTGATTACCTTTCGTCACAAATTAAATCTGAAATGTGGATGGCAGAAGATCCACCAAGGACAGCGATCCTGGAGTCCAACTTATGGAGGTTTGAAAATCCTCCTTTCAACTGCTTTGCACTGTGAATAGTTTTTCAATCCCATAGTTGGAACGGTGGGGCGTTGCCATAGGAACCGGACCAATGTTAAAAGCTTCCGTAGGCCTTAACCATTATATAGACGGAGTATACGTTGGGGTACGTATATATACGGACCTGGGATATGACGCCACCTAGCGTCGAAGTCCGTATACGTACCTCGGAAAAGTTAACTGCGTAGAATTCTGAAGAAGAATCCTACCTAATAACCTTCTCCTTTGCTGTCAGCTCCCTGTAGGCCTAACCTCACAGAGGTGGAGATAGACTGCCTGTCAGATTCTGCCTGGGTGGTGTGGCAGGAGGCGGCCGGCGCCGAGTTCTACGTCGTCGTGGTGACCAACGGCCTCGGACAGGAGCTGAGGTACGACTGTAACGCCACGGACTCCGTGTGCGACATGCCAGACATGAGGTGCAGTCAGCAGCTGGACTTCGCCCTCATCGCCAGCGACCAGCAGTGCTCCAGCGCACCCAGCAACATTATCTCAACTGAAACAGGTGAGTGGACGGATAAAGAGAACATGTTTTCTGAAGTAAAAGAAAATCTGTCTGCTAAACTGTGCAAAAACACTTGAAGATGGAGTGCCATGACCCCCCCCCCCCCCCCCCCCCCATAAAACATGATCATCAGGTACTATGATTATACTGGGAGGAAGATTTTATTCAAAAAAGTGTACAGAAAGTGTTAAAATGTGTTTTTTTATGTGGCCACACCCACCAGTTCATTAAGTACAGCTGGTGGTGGTATACCTTAGCACCACCCACCTGAACTTAAGCCTCGCCCACAGCTGTTGTTGCATGATAATGGAGGAGGGGTTAGGGGAGGGGATGATTTCATGATGTCACTAATGTGGTGTATTTCGATTGGGCCTTTTGACTCAAAGGCTTTCAGCTTTCAGGAAGAAACCAAAAATACACAGGGAAGACCTATTTGAATATTATAACCACACCTGGAATGCTATTAGAATAATGTTAACTCCATAGACATACAGTACAAAACAGAAAAAGTTAAAAAAAATATGGCACTCTTTACGGCATCTTTATATAGCTTACCTTAAACCAATAGCTTGTATTAAGTCACAGGGATCTGAGTACAAATCCACGTCCATGTGTCCCTTCTCTCTGTCCTCAATTTCCTGTCTCTACACTCTTCTAAAAAAGAAGACCGCAAAAAAGAACGAACTGTACTCACGTACCATACTGTACTTAACGACTCACACAAACGTGAAATGCAAGGCTGAGGCTCATACTGAGAAATGGCAGTCTAAAATGGTCTGTGACACTGTGCACCCTTCCCCCCCCCAGCTCCCTGTCCTCCCCAGAACGTACTGGCCGTGGCAGGCTGCGAGAACCGCACAGTGAGTGTGAGCTGGACGCCGAGCGACGGGGCGGTGAACTACACGGCCACGCTGCAGGAAAGGGACGGAAATACCACCTGCTGCACCACGGCCAACACCAGCTGTGACATCAGCGACCTGCCGTGTGGCGAGATGTACGTGCTGCTGGTCACTGCAGAGGGACGCACCTGCAACAGCTCTCAGAGCCAGGAGATTATGGTCAGAACAGGTAGGGCATACACACACACGCACACACGCGCACGTGTGTTTGTATTGTATTTCTATAGGCCTACTTGTGAGGACATCAATATTTTAACACAGGAAAATAGCAGGTCTACATGCCATAAACCAACCATATTTCTTGTGCTGACCAGGAAAATGGTCCTCACAACGTCTATTTCTCATGTACTATGCTTCTGGGGACATTTGGTCGAACCAAACCCAACACACACAAATGCTATTTACTAATTAGATAGAAAAACGTATTATACCCAATAACTTAATTCAGGTTAAATCTAACTGAACATAATTATTTCCTCTCCAGAACCATGCATTCCGCAGAACTTGAAGGCCAATCTCAGCTGTGGCAACAACGCAGCCACCTTGTCGTGGGATGTGACCCCAGGAGGCCAGCAGTACAGGGTTGAGGCTGTGGCCACAGACGGTCACGTTGACCAGTGTGGCAACCATGAAACCGGATGCGACCTGCAAGGCTTGCATTGTGGGCACATATACACGGCTACGGTGGTGGCACAGCACAGTGACTGCACCAGCGCAAGGAGTGACAGTGTGTCCATCAAGACAGGTATGCACGCCTCGTAAATCACTCATTGTTTATCCTTACAGTGGCTTCAGAGCCAGAACTGAACACACAGCCAGTGTTCATTTCGTCTACTCAAACTATGACGAAAAATGTCCGTCGACTACATTTTTTCACTGGCAAAAACTATTGACAATTTCGTCAACAAATAAAAACTTTACTATTGGAAAAAACAAGTCATTTTATATTTGGTTGCGCTCTGGAAAATCTGGCATTACGACACCATCAAGGCCCGCCAAAATACATTTTAGTCGACAGAATTGAGTGTAGATTTAGTCGACTTTAAAATCTTATGATATTTAGTAGACTAAAACTTATAATATATAAACATTTCAGATGACTAAAATATGATGACTAAAACTGAATGAAAACTGTATGTGCTGTCAAAATCAACACAGCTGCACGTATTTGTTGACCATTTTTTTAATTTGAAAGTAAATTAAGAGCTGATTAATTGGTTTGAAGAGTTATATAATGTATCTACTGTCTCTTCTGTCCAGTGCCATGCCCTGCTGTTAACGTCTCTACTGTCTCTTCTGTCCAGTGCCATGCCCTGCTGTTAATGTATCTACTGTCTCTTCTGTCCAGTGCCATGCCCTGCTGTTAACGTATCTACTGTCTCTTCTGTCCAGTGCCATGCCCTGCTGTTAACGTATCTACTGTCTCTTCTGTCCAGTGCCATGCCCTGCCGTTAACTACTGTCTCTTCTGTCCAGTGCCATGCCCTGCTGTTAATGTATCTACTGTCTCTTCTGTCCAGTGCCATGCCCTGCTGTTAACGTATCTGTCTCTTCTGTCCAGTGCCATGCCCTGCCGGTAACGTCTCTACTGCGGTGGACTGTGAGACCAACAGCCTGTCGGTGTCATGGGTCGATGCCGACGGGGCAGACTCCTACTTGGCCACGTTGCAGGACAGCTACGGAATGCCCACAGCCTGCCAGGCGACGACGGAGGGCTTCTGCGACGTGTACGGTCTCGCCTGTGGACAGATCTACCACGTGTCCGTGGTCTCGTCCGACGGAATCTGCGACAGCCTGCCCACCGACGCGCCCGTGGCGTACTCGGGTAGGAGTGCAAATCACATCACAGGGGGCGTGTAGCTTCGTGGGGGAGAGAGCCTTGAGCATTCAGTACAATTCAATGACAGGATGACTTTTAGTGTGTCAGCAGCAAATAGGCAAATGTTCTTTTCCACATAATGGGCTCTACGCCATTTTGGAAATAACTTTGGCCCTTCCCTACTTCCTTCACAGGTGTTACAGATTAATGTTAAAGGCTCTGTTCCATTCTGGTCAAACAGAGTCAGGGTGCTGCTATTGTGCATGTTGGCTCACTGGAAACACTCTGCTACCCCAGTGGGTCTCAAGGTGTCCTTGAGTGGGTTCCAAATGGCCGGGTACGGGTGTATAATGGGTCCAATTTGGTTCCATTTGTACACTCTCTTCTCAGAGTTATGGGGGAGTTATCCTTGGAATTAAAACGTTCGAGAACCACTGAACACTAAATGGAACAGAGCCTTAATTAGTATCATCAGTAACACCTGTGAAGGAAGTAGGGAAACGGCCCGGAAGTAGGAAGAGTTATTCTGTGTGCATATATATAGCCCATCGTGAGTTGTATTAATAAATGTGTCAAATTATAGCACATGCTTATTACTGTGTGTGTGTGTGTGTGTGTGTGTGTGTGTGTGTGTGTGTGTGTGTGCGTGTGCGTGTGCGTGTGCGTGTGCGTGTGCGTGTGTGTGTGTGTGTGTCTCCCTCCGTCTTTGCGCCAAAAGTTCCCTGTGAGTCGAGCTCCATCACGGCCCTGATGGACTGCGAGTCGCGGACGGCCCTGGTGTCCTGGTACATGACGGAAGGAGCCGTGTCCTACGCCGCCATGGCCACCACGGCGTCGGGCCACGCCGTCATCTGTGAGACCAACTACACCTGGTGTGAACTGGGTGGACTGCTCTGCGGACAGAGTTACTCCGTCTCCGTGCGATCCTACGGCGAGAACTGCAGCAGCCTGGCTCACATGACAGGACAGCTGGTCACTGGTGAGGAGTAAACACATCTGATGATGTCTAGTGTTCACGTCACGTCACACGGTCAGATCACTGTTTAACGGTTGCACAGAAAGTGATGCCATGGAGTCCATTGGTGCTGAAGCTTTAAAATTATCCAAACCTAAGTGTTTCAGGGTATTTGTTTATTTACTGGCACCCTCACCAGAATCTAGGTCTAGTTCGGTCAAACATTCACATAACACAGTGGTTTTTAACCAGTGGCCCGGGGACCACCAGTGGTCCTCCAGCCTCCAGGTGGTCCCCATCTGGTCCCTTATTAGATATTTAACTCTTGAGAGCGTAAACTCTTGAGAGCGTAAGATAAAAGCATTAATTTTAAGCTCTCAAGAGTAAAATTATTGTTAAACATCTGCATTACTCTACACAATTAGAATAATTTATTATTATTATCTCTCCTATGGTACCAATGTCAATACAGCATGGAATTGTGGACAAAATCTTATCCAACGACCACAAAATAATCAAAGTTTTGGGTCTGAGAGGCTCATCTCATCAAAATCAAAAGGTGGTCCGTGGCTCAAAGGCCAAATAAATAATGGACCTTGATACGAAAAAGGTTGAAAAACACTGCCATAACATAACATCACTCGATTCTGACAATGCTTCGTTCTTCTCCCGTTAATAAATACCCTTTCTGTGAAGTGTATAAGTTTCTACGCATTCTAACGCGTTCCTCTCTCTCAGAGCCATGCATTCCTCATCACATCACCACACAGTACAGCCTGAGCATCGCCCAGGTGTTGTGGGACCAGACCACCGGTGCCCACGGCTACACAGTCGAAGCGGTGACGGAGCAGGGCATCATGGCCACGTGTGCCACCAACGACACTTACTGTCCCATGTACAACATGGCCTGCGGAGAGATCTACAATGTCACTGTCACAGCACATAACGCTGTGTGCCGTGACGTGGCCATGTCTACGGAGCCAGCCTTGATTAAGACAGGTGAGTAAGCAGTAAGCACAGCGTGTGCGTCACTTAATTAAACCGCATTCCTAACTTCTTTGCTCTCAGACCGCTACCAACCTTTTCATAACTTGTGCTACTGCAGGGGTTCTCAACGTTTTTGGCCGGGGACCCCCGGAAATGCTTTGGCAATGTCTAGATAGGCTTTCCAGGTCTAAATTATTTAATACAATGTATTTATTTGGAGCATGCATATTATTATTATTATTATTATTATTATTGTTATTAGTATTATAATTATTGTTATTATTATTACATTTATCAAGTTTTGTGTGCATGAAACATAGTGACTATGGCCGGTGCACCAGGCCAAATTTCCCGGCCCCACCGTGCGGCCCATGGGGGCGTGAAAATTCAGGGGGGGGACTCTACATGTCCTCTGGGCCCGACTCTTCGCGTGGACACCACTTGTTCGCCCATCAGTCCAACGGATGACCCACACTGATTTGTTTCTCTTTGTTTATTATTATTACATTTTTAGGGCCCTATCTTGCAGTTCAAGCATAATTCCACAGGGTGGCAAAAACTATTAGAACAGTGCTCTGTGTACACCTCCCACAGTATGCTATGGGAAACAGTGTTTCTGATATAGTGACCTCCCGTGGACCCTCACGCACGCACGCACGCACGCACGCACGCACGCACGCACGCACGCACGCACGCACGCACGCACACACGCACGCACGCACGCACGCACGCACACACGCACAGTTAGATGGCTATACTAGGCTGGATCTGGCTGGGAAAGGCTAGAATAGGGTCTACTAGGCTCTTGTCAGCCCTGTAGGTCCTCACGCTTGAGATGAACCACTGTAGTGTGTACACAGGCCATAGTTTTTACATGAGTTTGGGTGCACGGCCAATAGTTTTACATAGACTATAGTACAGTAATGCCCTGTAGGTCCACAGTATGCTATGGGAAACAGTGTTTCTGATATAGTGACCTCCCGTGGACCCGCACGCCCGCACGCACGTACGCACGCACGCACGCACGCACGCACAGTTAGATGGCTATACTAGGCTGGATCTGGCTGGGAAAGGCTAGAATAGGGTCTACTAGGCTCTTGTCAGCCCTGTAGGTCCTCACGCTTGAGATGAACCACTGTAGTGTGTACACAGGCCATAGTTTTACATAGACTATAGTACAGTAATGTCCTGTAGGTCCACAGTATGCTATGGGAAACAGTGTTTCTGATATAGTGACCTCCCGTGGACCCGCACGCACGCACGCATGCACGCACGCACGCACGCACGCACGCACGCACGCACGCACGCACAGTTAGATGGCTATACTAGGCTGGATCTGGCTGGGAAAGGCTAGAATAGGGTCTACTAGGCTTGAGATGAACCACTGTGTACACAGGCCATAGTTTTTACATGAGTTTGGGTGCACGGCCAATAGTTTTACATAGACTATAGTACAGTAATGTCCTGTAGGCCCACAGTATGCTATGGGAAACAGTGTTTCTGATATAGTGACCTCACGTGGACCCTCACGCACGCACGCACGCACGCACGCACGCACGCACGCACGCACGCACGCACGCACAGTTAGATGGCTATACTAGGCTGGATCTGGCTGGGAAAGGATGGAATAGGGTCTACTAGGCTCTTGTCAGCCCTGTAGGTCCTCACGCTTGAGATGAACCACTGTAGTGTGTACACAGGCCATAGTTTTTACATGAGTTTGGGTGCACGGCCAATAGTTTTACATAGACTATAGTACAGTAATGTCCTGTAGGTCCACAGTATGCTATGGGAAACAGTGTTTCTGATATAGTGACCTCCCGTGGACCCGCACGCACGCACGCACGCACGCATGCACGCACGCACGCACGCACGCACGCACGCACACACAGTTAGATGGCTATACTAGGCTGGATCTGGCTGGGAAAGGCTAGAATAAGGTCTACTAGGCTGTACTAGGCTCTTGTCAACCCTGTAGGTCCTCACGCTTGAGATGAACCACTGTGTACACAGGCCATAGTTTTTACATGAGTTTGGGTGCACGGCCAATAGTTTTACATAGGCTATAGTACAGTAATGTCTCGTACAGCCTAGTCCAACCTAGTCCAGCCTAGTACAGCCTAGTCCAGTCTAGTCCAGCCTAGTCCAGCCTAGTGCAATCTAGTACAGCCTAGTCCATCTTAGTACAGCCTAGTCCACCCTAGTACAGCCTAGTGCAGCATAGGCCAGCCTAGGCCAGCCTAGTCCAGCCTAGTACAGCCTAGTCCACCCTAGTACAGCCTAGTCCAGCCTAGTGCAGCCTAGTCCAGCCTAGACCAGCCTAGTCCAGACTTGAGAAGCCTAGTCCAGCCTAGAGCAGCCTAGTTCAGCCTAGTCCAGCATATTTTGTTATCAAAAAAGTGTTTTGTTATAAAACTATTGGTCGTGCACAGACATGTAAAAACTATTGCCTGTGTACACAGTGGTTATAAGTGCGAGAAGGTTCAGGACTCACAAGAGCCTATAGTACAGCTTAATAGAGTCTATTAGAGTCCAGTACAGCCTGGTACACCCTAGTATAGCTTAGTACAGCCATCTAAATACCCCCCCTCCTAGTCTATTCTCCCACTAGGCTGGACTAGGCTAGACGTGGGTGTACATGGCTGTACCAGACCCTACTGGCCTCTAATAGGCTCTTTTCGGCTCTAGTAGACTGTGCTAGGCTGTACTAGGGTCTATTAGGCTGTACGAGGCAGTAAAGTACTATAGCCTAGAAATGTTCATGTAAAACTATTGGCCGTGCACACAAACTCCTGTAAAAACTATTGCCCGTGTACACAGTGGTTATTTCAAGTGCGAGGAACTACAGGGCTGACAAGAGTCTAGTACAGCCTAGTACACCCTATTCTAGCCCTTTCCAGCCCGATCCAAACTAGTATAGCCTAGTACAGCCATCTAAATACCCCTCTCTCCAAGTCTATTCTCCCACTAGGCTGGACTAAGCTAAACTTGGGTGTACAAGGCTGTACTAGACTCTACTGGGCTCCAATAGGCTGTTTTCGGCTCTAGCAGACTGTACTAGGCTCTATTAGGCTGTACGAGGCAGTAAAGTACTATAGCCTAGAAATGTTCATGTAAAACTATTGGCCGTGCACACAAACTCCTGTAAAAACTATTGCCCGTGTACACAGTGGTTATTTCAAGTGCGAGGAACTGCAGGGCTGACAAGAGTCTAGTACACCCTATTCTAGCCTATTCCAGCCTGATGTAGCCTAGTATAGCCTAGTACAGCCATCTAAATACCCCCCCCCCCCCCCTCCTAGTCTATTCTCCCACTAGGCTGGATTAAGCTAAACGTGGGTGTACAAGGCTGTACTAGACTCTACTGGGCTCCAATAGGCTGTTTCCGGCTCTAGCAGACTGTACTAGGCTCTATTAGGCTGTACGAGGCAGTAAAGTACTATAGCCTAGAAATGTTCATGTAAAACTATTGGCCGTGCACACAAAGTCCTGTAAAAACTATTGCCCGTGTACACAGTGGTTATTCCCAAGTGCGAGGAACTACAGGGCTGACAAGAGCCTAGTACAGCCTAATAGAGGCTATTAGAGTCTAGCACAGCCTAGTACACCCCATTCTAGCCTTTTCCAGCCTGATCCAACCTAGTATAGCCTAGTACAGCCACCAAAATACCCCCCTCTCCAAATCTTTTCCCCCACTAGGCTGGACTAGGCAGGACGTGTGTGTACAAGGCTATACTAGACTATACTGGCCTCTAATAGGCTGTTTTCGGCTCTAGTAGACTGTGCTAGGCTGTACTAGGGTATATTAGGCTGTACGAGGCAGTACAGTACTATAGCGTAGAAATGTTCATGTAAAACTATTGGCCGTGCACACAAACTCCTGTAAAAACTATTGCCCGTGTACACAGTGGTTATTTCAAGTGCGAGGAACTACAGGGCTGACAAGAGCCTAGTACAGCCTAGTACACCCTATTCTAGCCCTTTCCAGCCTGATCCAGCCTAGTATATCCTAGTATAGCCATCTAAATACCCCTCTCCCCTAGTCTATTCTCCCACTAGGTTGGACTAGGCTAGACGTGGTTGTACATGGCTGTACTAGACTCTACTGGGCTCTAATAGGCTGTTTTCAGCTCTAGTAGACCATGCTAGGCTGTACTAGGGTCTATTAGGCTGTACGAGGCTGTAAAGTACTATACCTAGAAATGTTCATCTAAAACTATTGGCCGTGCACACTAACTCCTGTAAAAACTATTTCCCGTGTACACAGTGGTTATTCCCAGGTGCAAGGAAATACAGGGCTGACAAGAGCCTAGTACAGCCTAGTACACCCTATTCTAGCCTATTCCAGCCTGATCCAGCCTAGTATAGCCTAGTACAGCCATCTAAATACCCCTCTCTCCAAGTCTATTCTCCCACTAGGCTGGACTAAGCTAAACATGGGTGTACAAGGCTGTACTGGACTCTACTGGCCTCTAATAGGCTGTTTTCGGCTCTAGTAGACTGTGCTAGGCTGTACTAGGGTATATTAGGCTGTATGAGGCAGTACAGTACTATAGCGTAGAAATGCTCATGTAAAACTATTGGCCGTGCACACAAACTCATGTAAAAACTATTGCCCGTGTACACAGTGGTTATTTCAAGTGCGAGGAACTACAGGGCTGACAAGAGCCTAGTACAGCCTAGTACACCCTATTCTAGCCCTTTCCAGCCTGATCCAGCCTAGTATATCCTAGTATAGCCATCTAAATACCCCTCTCCCCTAGTCTATTCTCCCACTAGGTTGGACTAGGCTAGACGTGGTTGTACATGGCTGTACTAGACTCTACTGGGCTCTAATAGGCTGTTTTCAGCTCTAGTAGACCATGCTAGGCTGTACTAGGGTCTATTAGGCTGTACGAGGCTGTAAAGTACTATACCTAGAAATGTTCATCTAAAACTATTGGCCGTGCACACTAACTCCTGTAAAAACTATTTCCCGTGTACACAGTGGTTATTCCCAGGTGCAAGGAAATACAGGGCTGACAAGAGCCTAGTACAGCCTAGTACACCCTATTCTAGCCTATTCCAGCCTGATCCAGCCTAGTATAGCCTAGTACAGCCATCTAAATACCCCTCTCTCCAAGTCTATTCTCCCACTAGGCTGGACTAAGCTAAACGTGGGTGTACAAGGCTGTACTAGACTCTACTGGCCTCTAATAGGCTGTTTTCGGCTCTAGTAGACTGTGCTAGGCTGTACTAGGGTATATTAGGCTGTATGAGGCAGTACAGTACTATAGCGTAGAAATGTTCATGTAAAACTATTGGCCGTGCACACAACCTCATGTAAAAACTATTGCCCGTGTACACAGTGGTTATTTCAAGTGCGAGGAACTACAGGGCTGACAAGAGCCTAGTACAGCCTAGTACTCCCTATTCTAGCCCTTTCCAGCCTGATCCAGCCTAGTATATCCTAGTATAGCCATCTAAATACCCCTCTCCCCTAGTCTATTCTCCCACTAGGTTGGACTAGGCTAGACGTGGGTGTACATGGCTGTACTAGACTCTACTGGGCTCTAATAGGCTGTTTTCAGCTCTAGTAGACCGTGCTAGGCTGTACTAGGGTCTATTAGGCTGTACGAGGCTGTAAAGTACTATACCTAGAAATGTTCATCTAAAACTATTGGCCGTGCACACTAACTCCTGTAAAAACTATTTCCCGTGTACACAGTGGTTATTCCCAGGTGCAAGGAAATACAGGGCTGACAAGAGCCTAGTACAGCCTAGTACACCCTATTCTAGCCTATTCCAGCCTGATCCAGCCTAGTATAGCCTAGTACAGCCATCTAAATACCCCTCTCTCCAAGTCTATTCTCCCACTAGGCTGGACTAAGCTAAACGTGGGTGTACAAGGCTGTACTAGACTCTACTGGCCTCTAATAGGCTGTTTTCGGCTCTAGTAGACTGTGCTAGGCTGTACTAGGGTATATTAGGCTGTATGAGGCAGTACAGTACTATAGCGTAGAAATGTTCATGTAAAACTATTGGCCGTGCACACAACCTCATGTAAAAACTATTGCCCGTGTACACAGTGGTCATTTCAAGTGCGAGGAACTACAGGGCTGACAAGAGCCTAGTACAGCCTAGTACTCCCTATTCTAGCCCTTTCCAGCCTGATCCAGCCTAGTATATCCTAGTATAGCCATCTAAATACCCCTCTCCCCTAGTCTATTCTCCCACTAGGTTGGACTAGGCTAGACGTGGGTGTACATGGCTGTACTAGACTCTACTGGGCTCTAATAGGCTGTTTTCAGCTCTAGTAGACCGTGCTAGGCTGTACTAGGGTCTATTAGGCTGTACGAGGCTGTAAAGTACTATACCTAGAAATGTTCATCTAAAACTATTGGCCGTGCACACTAACTCCTGTAAAAACTATTTCCCGTGTACACAGTGGTTATTCCCAGGTGCAAGGAAATACAGGGCTGACAAGAGCCTAGTACAGCCTAGTACACCCTATTCTAGCCTATTCCAGCCTGATCCAGCCTAGTATAGCCTAGTACAGCCATCTAAATACCCCTCTCTCCAAGTCTATTCTCCCACTAGGCTGGACTAAGCTAAACGTGGGTGTACAAGGCTGTACTAGACTCTACTGGCCTCTAATAGGCTGTTTTCGGCTCTAGTAGACTGTGCTAGGCTGTACTAGGGTATATTAGGCTGTATGAGGCAGTACAGTACTATAGCGTAGAAATGTTCATGTAAAACTATTGGCCGTGCACACAAACTCATGTAAAAACTATTGCCCGTGTACACAGTGGTTATTTCAAGTGCGAGGAACTACAGGGCTGACAAGAGCCTAGTACAGCCTAGTACACCCTATTCTAGCCCTTTCCAGCCTTATCCAGCCTAGTATATCCTAGTATAGCCATCTAAATACCCCTCTCCCCTAGTCTATTCTCCCACTAGGTTGGAGTAGGCTAGACGTGGGTGTACATGGCTGTACTAGACTCTACTGGGCTCTAATAGGCTGTTTTCAGCTCTAGTAGACCGTGCTAGGCTGTACTAGGGTCTATTAGGCTGTACGAGGCTGTAAAGTACTATACCTAGAAATGTTCATCTAAAACTATTGGCCGTGCACACTAACTCCTGTAAAAACTATTTCCCGTGTACACAGTGGTTATTCCCAAGTGCAAGGAAATACAGGGCTGACAAGAGCCTAGTACAGCCTATTCCACCCTATTCTAGCCTATTCCAGCCTGATCCAGCCTAGTATAGCCTAGTACAGCCATCTAAATACCCCTCTCTCCATGTCTATTCTCCCACTAGGCTGGACTAAGCTAAACGTGGGTGTACAAGGCTGTACTAGACTCTACTGGGCTCCAATAGGCTGTTTCCGGCTCTAGCAGACTGTACTAGGCTCTATTAGGCTGTACGAGGCAGTACAGTACTATAGCCTAGAAATGTTCATGTAAAACTATTGGCCGTGGACACAAACTCCTGTAAAAACTATTGCCCATGTACACAGTGGTTATTTCAAGTGCGAGGAACTGCAGGGCGGACAAGAGTCTAGTACACCCTATTCTAGCCTATTCCAGCCTGATGTAGCCTAGTATAGCCTAGTACAGCCATCTAAATACCCCCCCTCCTAGTCTATTCTCCCACTAGGCTGGATTAAGCTAAACGTGGGTGTACAAGGCTGTACTAGACTCTACTACAGTACACAGTGGTTATTCCCAAGTGCGAGGAACTACAGGGCTGACAAGAGCCTAGTACAGCCTAATAGAGGCTATTAGAGTCTAGCACAGCCTAGTACACCCCATTCAAGCCTTTTCCAGCCTGATCCAACCTAGTATAGCCTAGTACAGCCACCAAAATACCCCCCTCTCCAAGTCTATTCTCCCACTAGGCTGGACTAGGCAGGACGTGTGTGTACAAGGCTATACTAGACTCTACTGGCCTCTAATAGGCTGTTTTCGGCTCTAGTAGACTGTGCTAGGCTGTACTAGGGTATATTAGGCTGTACGAGGCAGTACAGTACTATAGCGTAGAAATGTTCATGTAAAACTATTGGCCGTGCACACAAACTCCTGTAAAAACTATTGCCTGTGTACACAGTGGTTATTTCAAGTGTGAGGAACTACAGGGCTGACAAGAGCCTAGTACAGCCTGGTACACCCTATTCTAGCCCTTTCCAGCCTGATCCAGCCTAGTATATCCTAGTATAGCCATCTAAATACCCCTCTCCCCTAGTCTATTCTCCCACTAGGTTGGACTAGGCTAGACGTGGGTGTACATGGCTGTACTAGACTCTACTGGGCTCTAATAGGCTGTTTTCAGCACTAGTAGACCGTGCTAGGCTGTACTAGGGTCTATTAGGCTGTACGAGGCTGTAAAGTACTATACCTAGAAATGTTCATCTAAAACTATTGGCCGTGCACACTAACTCCTGTAAAAACTATTTCCCGTGTACACAGTGGTTATTCCCAAGTGCAAGGAAATACAGGGCTGACAAGAGCCTAGTACAGCCTAGTACACCCTATTCTAGCCTATTCCAGCCTGATCCAGCCTAGTATAGCCTAGTACAGCCATCTAAATACCCCTCTCTCCAAGTCTATTCTCCCACTAGGCTGGACTAAGCTAAACGTGGGTGTACAAGGCTGTACTAGACTCTACTGGGCTCCAATAGGCTGTTTTCGGCTCTAGCAGACTGTACTAGGCTCTATTAGGCTGTACGAGGCAGTAAAGTACTATAGCCTAGAAATATTCATGTAAAACTATTGGCCGTGCACACAAACTCCTGTAAAAACTATTGCCTTTGTACACAGTGGTTATTTCAAGTGCGAGGAACTGCAGGGCTGACAAGAGTCTAGTACAACCTATTCTAGCCTATTCCAGCCTGATGTAGCCTAGTATAGCCTAGTACAGCCATCTAAATACCCCCCCTCCTAGTCTATTCTCCCACTAGGCTGGATTAAGCTAAACGTGGGTGTACAAGGCTGTACTAGACTCTACTGGGCTCCAATAGGCTGTTTCCGGCCCTAGCAGACTGTACTAGGCTCTATTAGGCTGTACGAGGCAGTAAAGTACTATAGCCTAGAAATGTTCATGTAAAACTATTGGCCGTGCACACAAACTCCTGTAAAAACTATTGCCCGTGTACACAGTGGTTTTTCCCAAGTGCGAGGAACTACAGGGCTGACAAGAGCCTAGTACAGCCTAATAGAGGCTATTAGAGTCTAGCACAGCGTAGTACACCCCATTCTAGCCTTTTCCAGCCTGATCCAACCTAGTATAGCCTAGTACAGCCACCAAAATACCCCCCTCTCCAAGTCTATTCTCCCACTAGGCTGGACGTGTGTGTACAAGGCTGTACTAGACTCTACTGGCCTCTAGTAGACTGTGCTAGCTTGCTAGGCTGTACTAGGGTCTATTAGGCTGTACGAGGCACAGTACTATAGTTGTGACACTGCCACATAAAATGTGAAATGTGAAACAATGTATTTCCTGGCCTGGTATGAGTATGAAAGAAAATTAAACATACTGGGGGAATAACAGGGGAATATGTTTGTTAAACCAAGGTTGAATATTTAACACTGAAATGTAGTGTACGGATATACAAGATAATGTGTTGTGTGTAATTGAACCATGGTCATCAATGTTCTGTTATGACAAGGGTTGATCACAAGGGGAGCTGTGGGGAAATGTGTGTGAGAAATATTGCCAGGAAACTATAAAAGACCAGGAAGTGAGGCGCCGAGCCTGGGTTCCATTTTGGGCAGTAAGGAGAGAGTTTGGTGTTGCTAGTTTTCTTTGCCAAACAGACTCTTTTAAAGGCCAATACTATGCCAATTCAGAGGTAAAACGCAAAAAATGCCGGTCTGACCGAAGAACTTTGCCAAGGGAAGGAAATAAAGTTTGGTAGGCCAGCTTCTGAGGCTTGGGGCTCTGTCAAACAAACAGAGCTGGTGAACAAAGGACCCAGCGGACCACGCCCGACTTAAAGGTTGGGTGAGCAGCATATATTTTTTCATCTTTCCGGTAAGCAAGGCATTGCCTTTTTGTTTTGTACATTTTTTGGACTGTCTAAATTGAACAGAAGAGGATCTACAGCAGTTGGATTAATCTGGATACTCTGATTACTTTTTTCGGGATTACTTTTGGAACACTGACTTTGGGGGCACCTTTAAAGGGACATTGCAGGGGATAATTTGAAGGGACTGGAACATTTAATTTACATTTTGAAGGGATTGATTGCCCAGTTTGTATGATTTTGGTTTGATTCGATCTGTAAATATTATAAAGACCAGCCATTTCACCTAAAGGGAAATAGTTTTGCGTTTTCCTTGTGCTCTATACTACTGTTCATTTCCAGTATCTAGATTTACTGTCGCAGGTACAGGACCTTTATTTATTTTATTTTATATAACTCAGACTTATACGCCAATAGGCCTGATTGTTATATAGTGTAGAAATGTTCATGTAAAACTATTGGCCGTGCACACAAAGTCATGTAAAAACTATTGCCCGTGTACACAGTGGTTATTTCAAGTGCGAGGAACTAAAGGGCTGACAAGAGCCTAGTACAGCCTAGTACACCCTATTCTAGCCCTTTCCAGCCTGATCCAGCCTAGTATATCCTAGTATAGCCATCTAAATACCCCTCTCCCCTAGTCTATTCTCCCACTAGGTTGGACTAGGCTAGACGTGGGTGTACATGGCTGTACTAGACTCTACTGGCCTCTAATAGGCTGTTTTCGGCTCAAGTAGACTGTGCTAGGCTGTACTAGGGTATATTAGGCTGTACAAGGCAGTACAGTACTATAGCGTAGAAATGTTCATGTAAAACTCCTGTAAAAGATATTGTCCGTGTACACAGTGGTTATTTCAAGTGCGAGGAACTACAGGGCTGACAAGAGCCTAGTACAGCCTAGTACACCCTATTCTAGCCCTTTCCAGCCTGATCCAGCCTAGTATATCCTAGTATACCCATCTAAATACCCCTCTCTCCTAGTCTATTCTCCCACTAGGTTGGACTAGGCTAGACGTGGGTGTACATGGCTGTACTAGACTCTACTGGGCTTTAATAGGCTGTTTTCGGCTCTAGTAGACTGTGCTAGGCTGTACTAGGGTATATTAAGCTGTATGAGGCAGTAAAGTACTATACCTAGAAATGCTCATGTAAAACTTTTGGCCGTGCACACTAACTCCTTTAAAAACGATTGCCCGTGTACATAGTGGTTATTCCCAAGTGCGAGGAAAGGGCTGACAAGAGCCTAGTACAGCCTAATAGAGGCTATTAGAGTCTAGCACAGCCTAGTACACCCCATTCTAGCCTGATCCAACCTAGTATAGCCTAGTACAGACACAAATACCCCACTCTCCAAGTCTATTCTCCCACTAGGCTGGACTAGGCTAGACGTGGGTGTACATGGCTGTACTAGACTATTAGGCTCTAATAGGCTGTTTTCGGTTCTAGTAGACTGTGCTAGGCTGTACTAGGGTCTATTAGGCTGTACGAGGCAGTAAAGTACCCTAGTAGACCCTTGACGATCCTTCATTAACTGTGTGTGTGTGTGCGCGTGTGCGTGTGCGTGTGCGTGTGCGTGCGTGCGTGCGTGCGTGCGAGGAGTAGAGTAGCTTTGCTCAACTTGATTTATACTTGTATTCTCCACTCTGATGAAGGTACATGTTCAGGGGTCATCGACATGCTGTGGTGTACAGTACATTTTTGTCAATTTAATTATTTTGCCACGAACATACAAAATGAGCGGACAATAATATTACCAGAAACACATAAAGAGTAGTTGGATCTACTTAGGACCATAATAGTTCTGCAACTCTGAGAGTGTACAAATGGAACCAAATGGACCCTTACACCTGTAAGCGTCCATTTGGTTCCATTCGTACCCTCTCAGAGTTAAGGGGGTGCTTACAAATAAAACATTTGAGAACCACTTGTACTTATTGGACTTATAATGTATATGGAGATCTCTGTATCTGCCTGTCTGCCTGTGTCTAGTGAAAACTGACTGTGAAAAGTGTACTGGTTAAGTAATCAACCAGGCAGGTGTGGGGTTGCCATGGCAATCAATTGGCTGAGGCAGAGGCTGGGAATTCTACAGGTGAGGGGACTTAGGCTAATTAGGTCCACTGGCAGAGCCTGACCAAAGCCTTTTGTGGTGTTTCTCCAGCTGGAATAGGCTAGACTACTAGACTAGGGTGTACGGCTGTACTAGACTATATTTTACACGCACGCACGCACGCACGCACAGTTAGATGGCTATACTAGGCTGGATCTGGTTGGGAAAGGCTAGAATAGGGTCTACTAGGCTGTACTGGACTATACTAGGCTCCATTAGGCTGTACTAGGCTCTTGTCAGCCCTGTAGGTCCTCACGCTTGAGATGAACCACTGTGTACACAGGCCATAGTTTTTACATGAGTTTGGGTGCACGGCCAATAGTTTTACATAGGCTATAGTACAGTAATGTCTCCTACAGCCTAATAGAGCCTAGTACAGGCTGTATTAGGCTATACTATGCTTGATCCTGCTGGAATAGGCTAGACTAGGGTGTACTACGCTGTACTGGACTCTAAAAGGCTGTACTAGGCTCTTGTCAGCCCTGTAGCTCCTCACACTTGAAATTAACCACTGTGTACACAGGCAATAGATTTTACATGAGTTTGTGTGCACGGCCAATAGTTTTGAACGTGTGTGTGTGTGTGTGTGTGTGTGTGTGTGTGTGTGTGTGTGTGTGTGTGTGTGTGTGTGTGTGTGTGTGTGTGTGTGTGTGTGTGTGTGTGTGTGTGTGTGTGTGTGTGTGTGTGTGTGTGTGTGTGTGTGTGTGTGTGTGTGTGTGTGTGTGTGTGTGTGTGTGTGTGTGTGTGTGCGTGCGTGCGTGCGTGCGTGCGTGCGTGCGCGCGCGCGCGCGTGCGTGCGTGCGAGGAGTAGAGTAGCTTTGCCCTTACACCTGTAAGCGTCCATTTGGTTCCATTCGTACCCTCTCAGAGTTAAGGGGGTGCTTACAAATAAAACATTTGAGAACTACTTGTACTTATTGGACTCATAATGTATATGGAGATCTCTGTATCTGCCTGTCTGCCTGTGTCTAGTGAAAACTGACTGTGAAAAGTGTACTGGTTAAGTAATCAATCAGGCAGGTGTGGGGTTGCCATGGCAATCAATTGGCTGAGGCAGAGGCTGGGAATTCTACAGGTGAGGGGACTTAGGCTAATTAGGTCCACTGGCAGAGCCTGACCAAAGCCTTTTGTGGTGTTTCTCCAGCTGGAATAGGCTAGACTACTAGACTAGGGTGTACGGCTGTACTAGACTATATTTTACACGCACGCACGCACGCACACACGCACGCATGCACGCACGCACAGTTAGATGGCTATACTAGGCTGGATCTGGTTGGGAAAGGCTAGAATAGGGTCTACTAGGCTGTACTGGACTATACTAGGCTCCATTAGGCTGTACTAGGCTCTTGTCAGCCCTGTAGGTCCTCACGCTTGAGATGAACCACTGTGTACACAGGCCATAGTTTTTACATGAGTTTGGGTGCACGGCCAATAGTTTTACATAGGCTATAGTACAGTAATGTCTCCTACAGCCTAATAGAGCCCAGTACAGGCTGTATTAGGCTATACTATGCTTGATCCTGCTGGAATAGGCTAGACTAGGGTGTACTACGCTGTACTGGACTCTAATAGGCTGTACTAGGCTCTTGTCAGCCCTGTAGCTCCTCACACTTGAAATTAACCACTGTGTACACAGGCAATAGATTTTACATGAGTTTGTGTGCACGGCCAATAGTTTTGAACGTGTGTGTGTGTGTGTGTGTGCGTGTGCGTGTGCGTGTGCGTGTGCGTGTGCGTGTGCGTGTGCGTGCGTGCGCGTGCGTGCGTGTGCGTGTGCGTGCGTGCAGTAGAGTAGCTTTGCCCTTACACCTGTAAGCGTCCATTTGGTTCCATTCGTACCCTCTCAGAGTTAAGGGGGTGCTTACAAATAAAACATTTGAGAACTACTTGTACTTATTGGACTCATAATGTATATGGAGATCTCTGTATCTGCCTGTCTGCCTGTGTCTAGTGAAAACTGACTGTGAAAAGTGTACTGGTTAAGTAATCAATCAGGCAGGTGTGGGGTTGCCATGGCAATCAATTGGCTGAGGCAGAGGCTGGGAATTCTACAGGTGAGGGGACTTAGGCTAATTAGGTCCACTGGCAGAGCCTGACCAAAGCCTTTTGTGGTGTTTCTCCAGCTGGAATAGGCTAGACTACTAGACTAGGGTGTACGGCTGTACTAGACTATATTTTACACGCACGCACGCACGCACGCACGCACGCACGCATGCACGCACAGTTAGATGGCTATACTAGGCTGGATCTGGTTGGGAAAGGCTAGAATAGGGTCTACTAGGCTGTACTGGACTATAATAGGCTCCATTAGGCTGTAGTAGGCTCTTGTCAGCCCTGTAGGTCCTCACGCTTGAGATGAACCACTGTGTACACAGGCCATAGTTTTTACATGAGTTTGGGTGCACGGCCAATAGTTTTACATAGGCTATAGTACAGTAATGTCTCCTACAGCCTAATAGAGCCTAGTACAGGCTGTATTAGGCTATACTATGCTTGATCCTGCTGGAATAGGCTAGACTAGGGTGTACTACGCTGTACTGGACTCTAATAGGCTGTACTAGGCTCTTGTCAGCCCTGTAGCTCCTCACACTTGAAATGAACCACTGTGTACACGGGAAATAGTTTTTACATATGTTTGTGTGCACGGCCAATAGGCTATAGTACAGTAATGTCTCGTACAGCCTAATAGAGCCTAGTCCAGCCTACTAGAGCTGAATACAGCCTATTAGAGCCCAGTAGTCTAGTACAGCCTAGTATACCCACGTCTAGCCTAGTGTGGAGAATAGACTAGGAGAGGGGGGGAAGTTATATGGCTGTACTAGGCTATACTACGCTTGATCCGGCTAGACTAGGGTGTACTACGCTGTAGGGATGGGTCCGATTTGTCGACAAATCGATTATCGTTAACGGGACCCGAAATCGATTATGAAAATTAATAATCGATAATCGGGGAAAAAAATAAAAGTTTTTTTTTTTTTTTTTTTTAATGAAAATCTGTTGGAAAGGCAATACTGTCATCCAAACAGGACAGGGCTATAGGCCTACCAAAGTGTGCCTGGGATGTGTCTGTGTAGCTGCATGAGGAGTGTGAGTCATTGAGTGTGAGTGGAGATTGATTCCAATCAAGATACATGTTTGGAGGATTTAGCAGGTGTTGGGAATTTACCTAATCAGGCCTAGGCTGGGGTTGCTATGGTGATCAATTGGCTCAACACTTTTTTTTCCTTTTTTTAAAAAAAGAAAAAAAAATATTTTTATTTTTATTTTTTGTGGGGGGGGGGGGGGGGGGGGCTTATCGATTTGTCGATAATTGATTAATATTGAATTATGCTAATCGATTTTCATTTTTGACACATTTACACATCCCTACGCTGTACTAGACTCTAATAGGCTCCATTAGGCTGTACTAGGCTCTTGTCAGCCCTGTAGTTCCTCACACTTGGGAATAACCACTGTGTACACGGGCAATAGTTTTTACAGGAGTGTGTGTGCATGGCCAATAGTTTTACATGAACATTTCTAGGATATAGTACTCTACTGCCTCGTACAGCCTAATAGACCCTAGTACAGCCTAGCACAGTCTACTAGAGCCAAAAACAGCATATTAGAGCCCAGTAGAGTCTAGGACAGTCATGTACACCCACATCTAGCCTAGTCCAGCCTAGTGAGAGAATAGACTTGGAGAGGGGGGATTTTGGTGGCTGTACTAGGCTATACTAGGCTGGATCAGGCTGGAATAGGCTAGAATGCAGTGTACTAGACTGCACTGGACTCTAATTGGCCCTATTAGGCTGTATCAGGCTCTTGTAAGCCCTGTAGTTCCACGCACTTGAGGTTAACAACTGCGTACACAGGCAATAGTTTTTACATGAGTTTGTGTGCTCGGACAATAGTTGTACATGGAACATTTCTAGGCTTTTGTACTTTACTGCCTTGTAAAGCCTAATATACCCTAGTACAGCCTAGCACAGTCTACTAGAGTCAAAAACAGCCTATTAGAGCCTTGTAGAGTCTAGTACAGCCATGTACACCCACGTCTAGCCTAGTCCAACCTAGTGGGAGAATAGACTTGGAGAGAGGGGTATTTAGATGGCTGTACTAGGCTATACTAGGCTGGATCAGGCCGGAATAGGCTAGAATAGGGTGTACTAGGCTGTACTAGGCTCTTGTCAGCCCTGTATTTCCTTGCACTTGGGAATAACCACTGTGTACACGGGCAATAGTTTTTACAGGAGTTAGTGTGCACGGCCAATAGTTTTACATGAACATTTCTAGGTATAGTACTTTACTGCCTCGTACAGCCTAATAGACCCTAGTACAGCCTAGCACAGTCTACTAGAGCCAAAAACAGCCTATTAGAGCCCAGCAGAGCCTAGTCCAGCCTAGTGGGAGAATAGACTTGGAGAGAGGGGTATTTTGGTGGTTGTACTAGGCTATACTAGACTGGATCAGGCTGGAATATGCTAGAATGCGGTGTACTAGGCTGTACTGGACTCTAATAGGCCCTATTAGGCTGTACCAGGCTCTTGTCAGCCATGTAGTTCACGCACTTGAGGTTAACCACTGCGTAAGCAGGCAATAGTTTTTACATGAGTTTGTGTGCACGGACAATAGTTGTACATGGAACATTTCTAGGCTTTTGTAAAGCCTAATATACCCTAGTACAGCCTAGTACAGTCTACTAGAGCCAAAAACAACATTAGAGCCCAGTAGAGTCTAGGACAGCCATGTACACCCACGTCTAGCCTAGTCCAACCTAGTGGGAGAATAGACTAGGATGGGGGGGGGGGGGGGGGGGGTATTTAGATGGCTGTACTAGGCTGGAACAGGCTGGAATAGGCTAGAATAGGGTGTACTAGGCTGTACTAGACTTTAATAGGCTCCATTAAGCTGTACTAGGCACTTGGAAATAGCCACTGTGTGCACGGCCAATAGTTTTACATGAACATTTCTAGACTTTAATGGCTGTAATAGACTTGTCCGTGATAAGAGCTTCTCTTCACACGGGTGGGATTGTTTTCTATTAGCCTGCCGTGTACACCATTCTTTTTCTGTGTGACTGCCATGCAGGCAAACACGTGTGGCTCAGCCAGGAATGGTATGCTTATCAAAATATTTCCATTATGCGTTACCATGGCGAGGTATTTCGCAATAAGCGATGTCCAAAACCCATTAAGGACCCCAGGGGGTCCCCAAACCACACTTTGATAACCATTGAAGGACCCCATCGAGACCCATCAAGGACCCCATGGGGTCCCCGAACCACACTTTGATAACCAGTGTTGGACATCATCGAAACCTATCAAGGACCCCAAGGGGTCCCCGAACCACACTTTGATAACCAGTGAAGGACCCCATCGAGACCCATCAAGGACCCCATGGGGTCCCCGAACCACACTTTGATAACCAGTGTTGGACCTCATCGAGACCTATCAAGGACCCATGGGGTCCCCGAACCACACTTTGATAACCAGTGTTGGACCTCATCGAAACCTATCAAGGACCCCAAGGGGTCCCCGAACCACACTTTGATAACCAGTGTTGGACCTCACCGAAACCTATCAAGGACCCCAAGGGGTCCCCGAACCACACTTTGATAACCAGTGAAGGACCCCATCGAGACCCATCAAGGACCCCAGGGGGTCCCCGGACCACACTTTGATAACCAGTGTTGGACCTCATCGAAACCTATCAAGGACCCCAAGGGGTCCCCGAACCACACTTTGATAACCAGTGAAGGACCCCATCGAGACCCATCAAGGACCCCATGGGGTCCCCGAACCACACTTTGATAACCAGTGTTGGACCTCATCGAGACCTATCAAGGACCCCATGGTGTCCCCGAACCACACTTTGATAACCAGTGTTGGACCCCATCGAGACCCATCAAGGACCCCATGGGGTCCCCGAACCACACTTTGATAACCAGTGTTGGACCTCATCGAGACCCATCAAGGACCCCATGGGGTCCCCGAACCACACTTTGCTAACCAGTGTTGGACCCCATCGAGACCCATCAAGGACCCCATGGGGTCCCCGAACCACACTTTGCTAACCAGTGTTGGACCCCATCGAGACCCATCAAGGACCCCATGGGGTCCCCGAACCACACTTTGATAACCAGCGTTGGACCCCATCGAGACCCATCAAGGACCCCATGGGGTCCCCGAACCACACTTTGATAACCAGCGTTGGACCCCATCGAGACCCATCAAGGACCCCAGGGGGTCCCCGAACCACACTTTGATAACCAGTGAAGGACCCCATCGAGACCCATCAAGGACCCCAGGGGGTCCCCGAATCACACTTTGATAACCAGCGTTGGACCCCATCGAGACCCATCAAGGACCCCATGGGGTCCCCGAACCACACTTTGATAACCAGCGTTGGACCCCATCGAGACCCATCAAGGACCCCAGGGGGTCCCCGTACCACACTTTGATAACCAGCGTTGCACCCCATCGAGACCCATCAAGGACCCCATGGGGTCCCCGAACCACACTTTGATAACCAGTGTTGGACTTCATCGAGACCCATCAAGGACCCCATGGGGTCCCCGAACCACACTTTGATAACCAGTGTTGGACCTCATCGAGACCCATCAAGGACCCCATGTGGTCCCCGAACCACACTTTGATAACCAGTGTTGGACCCCATCGAGACCCATCAAGGACCCCATGGGGTCCCCAAACCACACTTTGATAACCAGTGAAGGACCCCATCGAGACCCATCAAGGACCCCAGGGGGTCCCCGAACCACACTTTGATAACCAGCGTTGGACCCCATCGAGACCCATCAAGGACCCCATGGGGTCCCCGAACCACACTTTGATAACCAGCGTTGGACCCCATCGAGACCCATCAAGGACCCCAGGGGGTCCCCGTACCACACTTTGATAACCAGCGTTGGACCCCATCGAGACCCATCAAGGACCCCATGGGGTCCCCGAACCACACTTTGATAACCAGCGTTGGACCCCACCGAGACCCATCAAGGACCCCATGGGGTCCCCGAACCACACTTTGATAACCAGCGTTGGACCCCATCGAGACCCATCAAGGACCCCATGGGGTAACCGAACCACACTTTGATAACCAGTGTTGGACCCCATCGAGACCCATCAAGGACCCCTGGGGGTCCCCGAACCACACTTTGATAACCAGCGTTGGACCCCATCGAGACCCATCAAGGACCCCATGGGGGTCCCCGAACCACACTTTGATAACCAGCGTTGGACCCCATCGAGACCCATCAAGGACCCCATGGGGGTCCCCGAACCACACTTTGATAACCAGCGTTGGACCCCATCGAGACCCATCAAGGACCCCATGGGGGTCCCCGAACCACACTTTGATAACCAGCGTTGGACCCCATCGAGACCCATCAAGGACCCCATGGGGTAACCGAACCACACTTTGATAACCAGTGTTGGACCCCATCGAGACCCATCAAGGACCCCTGGGGGTCCCCGAACCACACTTTGATAACCAGCGTTGGACCCCATCGAGACCCATCAAGGACCCCATGGGGGTCCCCGAACCACACTTTGATAACCAGCGTTGGACCCCATCGAGACCCATCAAGGACCCCATGGGGGTCCCCGAACCACACTTTGATAACCAGCGTTGGACCCCATCGAGACCCATCAAGGACCCCATGGGGGTCCCCGAACCACACTTTGATAACCAGTGTTGGACCACATCGAAACCTATCAAGGATCCCAGGGGGTCCCCGAACCACACTTAAGTGTTGGACCCCATAGAAAGTCCTTTCTAGGCTGGAGTAGGCTAGACTATGGCTCTCTGCTGCCCCCCGTTGACAAAATGTTGTAAACACAGACAGGTTCACGAAAAGCAGTGGCGCGTGTTCACGCTCCGGATGAACTATGGGAAGTGTTCCCTGCCGGGTGCACCGGCACTAGTTTGTATACGGGCCATAGTTTCTTACCATTGAAACAACCTGCTGTGAACACCACTTTAATTGTTATTATTATTATTATTATTATTATTATTATTATTGTTATTATTATTATTATTATTATTACATTTATCAAGTTTTGTGTGCATGAAACATAGTGACTATGGCCGGTGCACCAGGCCAAATTTCCCGGCCCCACCGTGCGGCCCATGGGGGCGTGAAAATTCAGGGGGGGGACTCTACATGTCCTCTGGGCCCGACTCTTCGCGTGGACACCACTTGTTCGCCCATCAGTCCAACGGATGACCCACACTGATTTGTTTCTCTTTGTTTATTATTATTACATTTTTAGGGCCCTATCTTGCAGTTCAAGCATAATTCCACAGGGTGGCAAAAACTATTAGAACAGTGCTCTGTGTACACCTCCCACAGTATGCTATGGGAAACAGTGTTTCTGATATAGTGACCTCCCGTGGACCCTCACGCACGCACGCACGCACGCACGCACGCACGCACGCACGCACGCACGCACGCACGCACGCACACACGCACGCACGCACGCACGCACGCACACACGCACAGTTAGATGGCTATACTAGGCTGGATCTGGCTGGGAAAGGCTAGAATAGGGTCTACTAGGCTCTTGTCAGCCCTGTAGGTCCTCACGCTTGAGATGAACCACTGTAGTGTGTACACAGGCCATAGTTTTTACATGAGTTTGGGTGCACGGCCAATAGTTTTACATAGACTATAGTACAGTAATGCCCTGTAGGTCCACAGTATGCTATGGGAAACAGTGTTTCTGATATAGTGACCTCCCGTGGACCCGCACGCCCGCACGCACGTACGCACGCACGCACGCACGCACGCACAGTTAGATGGCTATACTAGGCTGGATCTGGCTGGGAAAGGCTAGAATAGGGTCTACTAGGCTCTTGTCAGCCCTGTAGGTCCTCACGCTTGAGATGAACCACTGTAGTGTGTACACAGGCCATAGTTTTACATAGACTATAGTACAGTAATGTCCTGTAGGTCCACAGTATGCTATGGGAAACAGTGTTTCTGATATAGTGACCTCCCGTGGACCCGCACGCACGCACGCATGCACGCACGCACGCACGCACGCACGCACGCACGCACGCACGCACAGTTAGATGGCTATACTAGGCTGGATCTGGCTGGGAAAGGCTAGAATAGGGTCTACTAGGCTTGAGATGAACCACTGTGTACACAGGCCATAGTTTTTACATGAGTTTGGGTGCACGGCCAATAGTTTTACATAGACTATAGTACAGTAATGTCCTGTAGGCCCACAGTATGCTATGGGAAACAGTGTTTCTGATATAGTGACCTCACGTGGACCCTCACGCACGCACGCACGCACGCACGCACGCACGCACGCACGCACGCACGCACGCACAGTTAGATGGCTATACTAGGCTGGATCTGGCTGGGAAAGGATGGAATAGGGTCTACTAGGCTCTTGTCAGCCCTGTAGGTCCTCACGCTTGAGATGAACCACTGTAGTGTGTACACAGGCCATAGTTTTTACATGAGTTTGGGTGCACGGCCAATAGTTTTACATAGACTATAGTACAGTAATGTCCTGTAGGTCCACAGTATGCTATGGGAAACAGTGTTTCTGATATAGTGACCTCCCGTGGACCCGCACGCACGCACGCACGCACGCATGCACGCACGCACGCACGCACGCACGCACGCACACACAGTTAGATGGCTATACTAGGCTGGATCTGGCTGGGAAAGGCTAGAATAAGGTCTACTAGGCTGTACTAGGCTCTTGTCAACCCTGTAGGTCCTCACGCTTGAGATGAACCACTGTGTACACAGGCCATAGTTTTTACATGAGTTTGGGTGCACGGCCAATAGTTTTACATAGGCTATAGTACAGTAATGTCTCGTACAGCCTAGTCCAACCTAGTCCAGCCTAGTACAGCCTAGTCCAGTCTAGTCCAGCCTAGTCCAGCCTAGTGCAATCTAGTACAGCCTAGTCCATCTTAGTACAGCCTAGTCCACCCTAGTACAGCCTAGTGCAGCATAGGCCAGCCTAGGCCAGCCTAGTCCAGCCTAGTACAGCCTAGTCCACCCTAGTACAGCCTAGTCCAGCCTAGTGCAGCCTAGTCCAGCCTAGACCAGCCTAGTCCAGACTTGAGAAGCCTAGTCCAGCCTAGAGCAGCCTAGTTCAGCCTAGTCCAGCATATTTTGTTATCAAAAAAGTGTTTTGTTATAAAACTATTGGTCGTGCACAGACATGTAAAAACTATTGCCTGTGTACACAGTGGTTATAAGTGCGAGAAGGTTCAGGACTCACAAGAGCCTATAGTACAGCTTAATAGAGTCTATTAGAGTCCAGTACAGCCTGGTACACCCTAGTATAGCTTAGTACAGCCATCTAAATACCCCCCCTCCTAGTCTATTCTCCCACTAGGCTGGACTAGGCTAGACGTGGGTGTACATGGCTGTACCAGACCCTACTGGCCTCTAATAGGCTCTTTTCGGCTCTAGTAGACTGTGCTAGGCTGTACTAGGGTCTATTAGGCTGTACGAGGCAGTAAAGTACTATAGCCTAGAAATGTTCATGTAAAACTATTGGCCGTGCACACAAACTCCTGTAAAAACTATTGCCCGTGTACACAGTGGTTATTTCAAGTGCGAGGAACTACAGGGCTGACAAGAGTCTAGTACAGCCTAGTACACCCTATTCTAGCCCTTTCCAGCCCGATCCAAACTAGTATAGCCTAGTACAGCCATCTAAATACCCCTCTCTCCAAGTCTATTCTCCCACTAGGCTGGACTAAGCTAAACTTGGGTGTACAAGGCTGTACTAGACTCTACTGGGCTCCAATAGGCTGTTTTCGGCTCTAGCAGACTGTACTAGGCTCTATTAGGCTGTACGAGGCAGTAAAGTACTATAGCCTAGAAATGTTCATGTAAAACTATTGGCCGTGCACACAAACTCCTGTAAAAACTATTGCCCGTGTACACAGTGGTTATTTCAAGTGCGAGGAACTGCAGGGCTGACAAGAGTCTAGTACACCCTATTCTAGCCTATTCCAGCCTGATGTAGCCTAGTATAGCCTAGTACAGCCATCTAAATACCCCCCCCCCCCCCCTCCTAGTCTATTCTCCCACTAGGCTGGATTAAGCTAAACGTGGGTGTACAAGGCTGTACTAGACTCTACTGGGCTCCAATAGGCTGTTTCCGGCTCTAGCAGACTGTACTAGGCTCTATTAGGCTGTACGAGGCAGTAAAGTACTATAGCCTAGAAATGTTCATGTAAAACTATTGGCCGTGCACACAAAGTCCTGTAAAAACTATTGCCCGTGTACACAGTGGTTATTCCCAAGTGCGAGGAACTACAGGGCTGACAAGAGCCTAGTACAGCCTAATAGAGGCTATTAGAGTCTAGCACAGCCTAGTACACCCCATTCTAGCCTTTTCCAGCCTGATCCAACCTAGTATAGCCTAGTACAGCCACCAAAATACCCCCCTCTCCAAATCTTTTCCCCCACTAGGCTGGACTAGGCAGGACGTGTGTGTACAAGGCTATACTAGACTATACTGGCCTCTAATAGGCTGTTTTCGGCTCTAGTAGACTGTGCTAGGCTGTACTAGGGTATATTAGGCTGTACGAGGCAGTACAGTACTATAGCGTAGAAATGTTCATGTAAAACTATTGGCCGTGCACACAAACTCCTGTAAAAACTATTGCCCGTGTACACAGTGGTTATTTCAAGTGCGAGGAACTACAGGGCTGACAAGAGCCTAGTACAGCCTAGTACACCCTATTCTAGCCCTTTCCAGCCTGATCCAGCCTAGTATATCCTAGTATAGCCATCTAAATACCCCTCTCCCCTAGTCTATTCTCCCACTAGGTTGGACTAGGCTAGACGTGGTTGTACATGGCTGTACTAGACTCTACTGGGCTCTAATAGGCTGTTTTCAGCTCTAGTAGACCATGCTAGGCTGTACTAGGGTCTATTAGGCTGTACGAGGCTGTAAAGTACTATACCTAGAAATGTTCATCTAAAACTATTGGCCGTGCACACTAACTCCTGTAAAAACTATTTCCCGTGTACACAGTGGTTATTCCCAGGTGCAAGGAAATACAGGGCTGACAAGAGCCTAGTACAGCCTAGTACACCCTATTCTAGCCTATTCCAGCCTGATCCAGCCTAGTATAGCCTAGTACAGCCATCTAAATACCCCTCTCTCCAAGTCTATTCTCCCACTAGGCTGGACTAAGCTAAACATGGGTGTACAAGGCTGTACTGGACTCTACTGGCCTCTAATAGGCTGTTTTCGGCTCTAGTAGACTGTGCTAGGCTGTACTAGGGTATATTAGGCTGTATGAGGCAGTACAGTACTATAGCGTAGAAATGCTCATGTAAAACTATTGGCCGTGCACACAAACTCATGTAAAAACTATTGCCCGTGTACACAGTGGTTATTTCAAGTGCGAGGAACTACAGGGCTGACAAGAGCCTAGTACAGCCTAGTACACCCTATTCTAGCCCTTTCCAGCCTGATCCAGCCTAGTATATCCTAGTATAGCCATCTAAATACCCCTCTCCCCTAGTCTATTCTCCCACTAGGTTGGACTAGGCTAGACGTGGTTGTACATGGCTGTACTAGACTCTACTGGGCTCTAATAGGCTGTTTTCAGCTCTAGTAGACCATGCTAGGCTGTACTAGGGTCTATTAGGCTGTACGAGGCTGTAAAGTACTATACCTAGAAATGTTCATCTAAAACTATTGGCCGTGCACACTAACTCCTGTAAAAACTATTTCCCGTGTACACAGTGGTTATTCCCAGGTGCAAGGAAATACAGGGCTGACAAGAGCCTAGTACAGCCTAGTACACCCTATTCTAGCCTATTCCAGCCTGATCCAGCCTAGTATAGCCTAGTACAGCCATCTAAATACCCCTCTCTCCAAGTCTATTCTCCCACTAGGCTGGACTAAGCTAAACGTGGGTGTACAAGGCTGTACTAGACTCTACTGGCCTCTAATAGGCTGTTTTCGGCTCTAGTAGACTGTGCTAGGCTGTACTAGGGTATATTAGGCTGTATGAGGCAGTACAGTACTATAGCGTAGAAATGTTCATGTAAAACTATTGGCCGTGCACACAACCTCATGTAAAAACTATTGCCCGTGTACACAGTGGTTATTTCAAGTGCGAGGAACTACAGGGCTGACAAGAGCCTAGTACAGCCTAGTACTCCCTATTCTAGCCCTTTCCAGCCTGATCCAGCCTAGTATATCCTAGTATAGCCATCTAAATACCCCTCTCCCCTAGTCTATTCTCCCACTAGGTTGGACTAGGCTAGACGTGGGTGTACATGGCTGTACTAGACTCTACTGGGCTCTAATAGGCTGTTTTCAGCTCTAGTAGACCGTGCTAGGCTGTACTAGGGTCTATTAGGCTGTACGAGGCTGTAAAGTACTATACCTAGAAATGTTCATCTAAAACTATTGGCCGTGCACACTAACTCCTGTAAAAACTATTTCCCGTGTACACAGTGGTTATTCCCAGGTGCAAGGAAATACAGGGCTGACAAGAGCCTAGTACAGCCTAGTACACCCTATTCTAGCCTATTCCAGCCTGATCCAGCCTAGTATAGCCTAGTACAGCCATCTAAATACCCCTCTCTCCAAGTCTATTCTCCCACTAGGCTGGACTAAGCTAAACGTGGGTGTACAAGGCTGTACTAGACTCTACTGGCCTCTAATAGGCTGTTTTCGGCTCTAGTAGACTGTGCTAGGCTGTACTAGGGTATATTAGGCTGTATGAGGCAGTACAGTACTATAGCGTAGAAATGTTCATGTAAAACTATTGGCCGTGCACACAACCTCATGTAAAAACTATTGCCCGTGTACACAGTGGTCATTTCAAGTGCGAGGAACTACAGGGCTGACAAGAGCCTAGTACAGCCTAGTACTCCCTATTCTAGCCCTTTCCAGCCTGATCCAGCCTAGTATATCCTAGTATAGCCATCTAAATACCCCTCTCCCCTAGTCTATTCTCCCACTAGGTTGGACTAGGCTAGACGTGGGTGTACATGGCTGTACTAGACTCTACTGGGCTCTAATAGGCTGTTTTCAGCTCTAGTAGACCGTGCTAGGCTGTACTAGGGTCTATTAGGCTGTACGAGGCTGTAAAGTACTATACCTAGAAATGTTCATCTAAAACTATTGGCCGTGCACACTAACTCCTGTAAAAACTATTTCCCGTGTACACAGTGGTTATTCCCAGGTGCAAGGAAATACAGGGCTGACAAGAGCCTAGTACAGCCTAGTACACCCTATTCTAGCCTATTCCAGCCTGATCCAGCCTAGTATAGCCTAGTACAGCCATCTAAATACCCCTCTCTCCAAGTCTATTCTCCCACTAGGCTGGACTAAGCTAAACGTGGGTGTACAAGGCTGTACTAGACTCTACTGGCCTCTAATAGGCTGTTTTCGGCTCTAGTAGACTGTGCTAGGCTGTACTAGGGTATATTAGGCTGTATGAGGCAGTACAGTACTATAGCGTAGAAATGTTCATGTAAAACTATTGGCCGTGCACACAAACTCATGTAAAAACTATTGCCCGTGTACACAGTGGTTATTTCAAGTGCGAGGAACTACAGGGCTGACAAGAGCCTAGTACAGCCTAGTACACCCTATTCTAGCCCTTTCCAGCCTTATCCAGCCTAGTATATCCTAGTATAGCCATCTAAATACCCCTCTCCCCTAGTCTATTCTCCCACTAGGTTGGAGTAGGCTAGACGTGGGTGTACATGGCTGTACTAGACTCTACTGGGCTCTAATAGGCTGTTTTCAGCTCTAGTAGACCGTGCTAGGCTGTACTAGGGTCTATTAGGCTGTACGAGGCTGTAAAGTACTATACCTAGAAATGTTCATCTAAAACTATTGGCCGTGCACACTAACTCCTGTAAAAACTATTTCCCGTGTACACAGTGGTTATTCCCAAGTGCAAGGAAATACAGGGCTGACAAGAGCCTAGTACAGCCTATTCCACCCTATTCTAGCCTATTCCAGCCTGATCCAGCCTAGTATAGCCTAGTACAGCCATCTAAATACCCCTCTCTCCATGTCTATTCTCCCACTAGGCTGGACTAAGCTAAACGTGGGTGTACAAGGCTGTACTAGACTCTACTGGGCTCCAATAGGCTGTTTCCGGCTCTAGCAGACTGTACTAGGCTCTATTAGGCTGTACGAGGCAGTACAGTACTATAGCCTAGAAATGTTCATGTAAAACTATTGGCCGTGGACACAAACTCCTGTAAAAACTATTGCCCATGTACACAGTGGTTATTTCAAGTGCGAGGAACTGCAGGGCGGACAAGAGTCTAGTACACCCTATTCTAGCCTATTCCAGCCTGATGTAGCCTAGTATAGCCTAGTACAGCCATCTAAATACCCCCCCTCCTAGTCTATTCTCCCACTAGGCTGGATTAAGCTAAACGTGGGTGTACAAGGCTGTACTAGACTCTACTACAGTACACAGTGGTTATTCCCAAGTGCGAGGAACTACAGGGCTGACAAGAGCCTAGTACAGCCTAATAGAGGCTATTAGAGTCTAGCACAGCCTAGTACACCCCATTCAAGCCTTTTCCAGCCTGATCCAACCTAGTATAGCCTAGTACAGCCACCAAAATACCCCCCTCTCCAAGTCTATTCTCCCACTAGGCTGGACTAGGCAGGACGTGTGTGTACAAGGCTATACTAGACTCTACTGGCCTCTAATAGGCTGTTTTCGGCTCTAGTAGACTGTGCTAGGCTGTACTAGGGTATATTAGGCTGTACGAGGCAGTACAGTACTATAGCGTAGAAATGTTCATGTAAAACTATTGGCCGTGCACACAAACTCCTGTAAAAACTATTGCCTGTGTACACAGTGGTTATTTCAAGTGTGAGGAACTACAGGGCTGACAAGAGCCTAGTACAGCCTGGTACACCCTATTCTAGCCCTTTCCAGCCTGATCCAGCCTAGTATATCCTAGTATAGCCATCTAAATACCCCTCTCCCCTAGTCTATTCTCCCACTAGGTTGGACTAGGCTAGACGTGGGTGTACATGGCTGTACTAGACTCTACTGGGCTCTAATAGGCTGTTTTCAGCACTAGTAGACCGTGCTAGGCTGTACTAGGGTCTATTAGGCTGTACGAGGCTGTAAAGTACTATACCTAGAAATGTTCATCTAAAACTATTGGCCGTGCACACTAACTCCTGTAAAAACTATTTCCCGTGTACACAGTGGTTATTCCCAAGTGCAAGGAAATACAGGGCTGACAAGAGCCTAGTACAGCCTAGTACACCCTATTCTAGCCTATTCCAGCCTGATCCAGCCTAGTATAGCCTAGTACAGCCATCTAAATACCCCTCTCTCCAAGTCTATTCTCCCACTAGGCTGGACTAAGCTAAACGTGGGTGTACAAGGCTGTACTAGACTCTACTGGGCTCCAATAGGCTGTTTTCGGCTCTAGCAGACTGTACTAGGCTCTATTAGGCTGTACGAGGCAGTAAAGTACTATAGCCTAGAAATATTCATGTAAAACTATTGGCCGTGCACACAAACTCCTGTAAAAACTATTGCCTTTGTACACAGTGGTTATTTCAAGTGCGAGGAACTGCAGGGCTGACAAGAGTCTAGTACAACCTATTCTAGCCTATTCCAGCCTGATGTAGCCTAGTATAGCCTAGTACAGCCATCTAAATACCCCCCCTCCTAGTCTATTCTCCCACTAGGCTGGATTAAGCTAAACGTGGGTGTACAAGGCTGTACTAGACTCTACTGGGCTCCAATAGGCTGTTTCCGGCCCTAGCAGACTGTACTAGGCTCTATTAGGCTGTACGAGGCAGTAAAGTACTATAGCCTAGAAATGTTCATGTAAAACTATTGGCCGTGCACACAAACTCCTGTAAAAACTATTGCCCGTGTACACAGTGGTTTTTCCCAAGTGCGAGGAACTACAGGGCTGACAAGAGCCTAGTACAGCCTAATAGAGGCTATTAGAGTCTAGCACAGCGTAGTACACCCCATTCTAGCCTTTTCCAGCCTGATCCAACCTAGTATAGCCTAGTACAGCCACCAAAATACCCCCCTCTCCAAGTCTATTCTCCCACTAGGCTGGACGTGTGTGTACAAGGCTGTACTAGACTCTACTGGCCTCTAGTAGACTGTGCTAGCTTGCTAGGCTGTACTAGGGTCTATTAGGCTGTACGAGGCACAGTACTATAGTTGTGACACTGCCACATAAAATGTGAAATGTGAAACAATGTATTTCCTGGCCTGGTATGAGTATGAAAGAAAATTAAACATACTGGGGGAATAACAGGGGAATATGTTTGTTAAACCAAGGTTGAATATTTAACACTGAAATGTAGTGTACGGATATACAAGATAATGTGTTGTGTGTAATTGAACCATGGTCATCAATGTTCTGTTATGACAAGGGTTGATCACAAGGGGAGCTGTGGGGAAATGTGTGTGAGAAATATTGCCAGGAAACTATAAAAGACCAGGAAGTGAGGCGCCGAGCCTGGGTTCCATTTTGGGCAGTAAGGAGAGAGTTTGGTGTTGCTAGTTTTCTTTGCCAAACAGACTCTTTTAAAGGCCAATACTATGCCAATTCAGAGGTAAAACGCAAAAAATGCCGGTCTGACCGAAGAACTTTGCCAAGGGAAGGAAATAAAGTTTGGTAGGCCAGCTTCTGAGGCTTGGGGCTCTGTCAAACAAACAGAGCTGGTGAACAAAGGACCCAGCGGACCACGCCCGACTTAAAGGTTGGGTGAGCAGCATATATTTTTTCATCTTTCCGGTAAGCAAGGCATTGCCTTTTTGTTTTGTACATTTTTTGGACTGTCTAAATTGAACAGAAGAGGATCTACAGCAGTTGGATTAATCTGGATACTCTGATTACTTTTTTCGGGATTACTTTTGGAACACTGACTTTGGGGGCACCTTTAAAGGGACATTGCAGGGGATAATTTGAAGGGACTGGAACATTTAATTTACATTTTGAAGGGATTGATTGCCCAGTTTGTATGATTTTGGTTTGATTCGATCTGTAAATATTATAAAGACCAGCCATTTCACCTAAAGGGAAATAGTTTTGCGTTTTCCTTGTGCTCTATACTACTGTTCATTTCCAGTATCTAGATTTACTGTCGCAGGTACAGGACCTTTATTTATTTTATTTTATATAACTCAGACTTATACGCCAATAGGCCTGATTGTTATATAGTGTAGAAATGTTCATGTAAAACTATTGGCCGTGCACACAAAGTCATGTAAAAACTATTGCCCGTGTACACAGTGGTTATTTCAAGTGCGAGGAACTAAAGGGCTGACAAGAGCCTAGTACAGCCTAGTACACCCTATTCTAGCCCTTTCCAGCCTGATCCAGCCTAGTATATCCTAGTATAGCCATCTAAATACCCCTCTCCCCTAGTCTATTCTCCCACTAGGTTGGACTAGGCTAGACGTGGGTGTACATGGCTGTACTAGACTCTACTGGCCTCTAATAGGCTGTTTTCGGCTCAAGTAGACTGTGCTAGGCTGTACTAGGGTATATTAGGCTGTACAAGGCAGTACAGTACTATAGCGTAGAAATGTTCATGTAAAACTCCTGTAAAAGATATTGTCCGTGTACACAGTGGTTATTTCAAGTGCGAGGAACTACAGGGCTGACAAGAGCCTAGTACAGCCTAGTACACCCTATTCTAGCCCTTTCCAGCCTGATCCAGCCTAGTATATCCTAGTATACCCATCTAAATACCCCTCTCTCCTAGTCTATTCTCCCACTAGGTTGGACTAGGCTAGACGTGGGTGTACATGGCTGTACTAGACTCTACTGGGCTTTAATAGGCTGTTTTCGGCTCTAGTAGACTGTGCTAGGCTGTACTAGGGTATATTAAGCTGTATGAGGCAGTAAAGTACTATACCTAGAAATGCTCATGTAAAACTTTTGGCCGTGCACACTAACTCCTTTAAAAACGATTGCCCGTGTACATAGTGGTTATTCCCAAGTGCGAGGAAAGGGCTGACAAGAGCCTAGTACAGCCTAATAGAGGCTATTAGAGTCTAGCACAGCCTAGTACACCCCATTCTAGCCTGATCCAACCTAGTATAGCCTAGTACAGACACAAATACCCCACTCTCCAAGTCTATTCTCCCACTAGGCTGGACTAGGCTAGACGTGGGTGTACATGGCTGTACTAGACTATTAGGCTCTAATAGGCTGTTTTCGGTTCTAGTAGACTGTGCTAGGCTGTACTAGGGTCTATTAGGCTGTACGAGGCAGTAAAGTACCCTAGTAGACCCTTGACGATCCTTCATTAACTGTGTGTGTGTGTGCGCGTGTGCGTGTGCGTGTGCGTGTGCGTGCGTGCGTGCGTGCGTGCGAGGAGTAGAGTAGCTTTGCTCAACTTGATTTATACTTGTATTCTCCACTCTGATGAAGGTACATGTTCAGGGGTCATCGACATGCTGTG
This sequence comes from Electrona antarctica, assembly GCF_951216825.1. Lineage (NCBI taxonomy): Eukaryota > Metazoa > Chordata > Actinopteri > Myctophiformes > Myctophidae > Electrona > Electrona antarctica. The sequence goes on from NC_136812.1 coordinate 12,750,467, forward strand.
GTGTACAGTACATTTTTGTCAATTTAATTATTTTGCCACGAACATACAAAATGAGCGGACAATAATATTACCAGAAACACATAAAGAGTAGTTGGATCTACTTAGGACCATAATAGTTCTGCAACTCTGAGAGTGTACAAATGGAACCAAATGGACCCTTACACCTGTAAGCGTCCATTTGGTTCCATTCGTACCCTCTCAGAGTTAAGGGGGTGCTTACAAATAAAACATTTGAGAACCACTTGTACTTATTGGACTTATAATGTATATGGAGATCTCTGTATCTGCCTGTCTGCCTGTGTCTAGTGAAAACTGACTGTGAAAAGTGTACTGGTTAAGTAATCAACCAGGCAGGTGTGGGGTTGCCATGGCAATCAATTGGCTGAGGCAGAGGCTGGGAATTCTACAGGTGAGGGGACTTAGGCTAATTAGGTCCACTGGCAGAGCCTGACCAAAGCCTTTTGTGGTGTTTCTCCAGCTGGAATAGGCTAGACTACTAGACTAGGGTGTACGGCTGTACTAGACTATATTTTACACGCACGCACGCACGCACGCACAGTTAGATGGCTATACTAGGCTGGATCTGGTTGGGAAAGGCTAGAATAGGGTCTACTAGGCTGTACTGGACTATACTAGGCTCCATTAGGCTGTACTAGGCTCTTGTCAGCCCTGTAGGTCCTCACGCTTGAGATGAACCACTGTGTACACAGGCCATAGTTTTTACATGAGTTTGGGTGCACGGCCAATAGTTTTACATAGGCTATAGTACAGTAATGTCTCCTACAGCCTAATAGAGCCTAGTACAGGCTGTATTAGGCTATACTATGCTTGATCCTGCTGGAATAGGCTAGACTAGGGTGTACTACGCTGTACTGGACTCTAAAAGGCTGTACTAGGCTCTTGTCAGCCCTGTAGCTCCTCACACTTGAAATTAACCACTGTGTACACAGGCAATAGATTTTACATGAGTTTGTGTGCACGGCCAATAGTTTTGAACGTGTGTGTGTGTGTGTGTGTGTGTGTGTGTGTGTGTGTGTGTGTGTGTGTGTGTGTGTGTGTGTGTGTGTGTGTGTGTGTGTGTGTGTGTGTGTGTGTGTGTGTGTGTGTGTGTGTGTGTGTGTGTGTGTGTGTGTGTGTGTGTGTGTGTGTGTGTGTGTGTGTGTGTGTGTGTGTGTGCGTGCGTGCGTGCGTGCGTGCGTGCGTGCGCGCGCGCGCGCGTGCGTGCGTGCGAGGAGTAGAGTAGCTTTGCCCTTACACCTGTAAGCGTCCATTTGGTTCCATTCGTACCCTCTCAGAGTTAAGGGGGTGCTTACAAATAAAACATTTGAGAACTACTTGTACTTATTGGACTCATAATGTATATGGAGATCTCTGTATCTGCCTGTCTGCCTGTGTCTAGTGAAAACTGACTGTGAAAAGTGTACTGGTTAAGTAATCAATCAGGCAGGTGTGGGGTTGCCATGGCAATCAATTGGCTGAGGCAGAGGCTGGGAATTCTACAGGTGAGGGGACTTAGGCTAATTAGGTCCACTGGCAGAGCCTGACCAAAGCCTTTTGTGGTGTTTCTCCAGCTGGAATAGGCTAGACTACTAGACTAGGGTGTACGGCTGTACTAGACTATATTTTACACGCACGCACGCACGCACACACGCACGCATGCACGCACGCACAGTTAGATGGCTATACTAGGCTGGATCTGGTTGGGAAAGGCTAGAATAGGGTCTACTAGGCTGTACTGGACTATACTAGGCTCCATTAGGCTGTACTAGGCTCTTGTCAGCCCTGTAGGTCCTCACGCTTGAGATGAACCACTGTGTACACAGGCCATAGTTTTTACATGAGTTTGGGTGCACGGCCAATAGTTTTACATAGGCTATAGTACAGTAATGTCTCCTACAGCCTAATAGAGCCCAGTACAGGCTGTATTAGGCTATACTATGCTTGATCCTGCTGGAATAGGCTAGACTAGGGTGTACTACGCTGTACTGGACTCTAATAGGCTGTACTAGGCTCTTGTCAGCCCTGTAGCTCCTCACACTTGAAATTAACCACTGTGTACACAGGCAATAGATTTTACATGAGTTTGTGTGCACGGCCAATAGTTTTGAACGTGTGTGTGTGTGTGTGTGTGCGTGTGCGTGTGCGTGTGCGTGTGCGTGTGCGTGTGCGTGTGCGTGCGTGCGCGTGCGTGCGTGTGCGTGTGCGTGCGTGCAGTAGAGTAGCTTTGCCCTTACACCTGTAAGCGTCCATTTGGTTCCATTCGTACCCTCTCAGAGTTAAGGGGGTGCTTACAAATAAAACATTTGAGAACTACTTGTACTTATTGGACTCATAATGTATATGGAGATCTCTGTATCTGCCTGTCTGCCTGTGTCTAGTGAAAACTGACTGTGAAAAGTGTACTGGTTAAGTAATCAATCAGGCAGGTGTGGGGTTGCCATGGCAATCAATTGGCTGAGGCAGAGGCTGGGAATTCTACAGGTGAGGGGACTTAGGCTAATTAGGTCCACTGGCAGAGCCTGACCAAAGCCTTTTGTGGTGTTTCTCCAGCTGGAATAGGCTAGACTACTAGACTAGGGTGTACGGCTGTACTAGACTATATTTTACACGCACGCACGCACGCACGCACGCACGCACGCATGCACGCACAGTTAGATGGCTATACTAGGCTGGATCTGGTTGGGAAAGGCTAGAATAGGGTCTACTAGGCTGTACTGGACTATAATAGGCTCCATTAGGCTGTAGTAGGCTCTTGTCAGCCCTGTAGGTCCTCACGCTTGAGATGAACCACTGTGTACACAGGCCATAGTTTTTACATGAGTTTGGGTGCACGGCCAATAGTTTTACATAGGCTATAGTACAGTAATGTCTCCTACAGCCTAATAGAGCCTAGTACAGGCTGTATTAGGCTATACTATGCTTGATCCTGCTGGAATAGGCTAGACTAGGGTGTACTACGCTGTACTGGACTCTAATAGGCTGTACTAGGCTCTTGTCAGCCCTGTAGCTCCTCACACTTGAAATGAACCACTGTGTACACGGGAAATAGTTTTTACATATGTTTGTGTGCACGGCCAATAGGCTATAGTACAGTAATGTCTCGTACAGCCTAATAGAGCCTAGTCCAGCCTACTAGAGCTGAATACAGCCTATTAGAGCCCAGTAGTCTAGTACAGCCTAGTATACCCACGTCTAGCCTAGTGTGGAGAATAGACTAGGAGAGGGGGGGAAGTTATATGGCTGTACTAGGCTATACTACGCTTGATCCGGCTAGACTAGGGTGTACTACGCTGTAGGGATGGGTCCGATTTGTCGACAAATCGATTATCGTTAACGGGACCCGAAATCGATTATGAAAATTAATAATCGATAATCGGGGAAAAAAATAAAAGTTTTTTTTTTTTTTTTTTTTAATGAAAATCTGTTGGAAAGGCAATACTGTCATCCAAACAGGACAGGGCTATAGGCCTACCAAAGTGTGCCTGGGATGTGTCTGTGTAGCTGCATGAGGAGTGTGAGTCATTGAGTGTGAGTGGAGATTGATTCCAATCAAGATACATGTTTGGAGGATTTAGCAGGTGTTGGGAATTTACCTAATCAGGCCTAGGCTGGGGTTGCTATGGTGATCAATTGGCTCAACACTTTTTTTTCCTTTTTTTAAAAAAAGAAAAAAAAATATTTTTATTTTTATTTTTTGTGGGGGGGGGGGGGGGGGGGGCTTATCGATTTGTCGATAATTGATTAATATTGAATTATGCTAATCGATTTTCATTTTTGACACATTTACACATCCCTACGCTGTACTAGACTCTAATAGGCTCCATTAGGCTGTACTAGGCTCTTGTCAGCCCTGTAGTTCCTCACACTTGGGAATAACCACTGTGTACACGGGCAATAGTTTTTACAGGAGTGTGTGTGCATGGCCAATAGTTTTACATGAACATTTCTAGGATATAGTACTCTACTGCCTCGTACAGCCTAATAGACCCTAGTACAGCCTAGCACAGTCTACTAGAGCCAAAAACAGCATATTAGAGCCCAGTAGAGTCTAGGACAGTCATGTACACCCACATCTAGCCTAGTCCAGCCTAGTGAGAGAATAGACTTGGAGAGGGGGGATTTTGGTGGCTGTACTAGGCTATACTAGGCTGGATCAGGCTGGAATAGGCTAGAATGCAGTGTACTAGACTGCACTGGACTCTAATTGGCCCTATTAGGCTGTATCAGGCTCTTGTAAGCCCTGTAGTTCCACGCACTTGAGGTTAACAACTGCGTACACAGGCAATAGTTTTTACATGAGTTTGTGTGCTCGGACAATAGTTGTACATGGAACATTTCTAGGCTTTTGTACTTTACTGCCTTGTAAAGCCTAATATACCCTAGTACAGCCTAGCACAGTCTACTAGAGTCAAAAACAGCCTATTAGAGCCTTGTAGAGTCTAGTACAGCCATGTACACCCACGTCTAGCCTAGTCCAACCTAGTGGGAGAATAGACTTGGAGAGAGGGGTATTTAGATGGCTGTACTAGGCTATACTAGGCTGGATCAGGCCGGAATAGGCTAGAATAGGGTGTACTAGGCTGTACTAGGCTCTTGTCAGCCCTGTATTTCCTTGCACTTGGGAATAACCACTGTGTACACGGGCAATAGTTTTTACAGGAGTTAGTGTGCACGGCCAATAGTTTTACATGAACATTTCTAGGTATAGTACTTTACTGCCTCGTACAGCCTAATAGACCCTAGTACAGCCTAGCACAGTCTACTAGAGCCAAAAACAGCCTATTAGAGCCCAGCAGAGCCTAGTCCAGCCTAGTGGGAGAATAGACTTGGAGAGAGGGGTATTTTGGTGGTTGTACTAGGCTATACTAGACTGGATCAGGCTGGAATATGCTAGAATGCGGTGTACTAGGCTGTACTGGACTCTAATAGGCCCTATTAGGCTGTACCAGGCTCTTGTCAGCCATGTAGTTCACGCACTTGAGGTTAACCACTGCGTAAGCAGGCAATAGTTTTTACATGAGTTTGTGTGCACGGACAATAGTTGTACATGGAACATTTCTAGGCTTTTGTAAAGCCTAATATACCCTAGTACAGCCTAGTACAGTCTACTAGAGCCAAAAACAACATTAGAGCCCAGTAGAGTCTAGGACAGCCATGTACACCCACGTCTAGCCTAGTCCAACCTAGTGGGAGAATAGACTAGGATGGGGGGGGGGGGGGGGGGGGTATTTAGATGGCTGTACTAGGCTGGAACAGGCTGGAATAGGCTAGAATAGGGTGTACTAGGCTGTACTAGACTTTAATAGGCTCCATTAAGCTGTACTAGGCACTTGGAAATAGCCACTGTGTGCACGGCCAATAGTTTTACATGAACATTTCTAGACTTTAATGGCTGTAATAGACTTGTCCGTGATAAGAGCTTCTCTTCACACGGGTGGGATTGTTTTCTATTAGCCTGCCGTGTACACCATTCTTTTTCTGTGTGACTGCCATGCAGGCAAACACGTGTGGCTCAGCCAGGAATGGTATGCTTATCAAAATATTTCCATTATGCGTTACCATGGCGAGGTATTTCGCAATAAGCGATGTCCAAAACCCATTAAGGACCCCAGGGGGTCCCCAAACCACACTTTGATAACCATTGAAGGACCCCATCGAGACCCATCAAGGACCCCATGGGGTCCCCGAACCACACTTTGATAACCAGTGTTGGACATCATCGAAACCTATCAAGGACCCCAAGGGGTCCCCGAACCACACTTTGATAACCAGTGAAGGACCCCATCGAGACCCATCAAGGACCCCATGGGGTCCCCGAACCACACTTTGATAACCAGTGTTGGACCTCATCGAGACCTATCAAGGACCCATGGGGTCCCCGAACCACACTTTGATAACCAGTGTTGGACCTCATCGAAACCTATCAAGGACCCCAAGGGGTCCCCGAACCACACTTTGATAACCAGTGTTGGACCTCACCGAAACCTATCAAGGACCCCAAGGGGTCCCCGAACCACACTTTGATAACCAGTGAAGGACCCCATCGAGACCCATCAAGGACCCCAGGGGGTCCCCGGACCACACTTTGATAACCAGTGTTGGACCTCATCGAAACCTATCAAGGACCCCAAGGGGTCCCCGAACCACACTTTGATAACCAGTGAAGGACCCCATCGAGACCCATCAAGGACCCCATGGGGTCCCCGAACCACACTTTGATAACCAGTGTTGGACCTCATCGAGACCTATCAAGGACCCCATGGTGTCCCCGAACCACACTTTGATAACCAGTGTTGGACCCCATCGAGACCCATCAAGGACCCCATGGGGTCCCCGAACCACACTTTGATAACCAGTGTTGGACCTCATCGAGACCCATCAAGGACCCCATGGGGTCCCCGAACCACACTTTGCTAACCAGTGTTGGACCCCATCGAGACCCATCAAGGACCCCATGGGGTCCCCGAACCACACTTTGCTAACCAGTGTTGGACCCCATCGAGACCCATCAAGGACCCCATGGGGTCCCCGAACCACACTTTGATAACCAGCGTTGGACCCCATCGAGACCCATCAAGGACCCCATGGGGTCCCCGAACCACACTTTGATAACCAGCGTTGGACCCCATCGAGACCCATCAAGGACCCCAGGGGGTCCCCGAACCACACTTTGATAACCAGTGAAGGACCCCATCGAGACCCATCAAGGACCCCAGGGGGTCCCCGAATCACACTTTGATAACCAGCGTTGGACCCCATCGAGACCCATCAAGGACCCCATGGGGTCCCCGAACCACACTTTGATAACCAGCGTTGGACCCCATCGAGACCCATCAAGGACCCCAGGGGGTCCCCGTACCACACTTTGATAACCAGCGTTGCACCCCATCGAGACCCATCAAGGACCCCATGGGGTCCCCGAACCACACTTTGATAACCAGTGTTGGACTTCATCGAGACCCATCAAGGACCCCATGGGGTCCCCGAACCACACTTTGATAACCAGTGTTGGACCTCATCGAGACCCATCAAGGACCCCATGTGGTCCCCGAACCACACTTTGATAACCAGTGTTGGACCCCATCGAGACCCATCAAGGACCCCATGGGGTCCCCAAACCACACTTTGATAACCAGTGAAGGACCCCATCGAGACCCATCAAGGACCCCAGGGGGTCCCCGAACCACACTTTGATAACCAGCGTTGGACCCCATCGAGACCCATCAAGGACCCCATGGGGTCCCCGAACCACACTTTGATAACCAGCGTTGGACCCCATCGAGACCCATCAAGGACCCCAGGGGGTCCCCGTACCACACTTTGATAACCAGCGTTGGACCCCATCGAGACCCATCAAGGACCCCATGGGGTCCCCGAACCACACTTTGATAACCAGCGTTGGACCCCACCGAGACCCATCAAGGACCCCATGGGGTCCCCGAACCACACTTTGATAACCAGCGTTGGACCCCATCGAGACCCATCAAGGACCCCATGGGGTAACCGAACCACACTTTGATAACCAGTGTTGGACCCCATCGAGACCCATCAAGGACCCCTGGGGGTCCCCGAACCACACTTTGATAACCAGCGTTGGACCCCATCGAGACCCATCAAGGACCCCATGGGGGTCCCCGAACCACACTTTGATAACCAGCGTTGGACCCCATCGAGACCCATCAAGGACCCCATGGGGGTCCCCGAACCACACTTTGATAACCAGCGTTGGACCCCATCGAGACCCATCAAGGACCCCATGGGGGTCCCCGAACCACACTTTGATAACCAGCGTTGGACCCCATCGAGACCCATCAAGGACCCCATGGGGTAACCGAACCACACTTTGATAACCAGTGTTGGACCCCATCGAGACCCATCAAGGACCCCTGGGGGTCCCCGAACCACACTTTGATAACCAGCGTTGGACCCCATCGAGACCCATCAAGGACCCCATGGGGGTCCCCGAACCACACTTTGATAACCAGCGTTGGACCCCATCGAGACCCATCAAGGACCCCATGGGGGTCCCCGAACCACACTTTGATAACCAGCGTTGGACCCCATCGAGACCCATCAAGGACCCCATGGGGGTCCCCGAACCACACTTTGATAACCAGTGTTGGACCACATCGAAACCTATCAAGGATCCCAGGGGGTCCCCGAACCACACTTAAGTGTTGGACCCCATAGAAAGTCCTTTCTAGGCTGGAGTAGGCTAGACTATGGCTCTCTGCTGCCCCCCGTTGACAAAATGTTGTAAACACAGACAGGTTCACGAAAAGCAGTGGCGCGTGTTCACGCTCCGGATGAACTATGGGAAGTGTTCCCTGCCGGGTGCACCGGCACTAGTTTGTATACGGGCCATAGTTTCTTACCATTGAAACAACCTGCTGTGAACACCACTTTAATTGTTATTATTATTATTATTATTATTATTATATTAACTATATTATTTGGCTTGCAGAGCCCTGCCCACCCAACAATGTCCAGGTGTCTTTGGAGTGCGACAGTGCCGTGGGCACCGTGTCTTGGGAGGTATCTACTCAAGCAGTAGGCTACGTGGCCTTCCTGGTCGGGACTGATGGACACTCTCTGTCCTGCCACAGCCTGCACACACACTGCAGCGTAGAGGGCCTCCACTGTGGAATCGTCTACTACACCAGAGTCACCGCCTTGGGAGAGACGCTCAACAGCAGTGACTCCGTAGTCGTCCTACTGAACTCGGGTATGGACTCATTCTCCGATAAACAAGTTTGCGTGGAACAAGCCGCTGGGTTTCAAAACAAGCTAGCTGTCTCTGTCCTGCACGAATACACAGTACATTACTTATACACAGTTACATTTGTAAACTCTGAAGTTACAAATGGATAAGAAAAAAGAGAGACAAAAGAGAAGGAGTGCGTCTGTTTGGCCAGTGTAGAAACGAGGTGCAAAAAAAGATGAGACCAAGAAATTAAAAGCCTTTAATTTAAAGTGGCTAATGCATTGCAAGATAAAAATGTACCTACGCGTTGCGGCAAACTGCCTTCACCAGGGTGACTGACTAACGTTATACTTAACACTTTTACTGCAACAAACTGGTTCAGTTTATCCCATTATGGTGTCATTGAATGACCTTCTGCAACCGCCCCCTCCTCTCTCTAGCTCCCTGTGCGGCTGAAGACCTATCGGTCGAAGTGGACTGTAACAATGACATGGCCCAGTTCTTCTGGAGCTGGAGCGACGGAGCCCAGAGCTACCAGGTGACTGCCACAGGACTCGAGGGTGACATGGCTTCCTGTGAGACAGAGGAGAACAGCTGCAACGTGACGGGCCTGCAGTGTGGTCGGACATACAACGTCAGCCTCAGAGCCATCAGTGACAACTGCCAGACGGACACAGACGCCGATGTCACTTTCAGCACTCGTGAGTACAACAATCACCTCCCGCAATTGATTGGACTAGGACTGTACAAACCCCAGGTTTTTTAAAGTGGGTGGGGGGGCGTGGGAGGGCTAATTGGAAAGGAGGAAGAAATATGATGATAATAATGACAACAATACATACAGCTTACATTTTGAAGTAGGGGAATCTTTGGCATGGAAAGGTTTGGGAACCTGTGTACTAAAGTCAATATTGAATGTGTCTTCCAGGCCCCTGTGCCCCTGAGCGCGTGGGAGTGGACCTGCAGTGTGACAACAACACCGCTATGCTGCACTGGGAAGCCAGAGAAGGAGTGGAGTTGTATGAGGCCACAGCCACATGCACATGGACTGGCCTCACATTGTCTTGCAACTCGACTGGTTCCACGTGCCAGTTTCCGGGGCTGTACTGCGGCGGCACCTACCACTTCTCTGTCATTGCACACAGCAGCACGTGCCAGAGCGAGGCCAGCAGCACTGTTGAGCTACAGACAGGTAGGATACACCGTCTGTGACCGTATTCATACGGCGGCCATTTTACCCTTATGTCATGCGTCACCCACAACCCACACCGTACTTACTTTTTGGTTGGTTCGTTGATTGATTGATTGATTGATTGATTGATTCATTCATTCATTCGTTCATTCATTCATCCAGTCATTGACTGATTGACAGATGAGGCTCAGGCCCAGTGGCTCAGGTGTAGAGTAGCCGGTAGAGCAGATGAATGGGAACCGCAAGGTTCCCAGTTCGATCCCGGACTCCCCTAGAGTCAGTGTCGGAGTGTCCTTGAGCAAGACTCTGAACCCCTAATTGATCCCTACGAGCAGGTTGGTGCCTTGCATGGTTTCCTCCGCCATCGGTGTATAAATGTGTCTGTGAATGTAATGCAATGTAATCTATGTAAAGCCATTATGGGTCTGTGGGTCCTTTTACAAGGGACAGTGTGTGACATGTGTCCAACTCTTCCTCCCTCAGCACCGTGCCAGCCACAAAACCTGACTGTTAATGGGTCATGTGACCAGGACACAATGGAGCTGACATGGTCAGATGGCCTGGATGGATGGGTGTATTTGATCAGAGCCACGGGCGACCTGGGATATGTGACGCAGTTCCAACTCAACGAGACAAGCCTGGAGGCACTGCTGCCGTGCGGACAGACGTACACGCTCACTGTCCAAGTCCAGGGTGATGTGTGTGACAGCCCTGTCAGCCAGCCTGAACTATTCAGGACAGGTACGTTTATGATCGCATCCAAATGAGCATATCGGCGCTGTTTGGGCTGAGACCTTGTGTTACTTTTCATCAAATCTTTACTGTCGGGCAGAAACCTCTACACATTTTAACCATATGTTGTGTTTTTTCTTAAATTAACGGCCTACTTGATCATACTACAGTGTCGCACAAAAGCATAAAAAAAAATCCTCAAAAGCATAAAAATCTCAAAATGTGGCATGAAGCGACGCGTTTTGAGGTTATAGATCTGCTACTTTGGTTAGTTTTGTATTTGAATCCTGAAAAGTAACAGTTTTGCACAAATGAGGTTTCCACCCGACAGAGACGATATAGAAAAAAGGACCTAACCCTTGTGACCAAATTATAACTGCACTGGATCCATTGGAAAATGGATCCATTGGAAAATGGATCCAGTGCAGTTATTATTTGGTCACAAGCTCTTATTTCCAAAACCCACGGACAGACTAATTTCCCAAAATGGTGAAAACCGATCTACAAGCTCACAGCAACGTGTAGCATCGTGACACTTAAGCTTGTAGATCGGCTATTCATTCTACTTTTGCATGACCCATTCTTCTATGACAAAGTATGTCGTAAAAAACTAAACACTAATAAACTAAACACTAGTAAACATGGAGATACAACTTAGTATGGTTGCTTTCTGCCTGAAAGCAACCATACTCATGCAACAATACCAGATGTAATATATGATTGTGTGTGTGTGTCTGTGTGTGTGTCTGTGTCTGTGTGTGTGTGTGTGTGTGTGTGTGTGTGTGTGTGTGTGTGTGTGTGTGTGTGTGTGTGTGTGTGTGTGTGTGTGCGCGTGTGCGTGCGTGTGTGTGCGCGTGTGCGTCCTCAGCGCCCTGTGTGCCTCATCATTTACAGAGCTATGTAGAATGTGAGAACAACATTGGCTCCGTCCGTTGGGGCCACAGCGATGGGGCGGAGTCCTACACGGCCGTTGCCATGGGAACGGACGGCCACACCCACATGTGCACCACCACCCTGGACTACTGCTCGTGGACAGACCTGCACTGTGGCGACCAGTATGTCATCCACGTCATCGCCCACGACGACAACCTGTGCCACAGTGGGCCCAGCAACAGCACAACCATACAAATGGGTACGCATTTTAACTAGGGATGTCCCGATCACGTTTTTCTTTTTTTGCTCCCGATCCGATTTTGAGTATCTGCCGATACTGATTTTGGGCCGATCCGATATTTATATTTTTATAGACCGCCATATCACAATAGTACAATATCCCAAATCACAGGCAAATATCCAGTCTAATATCATGATACTGTATGGATATACTAGGGATGTCCCGATCTCAATCACGTGATCGGACCGGGACAACCCTAATTTTAACCACTTGAACCCCAGCATCCCTTTTTTCAAAAAAGCTGATCTGATCTACAAGCTCAAATCGTGTCGGCTATTTTTGGCAAAGCCATTTGGTGTAGATCGGGGGGGGGGGGAAAGAGCGCACCCAAGCACAGTGCAACACTGGTCCGTTATAGAGGGTAGAAGTGTGAATCAGAACTCCCCTTACCTATGTCTACTGGCAAAGGTGCAATTTTGGATACTCCTTGAAAAGCACATAGTTGTAAATACTCTATGGAGTCTCCAGAACTTTTTCATAAATAAATAAACTGACCGTGTGCTGTGAGATGACTCTACTATAATTCCTCGGCTGGTAACATCTGCAGAGCCACCGATATTTATGATTAACCAATATGTCTGTTTCTTCTTTGGATTTCAGCACCCTGTGTGCCTGACAACTTGGATATATCCCTGGAATGCACCACCAAGGTTAATGATTACTAATTAACATTTCTAGAATAATTTCTGTAGTTTTAATACTCAAGGTGATCCTAAAACAAATATTTCCGCTCTGTTCTCTACTGTACCACAGTATGACGATGATACTGTATTACGTTATGTTATGTTATGTTATGTTATGTTATGTTATGTTATGTTATGTTATGTTATGTTATGTTATGTTATGTTATGTTATGTTATGTTATGTTATGTTATGTTATGTTATGTTAAGCTATATCTTATTCTATTCTAATCTGAAGGTGGGCACGCTCAGCTGGGATGCCAGTGAAGCTGCAGAGACCTACGTGGTAACCGCAGAGACCAACAGTGGCCATGTGGTGCAGCTTAGCACCAGTAACACCTCCGCCTCTATTTCTGAGTTCCGGTGTGGCGAAGAGTACTTCCTGTCTGTTGCAGCGCACAGCTCTATGTGTCGGAGCTCCCCTAGCCCACCTGAACGCCTCACCACAGGTACAGCACACCTCTTGTACCCTGAAACACTGATTGTTATTATTGGACATGGTCTGCTTTATTTCCTTGAAATGGTGATTAACCTTTGTTAGGTTTTTTGGGTAATGGGTAGTGTTACACATCAGTCATCACGTATTCACGCTAAGGCTTTCACTTCTAGTGATTTAGACTAGTTGACTAGTTGCCTGTAGTTTACTAGTCGACTAGTCGTTTAACTAGGCATATTATGTAAAAAAAAAAGAAAAAAAGGGGGGGGTTCTTATCAACTAGTCAACTAGTACCAACAAGGTCGACTAGTGGATTTACTAGTCGACTAGTTGAATAGTCGACTAGTTGCTTAAAGCCATAATTCACGCATAAATATTGTTTCCTTTCATCCTCCCCTCAGAGCCTTGTCCTCCCACCAGTGTGTCTAGCTCCATGGACTGCCTCTCCAGCATCGCCGTGGTAACATGGGATGCCTCAGCGGGAGCAGAGTACTACACTGCGACAGTAACGGACGAGTACGACGAATCAGAGGCCTGCATGTCAGCCAGCGACATGTGTGGCATAGGTGACCTACGCTGTGGACAGCGCTACACTGTCACCGTCACCGCCACCAATCAACAGTGTAGTTCTGATCCAAGCGTGGTTAGCTTCCTGCAGTCAGGTGAGCATGGAACGGTGATGTGCTGTCAAACGTCAAATGTCTTTTGGGGGTGTGGGAGGGGCGTAGAAACAAAAGGACGTATAAAGTGGATGAAAGAAATACAATATGTCACTATTGAGGTCATATTAACGAACAGTTCTACAATCTCTTTTCTCTTTTGCAGTGCCTTGTGTTCCTACTAATGTGTCAGTGACAATGGACTGCTCTGACAATACGGCTTCCGTTTTCTGGGATGCCGCCCAGGGTGCGCTGTCCTACAAAGTGGTGGCTCAGAGCACTCAAGGAGTCAACTCTTCTTGTGAGAGCACAACGCCAGGCTGTACTCTGACCAACCTGACCTGTGGCGTTAGGTATAATGTGCAGGTGATGGCGCGGGATGAAGTATGCTCAAGCTTGCCAAGCTCACCTGTAGAGTTCAACACAGGTAGGAGAACAAAACTAACAGAAAAACTAAATTGGTCAAAATGCTTAACGCCAGGGCTCCACCGGACGCGCTGCGTCTCCGTCGCGTGCGTCAAAAAACGCACCGTTTCAATTTTAATGCACGCGTTAATGTCACGCGACGCGGGCAGTGGAGCCACCCTTCATTGATTAAAAAGGGAACATTCCCTGACGGTGACGGAGACGCGACGCTGACGCGCCCGGTGGAGCCTTTAGGCCTGACGTCGAAATAAAAAAAACGTTCGCTCTGAAAGAATATATATTCAAAGATGTGTGCCGCATTTTCACGATTTTTCAAAAATAGCAGACCTACAAGCTCGTAGCGCACCACTCGGTGGCGCGCGATCTGCTATTTTTCAATAGCTAAAGTATAACATAATGCTTAGTTAAAACACCAAAAGGGGTTCCCGTCCAGAAGATACGCTGTTCCAGAAGATACGTGCCCATTTTGAACTAGAAGAGGAACAAGATGTCCATAATGTAATTTGTATTCAAAGTGTCCAGTTTGTGCTTCACTGTCTTTGCTGAGCATTACTCTAGCACTGCCCTATCTAATCTGGTCTCTTCTCTCCCCCAGTTCCTTGCGTGCCAGTGATAGGGGCAGTGCTTCTGGACTGCTACACAGACTCTGCTCTGCTGGAGTGGGGCTACGCCAACGGCGCCCTGTCCTACACCGCCACCGCCCAGGACGCTAGTGGTTCCAGCTCCTCCTGCTCCACAAATTACACCAACTGTGAGATCGACCTGCTGTGTGGACAGATCTATAACTTTACCATGGTGGCATCTGACGACCAGTGTGACAGCTTCCAGAGCGACAGTGTGCAGCTACCATCCGGTAAGGACTCAGCACTGGTTTGCTTTTCCTCAGAAGGTCCAAGTGGCAATTGGAGAATTTGATATTGAGTTCTGCAAATTGAAATAATAATGCTCAAAGTCCAAGAAAAGTTCGAGAACGATGTTGGGAAGCAATATAATAGTTTTTACTATGAACTTAGTATTAAATATTATATTTACTTAATAATGAAATTATATTTAAAAGATGTTTAACCTCTCTTGCTTTCCCTGTCCATCCTCTTCCCCCCCTCTCTGCTTCTCTCTCCCAGTGCCCTGTCCACCTGAGGCCGTTGTATCTACAGTGGATTGTTCCTCTAACTCAGCCCTTGTGGAATGGCAAGCCAGCAGTGGAGCGAACTCCTACCTCGTCTACGCTATTGGCGTGGAGGAACACGTTGCTGGCTGTGAGACGGACTCGACTTCCTGCGTCGTGCCAGACCTCATGTGTGGATTCACCTACAACGTCAGTGTGGTTGCCATTAGCAACGAGTGCAACGTGACCGAGAGCGCCATCACACAGATGCATTCAGGTGAGGCCTGTCAAAGGGAACTCCACCATAAACATGCATACTCTGCAGCTGTAGAGTATGCATCACACAGATGCATTCAGGTGAGGCCTGTCAAAGGGAATTCCACCATAAACATGCATACTCTGCAGCTGTAAAATAGAAACAAAACCATAAAAGGTAAAAGAAAGAAAGAAGAGACACTGAAGAAGGAATCAAAGGAGTATAAGCATCGAAAAGGATTGCATTAGACTTGCAAGTCAATCTCTAAAAACTCAACTAGAAACAGGACAACTATCCTTGCTAAAAGTGGGTGGAAACAATTACAAAATAAAACAAAAGAACAACAACAACCACCCTGCATTGCAAGACCAAGTCTTTAGGGTGGTGTCCTTGGACATTATTGGTTTCTAAAACAGGTGTAGGTTTGTTAGCACACACACACACACACACACACACACACACTCTATTTTTTGTTTTTGCTGTGGGAACCACCGCTTCTAAATGAATATACTCTAGGTGTAGGAATTGTCCTAAATCATGTCGGACAAACAAATCTTTTCTTGTTGTGTTCCAGTGCCCTGTGTTCCAAATAACGTGGACGTCAGCCTGGACTGTGATACTGGCGATGTGTCTGTGTCTTGGGAGCCCAGCAAAGGGGCGTCGTCCTACACCGCCATCGCCCACGGCAGTGGCGGCTACGCTGCGACGTGCAACATCACCGGCACCTCATGCATGTTCACCGAGCTGCTGTGTGGCCACTCCTACTCCATCACCGTCAGCGCTTCAGATGACGAGTGCAGCAGTGCAGAGAGCAACGCTGTGGAACTCAACACAGGTACGCGCAAATTCACACAATTATCATTAAAGCTGAAACACTGTAAACAACATTATTTCATACTGTATGCACAGCTGGCATTTGATTTGTGACTCATAGTATGATGATCTTAGATGATTCCAATCAATGATTTTCCAATCTAGTTATCTGGCTGAAATATGATAATGTGTCTTTTGTTCATTTTGATATGACTTCTTTCCTTTGTAGCACCCTGTGTACCCCAGGGGGTTGGAGCAGGAATGGAATGCAGTAACGACACAGGGCTGGTCTCATGGGAAAAAGGGGAAGGTGTGGCCTCCTATGTGGTGCATGCAGTTGGCCCTGACGGACACATGGCCCAGTGTGACAGCACCACCACCTGCAGGTGCCAACTGGAGCCCGTCTTGCACTGCGGCCAGCTCTACAACCTGACCGTGACAGCCCAGGATGGACAGTGTGATAACAGCCATGCCCACCTTGCTCTGCAGTCTGGTAATTTATCACTGATTCTTACTTTTTTATGATGTTAAATTCAAGATCCAAGAGATTTATTTGTAATGCTCATTAGTCATACCAGGGTGTGTACAGTATGCTTAAGTTACAGGTGCATTTGGTTAAATTTGTACACAGAGTTAAATTGACACTGTTTATTGTAGATTGGCGTCTCAGAGATAACAATAAAAGAAAATCACACCCGTGTGTTGTGAGGGGCGCTCGATCATACATCATCATACATCATCACATTCCAGCCAATAACAATTGGAGGACTTTTCTGTCCTCACTTCAAGTTCAAGTTCAATCCGGCAAATGACTTGTGGGGTCCTCAGTTTTCTGCCCTCACTTTTTGAGGGGCGTTAGCCCCTCCTATGTCCAGCTGGTAGTGCTTTGACCTCTACCTCTCCCCCTCCCCTCCGCTCTCTTTCTGACTTGTCGACTTCTCCCTTGTCTCCTGCAGTGCCTTGCAGCCCTACCAACGTGCAGGCTGATCTGCGGTGCCAGTCTAACTCTGTGGCGGTGACGTGGGAGCGTGCCAGCGGTGCTGTGTCCTACAGTGCTCGCGGTGTCACGGTGGACGGGAGCCACTTGGCCGAGTGCAACAACACCATGACCCACTGTGACCTGAGCAGCATGCTCTGTGGGCAGACCTACAACGTGAGCGTGTTTGGCCTGGACGAGTCCTGCAGCAGTGTGGAGAGCGACATGGCCTATGTACACACAGGTAAAATGGGAGTGGGCTGGGCCACTAAACCGGTGGCTCTCAAACTGACGTGCTGTGAGCTTGTAGATGTGCTAATTTTTTTTTTTTAATTTTGAATAGCCAACATAATAAAATACAGATAAAGTGGTTAAAATGACTTTTATTCTGGCAATGATAACTTTTTAAAATCTCAATATTATTTTCTTCATATTATTCATCTACATACACCTTTAAGTATCACACAATCCACAACACACCACCACCCATCCCGCCAACTTCTGTCACTACACTGTACTTCACCGCCTCTCTCTCTCCTTCCACAACACACCACCACCCATCCCGCCAACTTCTGTCACTACACTGTACTTCACCGCCTCTCTCTCTCCTTCCAGCCCCTTGCCCGCCCCAGAATGTGTCTGTCGATGCGCAGTGTGCTGGAGGCGTCATTGCCGTCTCCTGGTCCCCGAACCCTGATGCTGAGTCCTTCCTCGTGTCTGCGGTGGGCAGCGCTGGGCCACACTTCTCCTGCAACTCCAGCACCACAGGCTGCTCCTTAGAGAACATACCATGTGGCTACAGCTACAACGTCACAGTTACAGCCATCAGAGATGAATGCGAGAGTGAACCCAGTGCGATGGTACAGACTTCCTCAGGTATGCTATGAATGAACGCATTTAAATTTCACACGGTCTACCAGAGATGAACAGAATGTACGTACACGAACAGAACATGAATGTTTATACTTGAACCTCTGCCTCACCAGCTCCATGTGTGCCGACACACCCCGTGGGCAGTCTCGACTGCATTACCAACTCAGGCTGGGTTGGGTGGGAAGGTTCGATGGGGGCGGAGTCTTACACCGTGTTGGCCGTGGGGGTCGGAGGTCACGTGCACGCATCGTGCACGTCCTCTGATGTCTCTTGCAATGTTCCTGAATTGGAGTGTGGAACGCTCTATACCTTCTACGTCACTGCTGTCAACGCACACTGCCGCAGCAACCACAGCACCACCTTTGAACTTGAGACAGGTACAACAACTGGTACTCTAGTTTCCATGTGTGATAAATATAAAAGTAATACTTGATACAATCTCATTCTGAAGTCATCTTGGTGTCCCTATTTTGGTCATGTCATTATAGGAGAAATTATAGGTGTATAGCGCGTTTAGATCAGTTATTTTTTATAACATAGGGTTAAGTATATAATAAGTGGTTAAAATTGCATCTTTAACACAACTATAACCCACCTGTACTTCTTTGTTGTGCTTTCTTAACAATAGGCTAATCCAAAATAGGCTGTAGTGGGTGTATGATGACAATTAAGACTAGAAATTGTGCTCCTTGGAATGTCAATCATTGGGGTGCCGCTGTCAGGACACAAAGGAAGCTGCGGCGAGAAATAAGAGATTGTACGACAGCATTTGTGGTGGATGTTGCGTTCATGTTATGTGGTGTAGAAACACTGGCCTGGCGGAGATACACATCCAAAACAGTGATGAATGTTGTATTGGATGGTACTGTCTCTGAACACTAGAGCTTTCCCTATCTAAATGAAGCTTAGGGATACACAGTCATTAATCCTATATGCATAGTGGGCCGAGGTCCCCCAGGGCTCTATACTTAAGTCTCCTCCTTTTTTCTCTCTACACCAAATATGTTTGCGGACAATAGCCGATCCACAAGCTCACAATGTGTTGCAACATCCATATTCACATTTTTTTGTGACAGTAGGCGAATAGGGGATGCTAGGGTTCATTCATGTACTGTTCCTGAAAGTCACTCATGAAAACACTTTCATGAAGCTATAGTGTTGCTGCATGGGGCTTTAACATGATTTTATTTCTCTCTCTCTCTACAGGTCCTTGTGCCCTACAAACGGTTAACACCACCTTCGGATGTGATAGTGACAAGATTCTAGTTAGCTGGGAAACAACAGCTGAGTCACCCCTCTATTTGGTTTCTGCAGAGGGCCATGACCAAACCCTCATTTCCTGTAACAGCTCGTCGGATTCCTGTGAACTGAGTGGTGTGCGCTGCGGCATGCAATATACCATCATTGTATCGGCCTCCTCTGATAAATGCAGCATGCTCAGGAGTCCTCCTAAGAAGATTCACACAGGTAGACACTGTTCATTTACAGTGACATCACATAAATGGTCTGCATTATACAGCACTATGATTACAGTTTAATACATCTCTGAGAGTGCTATTGGTAATAGATTATCCTTTTTTTTTGGCAACTCAGTTATTGTACTTAATTGACTTAATTGACATTGACACTGACTTTAAACAGTTAGACTTTTCTCTTTTGACCATATTCAAATCACCATTATTTAATTTAATGTACTAGCAGAAAGAAATACATACATACAACAAACCACTACTGTTATTTTATTAAAGTCAAAATAGATCTTTCAGCTTCCAAATCAAAATAATGTTGTTTTTTTCCATTCATTCTCGGAGGTTAATTCTTTTTTGAAATACCAGACATTTTCCTACAGTGTGCTCCACATTTAAGAACAAGCCCTCGTATATTTTCCTTGTCATCATCTAATCCAGGGGTTCTCAACGTTTTTGGCCGGGGACCCCCGGAAATGCTTTGGCAATGTCTCGGGACCCCCGCCCCGCCCCCTCCCGACCCCCAATATAAATTGACTGCTACAATAACCTTAAACCATTTTGGGCGGGAACCCCTTTTGGTGTTTTAAGCATTGTTATAATTTAGCTATTTAAAAATAGCAGATCTACAAGCTCATAGCGCGCCACCGAGTGGCGCGCTACGAGCTTGTAGGTCTGCTATTGTTTTTTTGAAAAACTTTTTTTTTTTTTTGAAAATAATTTGGGGACCCCCTAAAATAATTTGGCGACCCCCCGAGGGGTCGCGACCCACGGGTTGAGAACCCCTGATCTAATCAATAAACTGCGTTGTGTTCTAGCACCGTGTGTCCCACAAAGTGTGGAGGTGGCTGAGTCATGTGAAGACAACGGGGCCGTGGTGTCCTGGGCACACTCCGTTTCAGCCACGTCCTTCCTGCTGACCGCCACGGGGAGGGATGGAGATATTAAGACCTGCAACACTTCAGTGAACAACTGCACCGTGCCTGACCTGCACTGTGGCCAGCCATACACCTTCAGCGTCGTCGCCAGCGCAGGCAACTGCACTACCCAGCCTAGTGCTGAAGTCTCCATGAGAACAGGTACAAAGAATAATCATAATGTATTTTCCACAGAGTAGTTCTGACTAGTCTATGATTGCTATGCTGATGTTACTTACACAGCAGCATTTGCTTGAAAAGCCTGGGGATAGAAGTAGTCTTGATACTCTTATGGTTTACCCATAGTAAGTAAGCCTTGCCAAGCCATGAGGCCAATAGCTGTTTCTGTAGCGTGAGGCAGCTCCATGTACAAATACACCCCCTGGACATGACGCTAGTATGTCACAGGGACTTACCCCCCAATCCAACCCTTGATGCTGAGTGCCAAGCAGGGAGGCACTGGGTCCCATTTTTCAGAGTCTTTGGTATGACCCGGCCGGGGATCAAACCCCGACCTCCCAGTCTTAGGCGGACACTCAAAGCACAAGGCCACTGAGCTGGTACATACTAGCTAGTAGCCATTAATTGCTAATGTCTCCAAACTGGCAGAGGTTATTATATTTTGCTGGAAAAACAGAGTGATTTTTTATCTGTTTCTAAAATAAACAATCGAGTAGGAGTAGTTCTGTTTCTTTAAATTGATAATGTGTATTTCTTGGAAAAAGTTGTCCTCATCTTTATTTCTTCTAGAATTGTCTTTGTATTGTATTTATTACTTACCTTTATTATATCATAATCATTATAAGTAGGAGAATAATAATGTGTGTTTGCAGTTGTAGGAATGGTTTCATTCTTAAAAAGGAAAACAAACTAAATACGAACTAGTTAAAATAGCCGATCTACAAGCTTACAGCATGTCGTAATGTTACAGCATGTCGTAATGTTACAGCATGTGACGTGTTGTAAGCGTGTTGTAAGCTTGTAGAATTCACTAGTTTGGCTCCCGGGGAGACATAAAATGTCTCTTTTGAGTCTGGAGCTAAAAAGGTTTGGGAACCACTGCAGTCCGGTGTATGATGTGGTGCATTCCTGTCACCGTCTCCTAGTGCCCTGTGAGCCCACCGGCCTGTCAGTGGACCTGCAGTGTGAGACCAGCTCTGCCCTGTTGTCCTGGGACGCCAGCGAGGGCTCTGTGGGGTACTTTGGCTCTGC
Source organism: Electrona antarctica (assembly GCF_951216825.1). Taxonomy (NCBI): domain Eukaryota; kingdom Metazoa; phylum Chordata; class Actinopteri; order Myctophiformes; family Myctophidae; genus Electrona; species Electrona antarctica. The sequence continues at coordinate 12,772,089 of NC_136812.1, forward strand.
CCAATCTGCAAACGGCGACATGCTCTTCTGCGATAGCGTGGACACGTCCTGCACCATCCTGGGCCTGGAGTGTGGTGGCTTTTACAACTTCTCCGTTGAAGCCTCTGGCCACACGTGTAACAGCTCACTTACGGAACCTCTGCTGTCAGGAGCAGGTGAGTGTTGAGACTGAACAGCCTTATTATAAAAACAGTTAGTGTAATACAGAACATTTGTACAATATACCAATTGTATACAACAAAAAACAAAAGCATCAAAATGAGTTTAACCACTTACTACAGTAACACTATTTTCGACGTTCAATAATGAATGGACATCCCTGGCCCAACATCTTTTAAGACGACGGTCCATGGCCAAATTTGGGGGTCCTTGACACGAAAATGTTTGAGAACCACTGCGAGAGAATTGTGTTCCTACCTACCTACTTAATATACCCATCCTTTTGCACCTTATGGCTTTTTAACCAGCGCTAAATGTAATTTCTTCTCCGCAGCTCCCTGTCCTCCAACATCGATCACCACCCGACTGCAGTATATAGACCATCGGCAATGGATTAGGATCTACTGGGATCGAATCGACTGTGATGTTGAATACCAAGTGGAGCTGACTGGCCGTATCCAAAATGACACACAGCAACAGATAGATGTCATGTCCTATTGGACGACCAGGATATACTTTGAGATCCCATTGCCTTGCAGCACAATCTACATCTTGACAATTCGTTCCAGAAACCCAGCTGGGATAAGCGATCTATCTGTAGCTATTATTGGGTTTACAGGTATGCCACAGCTTGATTGATTCTTTTGATGTTGAACTGTAAACAAAAACGTATGCTCAAAGTTGTAGTTACTGTATGTGCCAAGCAACAAACAAACAAACTGGATGTTTGCTGGATGAAAACATTCTAAAGCCGGAACACATCAATTGCCCAAGACGTCTGTGGACGTCTTTGGTGTTACCGCACGGACAGAGCCCAAGACGTCTGTGGACGTCTTTGAAAATAAATATATATATATATATATATTATTTGTATTTTTTTAAATCAAAAAAATCTAAAAAAAAAAAATTAATACGTGGTGCCAAAGTTTGTGTTTTCACCATTGAGAATGCATTGGGCGTTTAAATTAAATAACTCAGAAACTATAAAACATTTCAAAGTAAAAAGTTCCAGCATGTGTCTCCACAGTCAGCTGAATTATAAAAAATGTGAATGGATTTTCTAGGTGAAAGTGATTTTTGGTCAGTTTTGCGTGGGCTCTCAAAGTGTTAAAATTGAAGCCAATGCGGAAGTGTCTTAAACCTGCAGTGCATTGTATTTCATGGCCAGGGGGCCAGGGGGGACGTCACTGGTAGACAAGTCTGATTGTATGTGAGAAAACTGAAAAGTCAAGTTTTGTTGCAGCCCATCACTCTCTAGATCTGACGTTAAAATAATTGATACAATTTCTTTCCCAGCTCCCTGCGCTCCACAGGGTGCGTCGTACATTGACACCGTGCTGTCATGGGATGCTTCTGTGCTCGCCACCCACTACACCGTCTACGACACGTCAGCGGGAGGTCGTGTCACGCTGTGCCGCACCACTACTCTTTCCTGCAACCTGCCTGATTTAGACATCAGCACGACCGAACTGACAGCCAGCAACAGCATGGGAGAGAGTCTTCCTACCACAACTATTGCAGGTCAGTTGACAACAGGATGTGTAGTGTAGGTAGAGCTGGAATACCAGCTCAGTGACAGAGTTTGATTGATTGAACATTTTATTCACAGTTTGTAGAATGGGTACAGTTCAAACGAAGGTACGGGTCAATACAAAAACTGGATAAAACCAGAAACATACAACAGAAAAATCTGAACATTTAAAGATGTACAAATATACACAAAAACACTATGGAAAAACAGCGAGGGAGGGGGGGGGAGACTTTGACTTTTTTTTACAGGGGCCAGTTTCGAATTGCAGCCTTCCGAAAGTGCTCTTTGAGAGCAGTTTTGAAGGATTCTAGGGATTCACATTTCCTAATGACTGTTGGGTAGGGCGTTCCACATTTTAGTGGCATAGGAGCGAAATTCATTGAATCCCTTGTTTGAACCGAATCTGGGTTGTACGTGGTTTGTTGAACTCCCTCTGGTGTTGTGATTGTGGACTAGGTACATGGGTATCTTAGTGTGGTGTAGCCAGCAAATCTTGTTGACCAGGCCCATTGCAAGTTGCTGTACTCTGTCGTCAGCCATTCCAGCCTATCAAAATGGGCAGGAGTGAGGTGGGTTCTGGGAGTAAGGCCAAGTAGTAGTCTGACCAGTTTGGCCATATACACCTCTATTACACACATTTCTAACTACATGACATGTGGTACCTCCATTATACATATATGGAAATGGACTGAAAGAGAATCTTGAGTCAGTACTACTTTCATTTTATTACACAAATTATCCAGGATGTTTTAGCCACATCCACACCATGCCCACCTCTTACTTAATGACTAGGTGATTCAAGAGATAAGAATTTATTTTCTTGGAAATGTCAGACAATGAAAGCTACTGTGTATTTCTTCTAACTTCAATGCTCGGAAACAATGGGTAGTGTATTTCATAATTGTCCAACAACCAATCAATCAATTTCAATCAATCAATTTAAAGATGATTCAAATGAGTAACTGGTGTCCTAATCACCTCCCTCAGGTCCAATAGGAAATCGCAGAAGAAGAGAATTGCCCGACGGTATGGTTGAGTTGACAGCCTCTCTCCAGAATAAGAGTAAGTCCATTATTACACAATACACACCCAAACACTTGTTTTGTCTCTTAAACATAACCATGTTAATGCTGTGTGGTTTTTAATCAGATGGAGGCAAAGATTGTGGCAAGCTGGAATTTGGAAATGTATTTGGGGTCAATTCAGTTACACGTTTTCATTTATACTCATCTTCGTTCCAGATCTGGAGATCCCGAAGGGGTTGACGTTATCCGTAACAGGTACTACTATCTATGTGGAGTGGTCACCAGTGGCGGACGCAACAGACTACATCGTCATAGTTAAAAAGGAAGGCACCCCAGGATTGTTCAAACTGGTAACAGTCGTAGGCCAAGAATCGTGCACAGTTGGCGAGCTTGAATCATCGACCAGATACTGTGTGAGCATCAAGGCCAAGAATGCCATGCAGGACAGCACTATTTCAAAATCAACGTGCATAACTACCGAGACTACTATGTGAAAGCCCCCCCCCCCCCCCCCACTCACTTAAAGGGACATTGGACTTAGCAGGGCAACCAGTGATAATAAGCAAAATGATGTTGTCTTCTCCTCACCTGAGGTGTGTAACATGAGTATTGTTATTACTGGTTCATGTTAATGTTATACATATAAAACTGTAGGAAATCTCATATAAATCTCATTGGCCACTGTTAAGTACTAAATGCCATATAATATATATTTCGATGAACTTGAAACCTGTACTTTTTATGTTTGGGTTATGTCTACTGTATGTCACAATAAAATTGAGATAAAACCTGAGATGTACCTATAGATTGGAATTTTAACAATTCGTTGTAACTTTTAGAAATGGGTTGTATTCACTCTCATAACTGTGGTTGGTAATATAGCAGCATGTCATGTTATAGCTCTCAGAATAAGTATTGCTGAAATTGTTTGTATTTATCGTAAATTGTTTCATTTTTACACGGGCAAAAATAAGACTTTCTGTACATCTTAACATTCTATACAGCTGATTGTTTAATCAAATACACAGAATAAATTTAAAGTAGTTGTAGTGGAAGCAAATAAAGTGGTAATTTATGTTATTATTTTTAAACCATTCAGTATATTTTCTGATGTACTATATGTCTTTTCTCATTGTGTGCACACTAACAGAGATCTTTTTTTATCAAGCCCAGAAATGAAGGAATGAATGGTCTGTGTCTGTGAAAACATTAAAATAGATTTTCCTGATGAGCACTGGTGTTGTGAAATTTCCCTTTTGTGCAGCGTTTATACATGTGCATGTGTGCATGCGAGTAAATGTGATGTATGGCTAGGCATAGGCCTACATGGCATGGCACATACCCCTGGGCCAACAAGCATGCTGAAGTAGGGTGTAAATGTTATGTATGGGTGTCAAATCTGTCAATATATTTGTATAGTACCTCACTGAAATAAACACTGGCGTGTGTCCTTCAGAGATGTTTGCAATGTAAACTTTGAAATGGTAAATGGTGCATTTATATAGCGCCTTTATCCAATAGATTGTGCATTACATTCACCCATTCATACACCGATTGCGGCGGAAGCCATGCAAGGTACCAACCAGCACATCGGGAGCAATTTGGGGTTCAGTGTCTTGCCCAAGGACACTTCGACATGTAGACAGGAGGAGCCGGGATTCGAACCGCCGACCCATGGATCATTGGACGACCTGCTCTACCTCTTGAGCCACAGTCGCCCCACTGTTTTTTAGAAAGACATATTTAATAGACCATTAGACCAACCACCCTGCATATTAATTATGATGTGCTTTGAAAGAGTTCCATGATCCCAAAATTCACAACATTTTCTCAATTCATGCATGTAACCCTTCATTTCAATTTTGGTCTCTTTAAAAGAGACCAAAAATCATCTAAACCGGTTTTTCACCAGACAACACCAGCTCAGCATATATACAGTGCAGGGCACTCCCGGACTACAAGTACATTGGGCTAATTTTAACCTTTTTTGTTAGGCCTGTACATTTTGTATCGAATCCTTTTAAATAGTTGCCTATTATTTTTAACCTGACCTTTACCTCGCTCCTTGCCGCTTCAAATCGCTATATGGTATATGCGGCTATGCCATTATTGCCATAATAATTTGCCATTGTTGCCCTCGTGCTTTTTGGCCAGAAAGGGAATTTCTTTCTGAACAACTTAAAAACAGGCCCTGTAAAACTATTTCCAAATACAGTAGTACCTAAAAGATGAAGCGGCATAGAGCCTAAAGAATAAGAGGCAGCACTTAGATCAACACGAAAACTGATTTATTAGAAGTCCCACATAGATTAAAATAGTTTAGTTTTTTTAAATTTGACATTTGAAAATATAAAAATACACTTTTTATACAAAAAAAAAAGTAAAGAAAAACAAACATTTGTGTTTTAGGTGTCTACACTGGCCAGCCAGACTTTAAGCTGTAAAGGCTGCAGTTACATAGCTAGAAAACAGAGGGGTAGAAAGTTTAATTTCATTGTCAACAAAGCAACTCGATGCCCTTGTTCCGAGAGAGAATTTGACATTCACAAATGGGTCCCTTTAAATTCAGATATTCTGTGACTGTGCAAATTGCAGCTTCTGAAGCATCAAACTATCCACAACTATTACATGTGCTTCTGAAAAAGTAAGGCCTCGAATGCAAACCCTGGTTTGGGTTATTAGCTGCCTGAGCTGTGCAAATTGTGTGCTTAACTACTGAAATAAGGTTGTGTTTGTGTATATGCATGTCACCCCCAGCCCCAGGTTGGAAAAGACTGCTGTACAAACTCTGTGCATATCTGTGTCTGTGTGCGTGTGTATCTCTGTTTAGTTTAGTTTTCTAAAACTAAACTAAACTGTGTGTCATTCCTCGTCTTCCACTACCAAAGGTTCATAGTGCTGGTTTCTGGGTCTATAAAGACAGTAGTGCTGAATCATGAACAGTACATCAAACATCATAGAGAAAAGACCCAGGCCAAACTTGGTTGGATCGCCAAATATCAAATTCCACTCATCTGGTAAGAAAAAAAAGACAGACAGACCAAGAGAGAATTAATGTGTGGCGCGCGTGCACGCGTGCACGCACGCACGCACGCAATCAGGGGTAGAGGAATTAATAAAAAAAACGTTTAAAACATTCGCTCTGAAAGAATATATATATATATATATATATATATATAACATGAAAACTTGAAATAACTGAACTAAATCAAATCTAGATGATAAACTCCAGCGAAGCCTCTTTTTGCTTACCGTTGTTGTACGACTCCAGGACCATCTGCAGAATGCTGAACGATCCACCAGTGAAATCCAGCAGCACGTTGCCAATGCTCCAACCTTCAGTACTCTGTCTCCTGTAGTTCATGTAGGCCTAGAGCGAGCGAGCACAATATTTAGATATCAAAGACAACTAGGAAAATCAAAGACAACTAGGAAGAAAAATGACAGTTACCGTGTGGGGTTCCCCAGGGGGTCCCTCTACTGTACTGTCACACCAAATCATCATATACAGTATACACTATACTGTGTGTGTGTGTGTGTGTGTGTGTGTGTGTGTGTGTGCACGAAAACGCCATTTCGTGCTCAGACAGACCGATCCAGCCAGGGACACACATAGCTGTCTATAAGAGTGGCTGCACCACTCAAAAAGTTCTCCAAGGAGCACAGGTCTCCGCCAGGTCTGGTAGGTTGTTGTTGTTTGGAATTCAGTCATTATAAAGCTTTGTGGAATCTGTATTAGTTGAGGATCAATGTTGATGGCGTTTTTGCACTATATGGCCGATTTGAAAAAATGTAGGGTGGCATTTGCTTGCAAAAATATTGTTTCGCAAAAAACGGCCTCCTGGTGGCACTATAACAGGCCCATGTGAAACTTTTAGGGCAGAGGTTGTGCTCTGGCATCCAGGGAGTGTGTGTGCACAGTTTTATGTTGATCAGGCCAACGGTACCGGAGACGTTTAGCTGTCCACAGACAAAACGTCTGGGTTTCCGTGGATACAGACTATGGAATGTACTTCCCATAGCAATCAGAACTGCAGACTCACTCCCTATCTTCCGCCGCCATAGCCCATAGAACTTGCCGTAGCACTTGCCCTAGCCTCAACGACCTTACAGGCGTATGTATAGGCTCAACTTATGTAACTTAAATAGCATTTTATGTAGATATAGCACTCTATAGTGTATACTGTATACGCATAGTTTCATTACATAGATATTCCACTGTTCCACTGTTCTTAGCTTACGTATGATTGATGACAATTTTTATGTATTTGATGTATTACCATGTTTTTTTGTTCCTTCTTACTGTAAATCGCTCTGGATTAAGTGTCTGCTAAATTGTAAATTGTATAACAAACAAAGACAACAACAACAACGACATTATCCGTGAGTCTGAATACATTTCTTGGGTATAGGCCTATCTCACAGCCCGCTTTCCACGCCCACTTCCGGTAAATAGTGGTGTCTTTAACATGAGCATTTACACGTTTTTTTTCTCTGGAGAATCTAAGTACATTTTCTAATGTAAAAATGTGACAGACCAATATTATTATGAAGCAAACAAGATGGTAAATCAGGTCGAACAGATAGAACAAACCTTACCTTGAGAAAACAAAAGTTGTAGACTTCTTAAATTACCTCTGTTAACATGTAGCGTCTATGGAGTGACGTCACGCTATCACCACTAACCCCGAAAGGGGGCGTATTTAGGGGGGGCGGGGAAATTCTGTGAGATAGGCTTATTGCTTACCTGTGGCATGTACTTGATCACAGTGATGGCTAGTTTGATGTAAGAGAAGTAGTAGAGGTAATCCAACCATGTAATAGCCCTGGCTACTGCCACAAAAAGGGTTGCACATGCAAATGCCCAGCCAACTGCCAGCAAGATCAGGGCTACCCTGGACACCTTCTGACCACCTCTCTGGAGAGAAAGAACAAACACGCACACGCGCACACACAAGTTAACCCATTTTGACCTGAGATCAGATTCTAAAAATGTCTTCTACATCCTGACAGTTTTCTGAAAAAGCTATGTTTCTATGTCAGTCGTTCTTCGATTTTTCAAAAATAGCAGACCTACAAGCTCGTAGCGCGCCACTCGGTGGCGCGCTATGAGCTTGTAGATCTGCTATTTTTCAATAGCTAAAGCATAACATAATGCTAACACCAAAAGGGGTTCCCGCTCAAAATGGGTTAAGACAAAAACTCAACAAGAAATGCACGTGCCCATCTTGTATACAATCATGTGCCAGATATATCATAAACAAACACACCCCAATTAGTGGCACGAGAGTGGCAGTCGCTTTAATTTAATAAAGGCTTCCCTCCTCTTTTTAACTTTGAGTGCCCGGATCGTCTCTTTTTTTTATCTATGCCTTGATCCCGTTTTGATCAGTGTGAGCACCTTTTAATCATCATTACTCCATTAAGCACCTGGTTAGTTCCTCTTTTTTTTTTTACATTTGCACGATAAAAACATTTGTTGCATAATGCCATCAAATTGTAGCAAACAACCCGTTCTATTCACATTTACACATATGGTGTGCCTTGTATACATACAGTAGCTATTCTGTGTCGAACATATGTGTATGTGAAATGAAATGCATTGTTTCATAGTTTATACAATTTGAATTGACTGATGGCAATATCACATCATTTTATAATGGGACAATAGGTATTTAAACTAGTATTCGTTACACATCAAATAGCGAAAATAGCAATGTAATGTTTGTCTGTTTTCGCCAAATTGTTTGTCTATTTTAGCCCATTATGCCCAGAACGCTAGGGTTCATGTGGTTAAGATGGAGACTTTCTGTCCATACCAGCATCTGAGGAAAACCTTCACGTCACGTCATTGCATTAAATAAAGATCCTCTTGATGAGAACTATTTGGTATGTGGATCTTTCCGTTCTAATCTACAGTATGTATTGCTGGATCTACCACCCATTTTATTGGAGATTGGGATAATCTTTTGCTATTGGTAAAGTCTTAGCTCATATATTCCCCTCTTACAGCCCAGCCCCACAGTCAGCGCTTTCCCTTCAACGTCAATTTGTTGTCATTTGTGTTAATAAAATTAATAAATTATACATTGCAAAGCAATTTCACGTAGGGAAACATTACGACAATAACAGTAGATGTAAAGGACGCAGCAGTCTTTTCATCAGATGAACGACTTGCCACTTTGGGTTGATTGAGTAAAACCCAAACTAACCAGCTTGCCAACTACAAGCTTGCTACCAAATGGCTGCCGTTTCAGAAATCAAGGAAGAATGTTACTAGTATACACAGGCTACTTATTTATTTAAACTGATTAATTGAAAACAAGTGTAATCACATCTCAACATGATGTTTGCATCACCTCAACAAACAAATGTGTAGTGTTTAGATTTTCTAGATAGTCGGATTCACACGTCAACATAGATTAGAATGACACCACATCAAAAGATTCCAACATATTTTGATTGTCCACGAATATAACCTTTTCAATTATTTTCTTTCACATTGTTATAATGATCATTAGCAATAATCCAACCATCTCCCGGACTCCGTCCCCAGTTAGAATTCAGAGTTTTATTTATTTTGTTGCCAGGACATCTACTTATGTTCCAGGACAATTGGACCATTTTGTCAGTTTCGATGACTGGAAAACAACAGTCAACATTCCAGGTTTTCCCAACTACCTCATATACAGCAGCCTGAGACCCCTGTGTGTATAACTACCTCATATACAGCAGCCTGAGACCCCTGTGTGTGTAACTACCTCATATACAGCAGCCTGAGACCCCTGTGTGTGTGTGTGTATGCACCTACCTCATATACTGCAGCCTGACACACGTAGATCAAACAGAACAGGACTGCGTGAAGACTGAAGAAGACATCATTGGCAGCTACAGGATTGACTCCATTTGGGTACTTGTCCAAAAATAGCTCCTATACCGCACAAATAGACAAACAGAGACAAGGGCACGCATGCAGTTAGATTGATGGATGGGGTGGATGCATAAAACTTTTTTTATCCCCCGGTCTGAATATACCGTTAATAAATCACGTGACTTTAAAGGACCACTTCACCACTTTTCAACCTATCTGTATACAATTGGTCCTCACTAATGATCATGTCAAAATGCCAGAGTTTTTTTTCTACTCGGTCTGTGTCTCAGCGGAGGGCTGTTCCGCAGTTCGGAAACCCGTCCACCAGTGACATCGATGGGGATTTTAAAGAAGGGAATTTATATAATACTCAATTTTTAATATGCTATTTGGATGACCCTAAGGATCATAAAAAAACCTTGAACGATTACTATTGCAATGTCTTTTGGGTCAAATCTTAGATTGACTGGCCTACAATGAGACTGAGTGGGGGGGGGGGGGGGGGGGGGGATTTGTATTGTATAGGGATCATGTTTTTTTTGCTCCTGATCTGATTTCGATCATTTGATTTTGAGTATCTGCTGATTTTTCTGCTGATTTATAGAACACGTATGTCACATCACTAGTACACTATACAAAATCACAGACAATATCCAGTCTAATATTGATATGGATATATTATTGATACTAGGGATCACATTCTTTTGCTCCCGATCCGATTCCGATCATTTGAAAATGACGTGATCGGCCCAGATTTCCGATCACGTGATCGGATCAGGTCAACCCTAGTATTTTACCATGAACATTAGTGGAGGACCAATTAAAAGATAGATTGAAAAGTGGTCCTTTAACCGAACTCACAAAGAGAAACTGACCATGACACAAAAAAGTGGTTATGTTATAGAATTACCTTGATAAAGGGTACCCAAAAAAGCCCTACGTTGAAGACACTGTAGGCAACGAAGCCAGTCAAGTTCAAAGCCAAGAAGTCAAAGTTGAGACCTACAACACTGTCGTACGCACGCACGCACGCACGCACGCACGCACACACGCACACACGCACACACGCACACACGCACACACACACACACACACACACACACACACACACACACACACACACACACACACACACACACACACACACACACACACACACACACACACACAAATATTTACAAGGTGCTGTACAGAATGCAATCAGCAAATCCCAGACAAATACCCACACACCCTTCAGGGGTACAAGTAACAGCGTCTTCGCCATATTTGGTGGCTACCGAGGTTGCACAGAATTTTGCAAGCTGTTTAGCTGATTTCTTTTGGCATCCCAAGTTGTTGGAAGCCTCTTACAACCAAACTATGTACATGTCCTAGGCTGCCACAGACAGACAGACAGAAAGACAGACAGAACTGGACTTTTCATGCTTGTAGCCAATCTGATCTTTACTTATGTTTGTACAGAAGATAGTCTGTCCTGTGTATGTCCATCATAGGTAGGCTACCTTTTCCTTTTCCAGTTTTCCAAAGCTTGTGGATAGAAGGAGATCGACCAGGCCACAAAGTAGATCCATCCAATCACCTGATTGATTATCGACAGAATGTTGCTATGGATAACCAGGAAACGGATCCTTGTGGTCAGACTGAAACTGTAAAAGAAAAGGAGATCACAGTGGGTGGGTTGGAGGGATGAATACATACTGTAGCTGCCTAAGATAGATACCATATACAGAGAGGAACAGGTGAAAAGTAATAAAGAGACAGCATTTTATCCACCAAATTAGACCTTTTTCACATTTCCAGATTTCCCACGCCCCTCACATGAACTGAGAGTGCATGTGAAAACACTTTGAACTGAGAGTGCATGTGAAAACACTTTGAACTGAGAAAGTGCACGTGAAAAGAACTGAGTGCATGTGAAAATACTTTTAATTGAGAAAGCGCTTGTGAAAACACTTTGAACTGAGAAAGTGCATGTGAAAATACTTTTAACTGAGAGTGCATGTGAAAATACTTTGAACTGAGAAAGTGCATGTGAAAATACTTTGAACTGAGAGTGCATGTGAAAATACTTTGAACTGAGAAAGTGCACATGAAAACACTTTGAACTGAAAGTGCATGTGAAAACACTTTGAACTGAGAGTGCATGTGAAAACTAGGGAGGGAAAGTGAAAATCAAAAAGTTGATGGTGCGATCACTGCGATGAGAATTTCTCTGCCATTGCAAAAAGAGTGCAGCAGTGATTCAACGTCACTTTGAATTGACCACTGCCATTGTCGTTACACCTTACATGACATCATACAAAAGGTCTGCAGGTTTGATAGGTAGATCGATGAGGGATGACTTTTCAAACGGGCAGATAGACATTGTGGACTTCATCAATATCACCGTTACAGCAAGAGCTTACCTCGGCATGTCTGTGTTGTTGCTTAGGAGGTACACGGTCACTCGACCAACCCTGTGGGCTGCCACCTCAAAACTGACCGAAGTCGCTTCCTCTGGCAACAGCACCTAAACACATAAACAGCATTCAATCTCTCTCTATATATACACAGTATGATGCCCTGTATATTCATGTTGAAATGTTTTCTACTGTATTTGTTAACCTGACTTAAATCCTATATTCTTAGTTGACCGGAGGCCCCCAGGTGCCAGGCTCTATACTAGGACTCAAGATTATGAGACACGTTGTGACGGATTTAAGCAATATTACACGAGAGGGGGTGGTTTAACGCCATTAATGTACGCCTGCGATGCTGCAGGAACTTGCCTGCAGGTCGAGTTCCGAAAGGCAGCGCAGAAGTGCATTAATGACGTTAAAGCACCCCCTCGAGTGTAATATTGTAATTATCCAACAGTTAACCGCTAAGATAATCACTAAATCATCATATTTTTTTAATGACAGATGTAGCCACTACGACCACAAATGTCCCAAGAAACTCGCTAGCCTAGCAACCCAGTATGCTGCGCTCTGGGAGAACGGAGCAGCTGATTTCTTTGTTTTGATTAGGTGTTCCGTTGGAACAACGGCTAGAAGCCTGTTTCAACCAATCAGATTGCTTCCTCGAAACAACCCGTTGTAAAATGTACAGTATCTTCACCCCCCCAAAATATGGATGCTATAGGGTTCAAGTGGTTACTGTAGTCTTGCCTAGAGTCTAGACAGAGCTAGACAGGTCTCCACTACCTGTTGAGGGAGAGTGATGATGAAGGAGTAGTTGTGGATGGAGCTATAGGTCACATTGAACTGGATGACCGTCGACTGGTTAATAGGCGGTCTGCAGGAAAGGACAGAAAGACCATTTCAAAATGGCAGAGAGACCTTCTTCCAAACAAACTAAGTATAAAGTCTAGCTGGACCACAAGGACAGGCATTGTATAATTATTTTGTTGTCGTTTATGGATTACACCAATGTAAATGGTCAATGTTACCTGGCACCGATGGCGACGTTGACTGTCGATTTCTCTTCCAAGATGACAGCATCAGGAACAGACAGAGACACTGTGGATCCTACAAGACAGAAACAGTACTACATCTTTAATTCAATTGTATATAGGGCTGTCACGGTTACACATGTAAGTTGACAATTAATTGTCACACAAATAATTGCGATTAAACAATTCAATTGTGTTTTTTGCATTGGAACGTTACAATTTGTATTTCTGTTTGCCTTTTAGACTTCGTAATCACAAGTTGAACAGGGCAGATATGACAACTAACTTAAATATACAAAGAAATTAATTTAATAAAAATCAACCGTCGAGTCGTCAACATGTTCTGAGCTACTTTCTGTCAAGAAATTCCGTGCAGGTGATTATTTTGAAGTGTTGGAGTTTGGGTTGGGCTGTCAATAGAGGGTAGGCTATTGCAACTCTAGATTCAACCCATTATTTATTTTTGTGCTAGACCAAGTGTCTGACTGTACTCTCTACCGTTTACATTTCTGTCTAATAAAGTATTCAATCAATCAAAAAACACACCAGATGTGCTGTTAGCTGTCCAGGAAAGCAACAGCAGCGCTGCTAGCAGAACTCGCTCTGCCATGTTCAGTGAGAACAGATGTGCTCAGAGGCAGCAGAGAGAGAGAGAGAGAGGCAGCCTGCAGATTCAGAATGGGTTAGGGGAGCTAACCTAGAAGTGATGAAAGAAAGGCACAAATACAATAATATATATTAGCACAGAACATTGTTAACATCTTGGAAAGGTCATTCTCACAGTCCACCACTGACATCTGGCGGCGGGAGAGAACATTACAGTTAATTATAGCCTACTAAGTAACATTTATATACTAGCTCACTTTAAAAGACAAATAGTGAACAATCAAGTCGGACTGGATCCATGCCAGGATTCGAAGTTGGTGGAGTTGTATCAACACAAATGCTTGCTCTGAATTTAGCCACAAGCAAGCTGAGATAGTATTATGTTCAGTTCAGAACTTCAGACAGTAAATGTCAGGGTATAGCCGCAACTGAACATGGCTAGAATGTTAGCATATTCGCGAAATAGTGCTTTGCAACAAGGGGAGGGGGGAAAGTCTGATCATACAGTTACAATATTTAATTTAGTAAACAAACTGCTTTTTTCTACTGGCTATTACTAGCAGAGATTAAAATAGGGTGCATTTTGCATCCCAAAATGCAGTTTATAGTTAAGGGACGCAATAAAACAACGACCTCTTCATCCACGGGATGCACACTACTGTACTGTTTTTTTATTCTAGTTTATTTTGCTAGCTTTAGTTATAATAATCATTTCTACATGAATATAACCATATCAAATGAAATGGGAGTTAAATGCTGCAATTTGTAAAAATGGCAAAATAATGACTCCTAACTGAAGTGGGACTCATAAAATGTCCCTGGGACTCATCTAAAAGACCATCCTGGGACTCATTACCATTGAAAACCTATTTACATCACTGTACTAGCCTCAGTCAGAAGTAGCTATTCAGCTCTTTGTGATAATAAATACCGGTACATAAAACAAACTGCTCACACCAAGAACACTGCATATCAAATCCTTTGATAATAACAAACCTTAAAACCATTACAACACCACGCACCTTACCTTACCCGGCTTGAAGTCTTGCTACCATATGTCTGTCTTCTCACAGGTTCAGTGTGTGATGAGGAGGACTGAAGTCTTATGACCTAGCTAGTCATTTATGTCATGTGCCTACTGCCCTGGCTGACTGACTCACGCACCATCGCGTCGCCCATATAGAAGTATGTTTTTATTTACACAGTAAATTACATGAACAGATATGCACCCGGAATGCCTTGTTTTCAGCGGCTTTGCCATCAACAATCGTCTAAACGAATGAATTATTGTCGTCATGTGTGTGTGTGTGCGCCATAGTGTGCGCAGAATAATTTAATGTGGAACCATTGTGAAATGCATTATTTGTTTCGGTACGACAACTAATGTGGGAACTCCACTGTATGACCTTCTATTTCCGGTTAAGCTCATGCTGTTGTTGTTACTTGTTACCATAAAATAATATAGACGTTTTTATTTCTTCTGAAACATATGATGTCCTTAATGAAGATCTGGATGCCTCGATCTCCGTTCTCACGGTAAACTTGTGTGAATGTCTTTGTTAACGGAAAACTCATTGCTCTCCAACTAATACTTAGCATTATATTCCTATAGTTCTGTGTAGCGTTTTTGTAGATCTTTAGAGTGAGTTGATTTCGTTGACAGATTTTATTTACACAGATTGAACAGATTGAACGATGACCACTTTGTGGTAAGACCACTTTTTTAGAGGTTTGGGTTGTTTAGTTACCTTGCCATGATGTAACTCCAGTCCAAATATGCTCCTCATTGTACGCTGAAACAGCTCTCAAAGTCACTCTTTTAGTACGTAAACAAACACAAAGAGAGAGCAAATAAGAGCATCACAGAAACTCATGTGGTTTTATTTATTTTTATAAAAATGTTAACTTCCTGTTGATTATATTATATATTATAGTTATCACTGTGTCGTTGTAGCTGCAACTGCTTGCAAGAGATAACTACTGACTGGACTGTGTGTGCTTTGATAATTCTTCACTTTATTGATCTTGAGGTAGCAGTAGCAGCAAAAGTCTAATAATGTGTCCATGCAGGTGTGTCCATCATATCACGAGGAGGCAGACTGGAACCCTGTCATCATCACCACTCTCTCTCCCCCCGCGCACGTCTCAGCCTGTGTCCTCCCCGTTCAAACCCTGTCCATCTGCCGTGGTCTGTGGTGCCTCTCTCTTCCACACGCACGTTCCTCAGCATAATTCCAATAAGACGTCCGTGGTGCGCTACGGCAGGCAGAAATACGAGAGGCAGTATCCGGTCCTTTTGATCAGAACCGACGGTTCCGCTATAAACATAAGATACAAAGAACCAAGGCGGATACTTATGGTTAGTATATTATTATGTTCTACTGTGCTGTTTTTTGTTTTACTAAAGCAAAAAGGCTTTACAAATTGTAACGTTCCAATGTTCAATGCAAAAAACACAATTAAATCGTTAATTGCAATTCATTGTCAGCTTAAATTTGTAATCGTGTGTGTGTGTGTGTGTGTGTGTGTGTGTGTGTGTGTGTGTGTGTGTGTGTGTGTGTGTGTGTGTGTGTGTGTGCGTGTGCGTGTGCGTGTGCGACAGATGCCGGTAGAACTGTCCACTCTGTCGGATGAGGAGCGTAGAGCTCGTCAGAAGAAGAGAGAGGTGAAGAAGACAGTGAAAAAGGAAGAAGTCCACTACGAAGACGACTTCAAGACAGACGATTACAGCCAGTTCTGGAAGAGGAAATAACAGTTGGGGGCAGGTGCTGGTTTCATGTATCTGTCTGGACTTTGATGCAGTCTGTCAAACATTTAGATTTTGAAGTGAGATTTTCAAACGGCAAACTCAGTGTTCTCTCCTGGAAGAAGAATTAAGCCACAGCTGTACTTCATTAACTTACAGGTTTTCATCTTGTTATCATCAGATGTGGTGTTAATAAAACATCTGCTTGGACAATATGAATCTGATTCTGTCTTCCATTTCACAGCCACGTTATAGACTGTGTTCCTCAGAGATGGGAAATAAATACAGACTATATGTTCAATATTGAACTGAACTGCAATTATGTGGGTAGAATATGCAATACAACATTCACTTGTTGACTAGTGCCATTGGCACAAATCACAAAAGTAAATAATAACCAGTAATTATTTACTTCATAATTTAAAAATCCTATATACAGTATTAACTGTAATTTTCCAGTTCAAGTGTGATTTCAGGAGGCACGGTGGCCCAGCTAGAAGGTCCTGGGTTCGATTCCCGCTGGGGATGCTGTGGGCGCTGTGGGTGTGTTTTCTCCTCCGCGTCATAAGTGCCCATACCCAAGGCGGGGTTGGTGAAAGGGCCTTTCTGTGTGGAGTTTGCATGTTTTCCCTGTGTCCCCTAGGGTAGGTACCCTGATCCTTCTCAATAATGGCTGAGAATAATAGCTATTTATGGGTTTCAGCCTAATTATTTCATAAGTTATGCAAATATGCTAAATGACAAGCTTGAATCATTTAGTCATGGCATACGAATTTCAGGACATGTATAGACTCGGAGTCTAAGAGAGACTAGGATAATCCTTGACTAAATTGTGAAAAATGTAGTCATTTCTTGTTTTGGGGAATAATTAGCTAATTATGCTAATTATATAAGGTGTATTGCTTCTTTTTTTTAAAGGCCTACAGTAAAATGTATTAATGTATCAATGTGTAACTCTGAGAGTGTACAAATGCAGCCAAATGGACCCATATGTGTACACTTTCAGAGTTAAAACTCAGGATTTGACTGTATACTGTATGGTAAATAAATAAATGGTAAATGCTGCATTTATATAGCGCCTTTATCCAAGGCGCTTTACATAGATTGTGCATTACATTCACCCATTCATACACCGATTGCGGCGGAAGCCATGCAAGGTACCAACCAGCACCTCCTGAGCCACAGTCACCCCTCGTATGGATGGGAGTGTGTGTATTTGTCTGTGCATGGAATCTAGTGTTCATTTCTTCCACTTCCCATGGTGTCAGTATACGTTCCTCCAGTCCGTCAGTCTAGTCAGCGTGAGGCTGAACCACCCGTTGTTCCACTGGGCCCAGATTCACCAAGTGCTTCAGCCAAACCTCTCAGGTGAACTGAGACACACATATATTAAACATACAGTCTATACGACCGCACTGGGAGCCATGTTCCCTTCCATAGATACTTCTGAGAGGTTTGACTTTGAACCATGGCTCCATATACTGGATGCCACTGGGAACTGTGTGTGTGTGTGTGTGTGTGTGTGTGTGTGTGTGTGTGTGTGTGTGTGTGTGTGTGTGTGTGTGTGTGTGTGTGTGTGTGTGTGTGTGTGTGTGTGTGTGTGTGTGTGTGTGTGTGTGTGTGTGTGTGTGTGTGTGTGTGTGTGTGTGTGTGGTAGGTAGTGAGCGGTTGGTACAGCTGTTGCATAGTACAGAATAAACATACCAATTTACACGCATGCATGACAGACAGTAACAATAACAGGTCAGGGTATTATGGCTGTAGGTGGGTACTATTGAAAAGAAATTATAGATTTAAGATTAATACCCCTATACATAAAACAGAAGGATACAAAATAAAAATGAAAAAACAACAAAACAAAGACACCCCTAAAAACTAAAACCCTGAGATCCAAAATGGGGCAGCGACCAGAGTCAGACCAGAGTATATTGGTCATTGTTTAGCAGCAGTGTTGTAGCTGGCGATTTATCCCAGATGTTGTATGAAGGGTTGCCATATCAAATCGAACTTATCAGTTTGGTCTAGTTTCAAGTATCGTATCCTCTCCAACTCCAACGTATTGACCAGGTCAGGCCAGCTAGGTGGTGTAGCAAACAATTTGCCACAAAATTTGGAAAAGAATTATACCATTCTTTTTTTATATATATATATTATATATATATTATATATATATTTTTTATCCCACGATTTTGTAACCCATTTGTGTCATTTATCTAATGTGATCCTGGGCTCTACACACCCTCCACCAACCTAGTCCCCATATATGGGGGACATGGGGAGAGCAACGGACTTGAACTCATGCTTCCTTCATGCCTGAGTGTCCAAGTTGCTCCTTTACACCTGACAGGGGGGAGTTTCCCTGGTTGGACGTAGTGCGTGGAAGGCACACGTTATTCCAACCAGTTCCTTTCCCCTCCATCAGGCGCCCCGGCTGGCCAGGGGGAGGCAGTTTAGAGACCAGGATTACTGCATGTTTTTTGTGAGGGTACCTACCCTAGGGGACACGGGGAGAACATGCAAACTCCACACAGAAAGGCCCTTTCGCCAACCCCGCCTCGGGTATGGGCACCGATGACGCGGAGGAGGAGACACGCCGCCAGCGCCCACAGCGTCCCGAGTGGGAATCGAACCCAGGACCTTCTAGCTGTGAGGCGACAGCACTACCAACTGTGCCACCGTGCCCAGAATTATACCATTCTATCTATGATTTTTTTTGAATGAATAATGAATTGCATTTTTATAGCGCTTTTCCAAGTGCTCAAAGCGCTTTACAATGGTTCATTCATTGGGAGGTGAAGCGGCGAACAGTCGACGCCAGCGTCCTCACTTCCCACATTCACACACCAATGGTGGAAAGCTCACACCGACCAACTCATTGGAGGCAATGTAGGGTTCAGTGTCTTGCCCAAGGACACTTCGACATGTGGACAGGAGGAGCCGGGATTCGAACCGCCGACCCAGGGATCATGCTCTACCTCCTGAGCCATAGCCGCCCATTTTTGCTACACTAGTTCCTGTCTTTTGGCATTGCACATTCTGTAGGAGTAATAGACTCATTATTGCACTGAATGATTGTTCTATACAGGCCTGGAAATTCAGGGTTAAATATTCTGGAAACATTTTCATTGGTAAAAGTGTGTGGTCTGTGGAACTGGAAACCCTTTGGTAACTGGGTAACCTGAGTAACTATCTGTAATACTAGAATGGTAGTAAAAGTAAGAAGTGCCATGTATGGTCTCTGGTCTGTCCAACCACCAACCGAGCCTCCATCTATTTGTGTCTTCCTGTTGTTCTATAAAGGACACATGCCTGACATTTGGGAGGCTGCATTTGCATGGACTATAGTCTCAGAGCTCTCGACTTTTGCAGAATAGATTCATTGATTAATTCCACTCTACCCTTAAGTGGGAATATTTAACATTAATATTTAACTTCTCTCCGTATTCCCTGGTGATAATACGTGACTAATGAAACAGGTTTACTGACTTGTCTTGATAACATCACTGATTAATGATTGACAATTTAAGAGTTGACAGCACAGATTAACTCTCAGTCACATGCAGAGAGAGACCAGAAACATCCATAACTTTCACTCACTCACACACACACACACACACACACACCGCATTCACACCCAAACACAGTGAGTCTCATAGCCACTTAAGTAAAGGAATGTTTAGAGAAACAATTGTGTAAGACTAGTTGCAGCCAGGGCTAACGATACATAACAAGTCAACATCTGGAGGTTCCTGAAGCCAGTTGAGCTCTGGACTCAAGATGTCAGCCGCAGGTGTGTATCCTGTTTTCCATGCTTCCTGATTCTGTGCAGACAATGTTGCTTTAGTGCAGTAGTGTATTTATCTCTGTCAGCACATATATATTTTATTTATTTAACTTTTTTTTCTCCCTAAAGCTTTTACTCGACAATTGAAAAAAGGCAAAACAAGTATTGATGTGGCTGAATACTGAATAATAACACCTAGACCAATCTGGCAATTTTTGCATTAAGTACTATACTAGGTTAACGAAATACTAATGAATGCTAGTTGCCTGATCAAAGCAACGTATGTATAAATGCAGTCTCTATACTGTGTGTATACGTACTATACGTACGTGTGTACGTCTGTAATCCACGTAACTCGAGAACCGTTACGCCCCCACCGACTTCAAATTCAACACACTTGAACCCCCCCACAGGGAGTGCAGTGCGTGGTGTCGAGTCTGTTGGATAGCCGATTATAGCCGGTTGTCCAGAACCAGCACAAAAGCCTCTTCCCGGGTTCTGGGCCTGATCACCGCTATATATGGAGTGCATGCTGGCCTGTTCTGACATCACAATGATTGTTCTGACATCATCCATAGACTCCATATTTGGGCATGCCTGACAAATAACTCCATATATGGGCATAAAAGGGACACAGACATAATAACTGGGTGGGGCATGCATTTACAACGAACCCTAACCAAGTAGGCCAGTGCCCAACGGGCACCGCTCTAGTTGCTTTAAATGTGCTATATTTTGTCCATAGTCAGGCTCAGCATCCCCACTGTCCTGCCCCCTACGGAACCCCCGAGCAGCACTTTCAGACTGGAAGCAGCTGACATTGCTGTGGTTGTGATCTACTTTGTCTTTGTCATGGTGGTTGGCATCTGGGTAAGATCTCACTTGTAAAGATGTTGTCACTGTATTAGTAGTTAAGTCATAGTAGCAAATCTGATCTTCAGTGGTGTAAAGTAACTTAAAGTAGCCTACATTTACTCAAGTAAATTGTACTTAAGTACAATTTTGAGTATTTTGACTTGGTACCATATTGTGCCGAATATAAGACGACTTATTATAAATATAATATAATATTTTTCAAGACTCAGTGGAAAAAGTACATTGAAGACCAAATAGTCTAGTCCCCGATTATAATACGACCACGTTTTCTAGGATATTTCCATGGGAATAAAAACATAGTCTTATATTCAGCACAATTATTTACAATTTACTATACTGTTACTTAAGTAGTTCTACTCCATACATCTCAGAGGCAACTATTGTACTTTTTCTCCACTATTATTTGCAAACGTACTAGTTACTTTGTATTTGTAAATAGATTTGTATACATTAGAAAACTTGTGAAATGGGACATTCTGCATAATGACTTATTTTACTTTTGTACTTTAAGTACATTTTGATACCAATACTTTTGTACTTTTACTCAATTTCCTGTCAGGAGAGGATGAAGAATTTGTATCAGCAGTCTATGTCCGTGTGATCATTATGCTATTTGCTCCAATTAAATTATTAATCTGTTATTTTGTATTTCTTATTCTAGGACCCCTTATAACTTTGCCATGAAATTGCTATAAAAAATGTGTTATTTAATATTTTGTGTCAATATTATATTATTGTCATCATGGGTATTTGGATGTGTCATTCACCCCCACATTACCATTGAAATAATAACCTTATTATGGCATCATATTTATCTTTAATTAATTTCTCCTCCAGTCATCAGTGCGAGCCAATCGCAGCACAGTGAGTGGATACTTCCTGGCTGGCCGTTCAATGAGCTGGTGGCCTGTAAGTATGATTGATTGATTGATTGATTGATTGATTGATTGATTGATTGAATACTTTATTAGACCGAAATGTAAAACAGCAACAGAGTACAGTCCTATGTATTCAATTCATAAACATGACATGAAAAATAACAACAAAATGTAATATCATCACAAAAAATTATAATAGGTCGCAGATTACTATGAAAACCTACAAAACCTGTCAGTCCGTCCATCCGTCGATCCGTCATGCCTCCATATATGGAGGCCAATTTCTTAACAACTAGTCACTAGACTAGACCAAAGGAATATCCCTACTGGGGGAGATATTAGACTTTTTAAGAAATCAGGCTGAGGCAGTGAGTCACTCTGCTACATTCACCCCTCTTTTGACCTCCTCCCACGGGGAAACCCGTTCCGGGTCACAGCACCATTGTAAGACCCAGGAATCAAACCTGGGTCTCCCGCGTGAAAAGCCAACATCTTAACCACTAAGCCAAAGGCAATTGCCTATGGCTCTAGGGAGATATAAGACTTGTGAGGGCATCAGACTGAGGCTGTGAGCCACTCTGCTACATGTATGGGAGGCAGTGGTTCAGGGGTAGACTAGAGTGGCCACATGGCAACCGGAAGGTTCCCAGTTCGATCCCAGGCTCCCCCAGACAGAGACTAACTCTGTCGAACTGGGAACCTTCCGGTGTCGAAGTGTCCTTGAGCAAGACTCTGAACCCCCTATTTGCTCCCGATGTGCAAGTTGGTGCCTGCACAATCTATGTAAAGCACTTTGGATAAAGGCGCTATATAAATGCACCATTATTATATCCACAGATTGGAGCTTCATTGATGTCCAGTAATGTTGGAAGCGGTCTGTTCATTGGACTGGCTGGCACAGGAGCAGCAGGAGGAATTGCAGTTGGCGGCTTTGAGTGGAATGTACGAAACACTATACGTGCGTGCGTGCGTGCGTGCGTGCGTGCGTGCGTGCGTGCGTGCGTGCGTGCAACTTTTTCTGACCTTATAGCCTCCATCTAAACAAGGGTTGGTGAGTGAGGAATAGGATTCAGCTGAGACAGACACACGTGCGCTCGTGCAGAGAACATGACACCAGGTGGTCTTGCACGACACATTCTAGTTTATTACAGCCAACAGAGAAATATATAATTATACAGTATTGGACAGTGGATACATGACGTGCCTGGAAGATCTGTAAACAAGGATAAGAAGAACAGACATGAACATAAACAGAGCACACATCTTGTATAATCTGCACAGTACACAGACTTTCAGTCTCTCTGATAAAGTAGTTGATCATCATACTGTATCGTGTGTAAGTATTGGAGTGTGTGTACTGTGTACTGTACTGTAGGCCTACTGTATGTTATTTACTGCGTGTGTACATTCCTGCAGGCATCGTGGGTTCTGGTGGCTCTGGGGTGGATATTTGTGCCTGTCTACATCTCCTCTGGCGTGGTGACCATGCCAGAATACCTCGCCAAACGCTTTGGAGGCCAGAGGATACGGATCTACATGTCCGTTCTCTCTCTAATACTCTACATCTTTACCAAGATATCTGTAAGCCACACAAACCACAAAAACACAATATAAACAAGAACTGACTGTGTGTGTGTGTGTGTGTGTGTGTGTGTGTGTGTGTGTGTGTGTGTGTGTGTGTGTGTGTGTGTGTGTGTGTGTGTGTGTGTGTGTGTGTGTGTGTGTGTGTGTGTGTGTGTGTGTGTGTGCGCGTGTGCGTTTGCGTGTGCGTGTGCATGCAGGGATGGATTAACCCCCACAAGGGCCCCTGGGCCGGTAATATTTGCAGGGCCCCCATAGCACGACATTTTCATGTTTTTCCCGTGGTTTTATCATTTTTTTAACCTAAATTTAACAAAATTAACAGCCAATGAAGGGCCCCATGAGCCCTTTTCAGGGCGTCAAACCTAGTACCTCACGGTCCAATTTCCCCGAAGGGCCCCTGAGAGCCAAGGGCCCCTGAGAGCCAAGGGCCCCTGGGCCCCGGCCCCACTGGCCCAATGGTTAATTTGTCCCTGCGTGCATGTGTTTTTGGACAATAACTGTAATCTCTGTATTCATCCATTGAGTCAAAGGCAAATTCTTTGCTTACCTAAAGTTCTAATGTTGATAACGCATGTACGCCATATACAAGTGTATGATCTTCACTGCTTTACAGAGAAAATGAGAAAATGTGAATAACACCAAGATCTTAACCTGATACTCTCGATGTCCAAGTCTTTCACAAACTTGAAAGGTTGAATTGAGTGAATCGGGTTAAGTGCTGCTTCTTTTACACTGGGAATGATATCCATATTGGATGTTCCTGCATGGGTGACTGTGGCTCAGGAGGTAGAGCAGGTCGTCCAATGATCCATGGGTCGGCGGTTCGAATCCCAGCTCCTCCTGTCTACATGTCGAAGTGTCCTTGGGCAAGACACTGAACCCCAAATTGCTCCCGATGTGCTGGTTGGTACCTTGCATGGCTTCCGCCGCAATCGGTGTATGAATGAATGTATGGGTGAATGTAATGCACTATGTGAAGCGCCTTGGATAAAGGCGCTATATAAATGCACCATTTACCATTTATGAATACTGTTATGGAACGCAAACCTGTACGCTGCCTGCTGTGTGTTGTTTTTTGTCCAGACAGATATCTTCTCTGGAGCGTTGTTCATCCAGATATCTTTAGGCTGGGACCTGTACTTGTCTACTGGCATACTGCTGCTGGTCACTGCTGCTTACACTGTGGCAGGTACAATGCCGTGCTCAAGACAATGTGTTGCAATGCACACATCCGGTTCTTTGCTGGTGCTGGTTGACACGAAATTACAGTTTAAAAGAGCTAAAGTCAAGTAAAAAGAGCATTGCTCACCAGTGTTTTGTTTTTAAAACACAGACATGACACTAGGGTACACAACGTTTCTGTCAGTTGGCCTTCATCGTTTAGGTACATACAATACCAACCATGCACATAGACACTGCCTCTGCATTAAGCAATGTCTCAATGTTTTATGTAATGACATTGCATTAGTACCAGGCTTATCTGTTGTTTTGCGATAATAGTGGTGGATAGTATACTTATTACCTTTACATTTTCGACCTCTAAACACAAATCACAACGTTTGATTATTGACGATATTGTGCATTGTGCAATAGCTTTTGTATTGCATTTTGGCACTTTAACAGCTATTTATTTAATTGTATTGCGTATCATTTTTATTGGTACAATGCAGAGGAGCCGAAACCCAATAATTGCTCTACCTTGTGTTTTTCTTGTGTCTGTCTGTGCATGTGTGTGTTTGTGTATGTGCATGTGTGCGTGCGTGCGTGCGTGCGTGCGTGCGTGCGTGCGTGTGTGCGTAGGTGGTCTGACAGCAGTGATCTACACTGACGCCCTGCAGACTGTTATAATGGTGGTAGGAGCCTTCACACTCATGTTCATAGGTAGGTAACTCAATGCCATTGATACATTTTGGGGTTTTAAGCATTATGTTATACTTTAGCTATTGAAAAATAGCAGATCTACAAGCTCATGATCGCGAAAATGTGCATGGCGCAAATCTTTGAATATATATTCTTTCACTCAAATCTTTGCTTCTTGGGTGTCCCTGGAACAACATATGTTGAGATGGGGGTCGGTGGCCAATTACATGGTTTCTGGGGTCCTTGACATGAAATAGTTTGAGAACCACTGATATAGAAACATGGGTTTTTCTGAAAACTGTCAGGATTTAGGAGCCTTTTTTTAATCAGCCTCAGGTCTAAATGGGTGACATTCTTCCTCGGGGAAAGAGCTGATCCAGTAGTATTAACATATGGTACTAAATTAAATATGTTCATGTACATTTTCTGTTATAAGACGACTAACTACTCTACTGTATACACACAAATGTAGGATAATGTGTGTGTGTGTGTGTGTGTGTGCGTGCGTGTGTGTGTGCGTGTACGTGTGTGCGTGCGTGTGTGTGTGTGAGTGTGTGTGTGTGTGTGTGTGTGTGTGTGTGTGTGTGTGTGTGTGTGTGTGTGTGTGTGTGTGTGTGTGTGTGTGTGTGTGTGTGTGTGTGTGTGTGTGTGTGTGTGTGTGTGTGTCTTCTTCCCAGCATTTGCCGAGGTGGGTTGGTACGAGGGTCTCCTGGACCGCTATCCCTCGGCCGTTCCCTCGGTAACGGTTCCAAACACAACCTGTCACGTGCCGCGTGCCGACGCCTTCCATCTGCTAAGACACCCCGTCACGGGAGACTTACCCTGGCCCGGTTTGATATTTGGTCTCACTGTGCTGTCCACATGGGTCTGGTGCATGGATCAGGTATTCACCATCACCATCATCATCATCATTATAATCACCATACTGATCATTATCATCATCATTATCATCATCATCATTATTCACGAGGACCACACACTTTATATAAAATGTTGAAGTGGAGATGACTTGAGTAGAGTGAAATGTCTGTGGATTTTTCTGAAACAAAAACTTTGCAGATAGAAAGAGGATAATTCAAGCTTTCCGTACAGCTACAATGTTGGTGAGTTTAACGTTGTTTAATACAATAAGATAGGACTTTTCTGTTTGGATTTTTTGTTTTTGCTACTTAGTAGGCGTTGCTGCATAACTTCCGGGTACGATGATGTCACTCCACAGCCGGCTGCAGATTTTTGAGGGGGCAAAGGTTTTATGTCATATTGCGTTGTTAAATCAAACAGACAGTGCCAGTTGTAGGACTCAGGTGGCCCTATGCAAGATTATTTTTGGTGGCCCCCCCACCAGGGTCGTAGCCAGGCTTCATAAATTACTGAGGGAATCGCTGCCCCGCCGGGGGGGGGGGGGGTGTCCGGGGGGGCTATACCCCCTGGGCTGCGATGAAAATGCTGGTGCACTTCTTTGAGATACAAATTAAGAGGCTAGATCTATAAAGAACTACACACATCATATTAGATTATTATCATCTTTACTGTACTATTATTGCCATTTGTCAACTTCAGCAGGGGAGAACACCAGTACAAAACAAAACATTGGATAGGGCAGGGGTTTGCAACTTTGATGATAGAGAGGGCCACTGTATTTCACACTCACTCCAGAGTATGGAGTGAATACATGGAGTACAATGCATCTAGTAAAAAATAGCTGATCTACAAGCTCAAAACACGATGCAGTGCGATGCATTTTGAGCTTGATGATCTGCTTTTTTGCTATTTTTTAATTGGAATCCTGAATTATTCTTAACTCTTTTCTAATTGGAATCCTGAAAAGTAACATTTTTATTTAATTTCAAATACATTTATATATTCTTATGTTAACTTTATGATTATGAACTTTATGAATACATAAAGTACTAGTCATTAAGCGGTCTGGAGTTTTCTCTGGGGTTTGGAAGCCGTTTGAGCTGCAATGAAAACAGGCAAAACAGTGAAAACAGTGACATCTGCTGGCAAATCCCATTGACATATATGGGATTTGCAGGCTGTGACATCACAAACAGCAGGAAAATCAGAGCACTTGTTTGAGCCAGAAAACCCCAGACCACAGAAAATCTACTACAAAAATTAAGAAAAATTACACAAAACGTATTTTTTATGTCCCAATCCCTTTAATATAATAATGTCTCTGACACTCCTCTTGTATATCTGCCGGCCTCTGTCTCCAGGTTATTGTCCAGAGGTCTCTGTCAGCCAGGTCTCTCTCTCATGCCAAAGGAGGAAGTGTTTTGGGTGCATATCTCAAACTGTTGCCAATGTTCTTCATCGTCATGCCAGGCATGATTAGCCGTGCACTGTTTCCAGGTGAGGAATAAGTACAGTATATTTTTTAGAAGTGTGACTGGAATGGTCTTTTAGGATGTATTCACACTGAGGGACTTGAATCCGGTCCAGTTCAGTTGGTTTGATTTAGTGTAAACACAGTGTAAGGTACCGGGGATCAACATCCGTACCTAGGTCCACTTGGAAAAGGTGGTATACTCTTTAATACTATTGGTGCAATACTATCTATTCTAATACTATCTAAAGGCTAATTATACACTTCATCATGCTGTTGAAATATAAACTTGGAATGGAAATATATAAATGTATCACGCTTTAAAACATTTGTGTGTGTGTGTGTGTGTGTGTGTGTGTGTGTGTGTGTGTGTGTGTGTGTGTGTGTGTGTGTGTGTGTGTGTGTGTGTGTGTGTGTGTGTGTGTGTGTGTGTGTGTGTGTGTGTGTGTGGTGCGTGCGTGCGTGCGTAGATGAGGTAGGTTGTGTGGACCCAGCAATCTGTCAGAGTGTTTGTGGGGCATCAGTAGGCTGCTCCAACATCGCCTACCCTAAACTAGTGGTGGAGTTAATGCCTGTGGGTAAGACACACTCTCTCTCTCACTCACACACACACACACACACACACGCAATTAATTGTCACATTTGAAAAACCATGCTTTAGATGCTGTAATCCTGCTTCGTTGCCGTTGCTAAGTAACAACCCTGTTACTTAGTAACATGATGGCATTTTAAAGTATTCTACATTATTTGAGTGTGAGCAAAGTGGAATGTGAACAGTGGTTCCGGGTGGGTTCCATAATTATCTGTACTCTGACATGGAAAAGTCAATTCTTCTTCACTTCACTCTGGATTTCTCTTTTTCTCCATTATGCTTATTTTATTGGCTCTTTTCCACTGCAAGAACTATCCAAACTGTGCCGTGCTGTCTAGTGTATTTCATAGGTTCTGGATTAGTTTGGCTCGGTTTCAGATAAGGTTCTCAGAATCAAATTTGGGTCAAGCTCAGGAGGTTTTACCACTAGTAACGCAGAACTCAGAATGTATATACTTTCAGATCTTTTCTAAAATAGAAAAAATAGAAGATCTACAAGCTCACATGCACCGTGAGGCGACATGTTGAGAGCAATATAGATCTTCTACTTTCACTTGTTCCTTTTGATGACGTACCTTCACCTTCAGGGCTGGTTCTGGTTATAATGTATATAATAATATAATAAACGTAAATAAATAAATACAATAAACTATCACAGAACGTCACGAGTTCCGAGGATCTTGGTTTTCCCTTCACTGTGGAAAAGAGCCATAGTGTTGTTGTTAGGCCTGTCACACTTATTACATGATCCTCTAAATCGCAATTGTTTGAGATAATCACAATTGTTTTTTTTGCATAATCGCCATAATCATTTCCATGTTGGATTTTCAAAAAAATAGTGGAAACAGCAGATCTACGAGCTCAAAACCCATCACAATGTCATGCATGTTGAGCTTGTAGATCTGCTGTATTCACCATTCATATAAAGTTATTAAATTATGTTATTGTGTGTCATATATCTGCCCCGTGCACCTTTTGTTTACAAAGCCTTAAAGCCAAACGGAAATGTAATGTTTGTATTCATATGTTTGGTTCCAAGTTCAACGCCAAAAACACAATTAAATCATCAATCGTAATTATTTGTGTGACAATCAGTCGTCAAGTGAAATGTGTAACGGTGACAGCGCTAGTTGTTGTTCTCTCCCCAGGGCTGCGAGGTCTGATGATAGTGAAATGTGTAACGGTGACAGCGCTAGTTGTTGTTCTCTCCCCAGGGCTGCGAGGTCTGATGATAGTGAAATGTGTAACGGTGACAGCGATAGTTGTTGTTCTCTCCCTAGGGCTGCGAGGTCTGATGATAGTGAAATGTGTAACGGTGACAGCGATAGTTGTTGTTCTCTCCGCAGGGCTGCGAGGTCTGATGATAGTGAAATGTGTAACGGTGACAGCGCTAGTTGTTGTTCTCTCCGCAGGGCTGCGAGGTCTGATGATAGCGGTGATGCTAGCTGCTCTGATGTCCTCTTTGACCTCTATCTTTAACAGCAGCTCTACTCTGTTTACACTGGACCTTTACAAAAGAGCAAGACCCAGAGCTACTGAGAGAGAGCTCATGGTGGTGGGAAGGTAAATGCACACACGCACATGCAGCGTTGATTTCGCCGACTAAAACCTCAAACCCTCACCCTAAACCTAACCTCCCACGGGGCAGCACAACTAAACCTAACCTTAACCCATGTCTAACCAATGACTAGTCTAAACTAAGTATGCACCACGTTTCGCTATATACTCATTTGGGGGACACCCAAATACATTTGGGGGTAAAAATCTCTGGAGCTTAAGTTCCAGATTAATAAGTACATATACAGTAGATCATCATGAGTACATCTTATCTCATGGTTAGAAAATTGGCAATAATAATAATAATCATGTGTGTTTTCAGGATATTCATCTTGGTGTTGGTGTGCATTAGTCTATTGTGGATTCCAATCATCCAATCATCCAACAGTGGGCAACTCTTTGATTACATCCAGTCAGTGACCAGCTTTCTAGCCCCACCCATCACGTCCGTATTTCTACTGGCAATCTTCTGGCCACGTGCCAACGAGCAGGTCTCACACACATGTATTGTACATATCTACGGTCATTTATCCTAAAATGTACAACTTGGTATGATCCACCATATCTGTGTGTGTGTGTGTGTGTGTGTGTGTGTGTGTGTGTGTGTGTGTGTGTGTGTGTGTGTGTGTGTGTGTGTGTGTGTGTGTGTGTGTGTGTGTGTGTGTGTGTGTGTTGTGTGCGTGTTTGTGTGCGTGTGCGTGTGTGTGAGCGTGCGTGCGGTGGTGGAAAGTACATTTACTTAAGTACTGTAGTACAATTTTGAGTTATTTCTACTTTACTTGAGTATGTAAGTAAGTAGCCTTGCCGAGCCATGAGGCCCAGGGGCAGGAGCCTATCTCCTGTTTCTGTAGCGTGAGGCAGCTTGATGTACAAGTACACCCCCTGGACATGACGCTAGTATGTCGCAGGGACTTACCCCCAATCCAACCCTTGATGCTGAGTGTCAAGCAGGGAGGCACTGGGTCCCATTTTTTAGAGTCTTTGGTATGACCCGGCCGGGGATTGAACCCCGACCTCCCAGTATCAGGACACTCTAACCACAAGGCCACTGAGCTGGTATGAGTATGTACAATATCCAAAACTTTTACTTTACCTCCACTACATCCCAGGGCAAAAACCTTTACTCCATGCACTACATTTCTTTGAAAACATATAGTTGCGACCGAAGGTCGCAGTTAACTATAGAATCTTGTGTTTTTTTATCACTCAACATCCCCATACATGTCTCGTGACATCACTATGACATCATCAGGGATGATAGTAAATCAGGGATCATATCATAGTAAATTAAGCCCATATATGGAGATCCCTGATGCCATCAATATTAGTATGGATATATGTCAGAAGTTACCTGTTCTGACATTCCATATGTTGATCCTTCTCCATCCATCCTTCCTCTTCGATGTCTCCCTTTTGACTGATACCTGTCCATTTAAACTCTAGACGGGCCTGCCCCAGAGTTATTTGTGCAGCCGCGCCCGGCAGCCGGCGAAAACTAGAGTTCTCAATAGGCTCGAAAATTAAGGCCTGGCCCTACCTGGGCCCTCATCAAGCCCTGTATATTCAATACACTGCCCCCGCTCCCACCCTTAGATCTCCATATATGGAGCTGACCTGTTCTGACATTCCATATCTTGATCTGACCTCATCACACCCTGTACACTCAAGATACGCTCCATATATGGTCAGTGCACGCGATCTTGCCCCCAGGCGTCTTACTGGTAGCACTACTTTTGTACGTTTTACTCAAGTACTTTTAGAATTTTGGACTTTTACTTGTAGCGGAGTATAGTTCTACATTGCAGTATTGATGCTTTTACTTACGTATAAGTCAAGCAGTATGTACTTATTCCACCATTGTGAGTGTGTGCATATATATAATGGTGTTTCTCATCCACTCTTAGGGTGCGTTTTGGGGACTAATGGTGGGGCTAGCGGTGGGAGGAGCCAGAATGGTTCTAGAATTCATCTACACAGTTCCTTCCTGTGGCCAGCCTGACCAGCGGCCAGCCATAATAGCCGATGTTCACTACCTGTACTTTGCTCTCATCCTATTGGCTGTCACTTGCCTCGTCATTGTTGCCGTCAGCTTGGCCACGCCCCCGATACCTAAAGATCATGTGAGCATTAAAGCACATTAATCACGCACGCACGCACGCACGCACGCACGCACTCAATGACATAAGTTAGGCAAGGCAAGGCAGTTTTATTTGTATATAGCACATTTCAACGACACGGCAATTCAATTTGATTTACACTACACAGAACATCAAGCAAAGGCAACACAATACAATGACATTAGGATGCATAAAACAAAAGAAGTAAAAATGTTACAGTGACAGTGCAGTGCAGAAGAGGAAAGAACAGAGAAGAAAATCAAATGCATCCGAAAAAAGAAAGGTCTTTAGTTAGTGTTTTAAACTAGACAACTAGATTTCCACTCAAATTCAGAATTTGAATCTTCTAAATTGCTCAATTTAAATATTTTCTCATCTGAACATTCTATCTATCTCCATCCATCTCTTCCACAGCTGTACAGGTTAACCTGGTGGTCAAGGCATAGCCGGGAGCCTCGCATTGACCTCCCCGATCCCTGGACGGACAGTGACCCCGCTGCGACCTCTTCTAAGAGCGGCTCTGTCTCGGACGCCGACACCGTAGCGGTGTCGTGGTGGCGCAGAGCGGCTCTGTGGCTCTGCGGTCTGAGCAGCTCCACCTCTGGTTCCGTCCCTGTCCTGAGCCCTGAGGAGCAGGCACTGCAGGCCATCAAACTGACCTCCCTCCACGAGAGGGCAGTGTGGAGGAACGTCTGTGACACTAATGCGATAATATTATTGGCTGTTAATGTGTTTCTATGGGGATACTTCTCCTGATATTTGGGCTTCGGGTATGGCAGAATGTCAATGAGTTTGCTTTGGCAGAAATTATAATAGCCACCTACAAAATTCTTGTCTTATAGATATATATAGATATATATATTCCATAAATACTGATCAATTATAACTCATTAGTCATTACCTAGCCTGCACATATACTTTTAGCCAAGTTCTAATTACATCTGATTACATAATAACATTAAAGTGTGCTTGACAATATGGTGGGATTCAACCAACAGCAATACAGTATGTGTATATGTGAATCAACCTATAATACTGTAATCAGTTTTGACCGCATGTATACTTCTTTGATTATTATAGCTACAGTATTTGGATGTACTAAATGTCACTAAAATAATTGAGAATTGGTAGTGTGAACTAAATATATTTAGTTGGTGTGCCACTCAATTATTTACTTAGCAATTATTCTATCTGTTAATTTAATTATTTTTTTACTTTATAAACGTAAGCTATATTTTATACTTCATTGCACAATATGGTATTGTGCCAAAATAGTGAAAATAGCACATCTACAAGCTTGCAATTTTTTACTTTTCCCAGGAGCTGAACAAAATAGGATCACTTACGATTCAATTATTTGGTTAAATGATCAATTATCACACATTATCTATTAACTGTTAATGCACAGGCTACTTACTTATAGGCAACAATGTATTAGTTAAGCACTATGGCAGCGGTGGCCGAACGGATAGCGGAGCGGGCTTGATACCGGAAGGTCGCCAGTTCGAATCAGCGGTCCGACACGTTAAAATTACCACCGCTGAAGTGCCCTTGAACAAGGCATTGAACCACTACGATGAAATGTGTTCTATGAGCAGGGCCTGGCTGGAAACAAGTTCTTGAGCTTAGCCCAGATACCCTGGGTAAATATAGTAATCATTTCATTTCATTTCTATGTTGATGTGGTTCTTTTTAAGCCAATGTGGGAGCATTCTCTCTACAATATTAAACTAAGCATTCACAGTCAGCTGTGTTTATAATTATGCATTGTATTCATTTTTTTGTAACTGAAATCTAATTCGATTATAGCCTATGATATGAATGTTGTTTTGGAGTAGGGAGTTATTTATTTATTGTCACCTTTAAAAAAAAAAAGAAAAAAAGAAAGAAAATAACCCGTGTGGGATCAGCATCTAGCATTAACTTGTACTTTTTATGCAAGCTGTTAGCATAATCACCAGAGATCATAAAAATATGATGAATCATCAGTTTACCACACACTGACTACACCTAGTTATAAACATCACCAGCAGTGACTCAGCAGAGCCACATAATGACGTTCATTTTCCACCGGCACAACAAAACTACGGGACAAAAAAAAAAGAAAATCACAGGGGGGTAAAGAAGGGAGGCCCCCGAGTCGCGTGTGCACGCGCACGCGCTCGCTCGCCGTTGCCCCTGGTGACGCGTCCCCGTGCAGTTTGATCCCGCCCCCCCGGCCCACCTTGACTGGCTGTTTACGACCCATGCAGCGTCTCTGCGTGGTAAACACAACCGCCAGTCAACGTAGCTGTCTGACGCTATTTAGCTTAGCTT
Organism: Electrona antarctica; assembly: GCF_951216825.1. Classification (NCBI taxonomy): domain Eukaryota; kingdom Metazoa; phylum Chordata; class Actinopteri; order Myctophiformes; family Myctophidae; genus Electrona; species Electrona antarctica. Next base: position 12,806,356 of record NC_136812.1, read on the forward strand.
GGTTTATTATCGGATCAGTTGAGCTGCCCGTCAGATTAAACCTGGATAGAATCCTAAGTGAACTACATATTGTGTGGGCTGCATAGTCCGCGGACTGCATGCTGTTTGCGGGGAGCGTATGTGTATGCACATTATTGTTATAGATCCCTCCTTGTCAGTTTGCGAGGCAACAACACCATCACCTTTTTGTGGCTCCCTGTTATCCGAAGAAACTGAATATCTCGGAAGAACTGAAGATCTCCGAAATGTCTTTAGACGAAGACAGCAGGGCCGTGGATATTTTGAAGGGCTTTAAACTGTATCCTTTTAATACTGTGGTGGCTGTTTGCTGTGGTTCTTTAATATCAGCTTGTTGTGTAGTAATAACTGTATTACTAGACCATCTGAAAGGCAGCTCGCTGTGTGGGTATGTATGTATGTATGTGTGCACACACACACACACACACACACACCGCTTTCTGGGCTAACGTCTGCTAGCCAGCATTGACCGTTATCTGACATAGGCTAATGATCCGTTCACGGTTCACGTGTCCTTTTGTTTAGCCGGGTCAGACAACTGACACCAGTCAGATATGGTCCACTATTGGATATGGTTCACTATTTTTGAAAGATTTCATTTGGCGCCACACTTGACGTGTCAGGCCTTGAATAGAGATGCTAACCTAACCGTTACCTGACTAAGTCTGACTATAATGTAATCTCGCGGAGACTACACAGACCCAACAATACAATTCGATCTTTATGGGACGCAGGCTACGCGAGATTACACTGTTTTCATAGCAGAGCATCCAAGTGGAAAGTTGCAGTATCAGGAAGGATACATTGTAGCATCCTTACTAAAATGATTATGCCTCATATTAAGTTGATGTCAAGCATGCTTAGTGAGGCAATGTGTCAACTTTGGAAATGTAATAATTGTCTGATATTAACCATATTGTTATACTGGGTATGTGTGTTATGCATTTGTTTTGCAGTATAAGAGCACGTTGTCTGTGCCTTGAAAATATACTATATATACATTTGTGTGAAGAAGAGCAAATAATGAGAGTTGAGATGAAGAACCATTTAAGTCCATACTAATTATCCATCATTTATAAGTTATGGATAAGGGGTCAGCAGGACAGATGGGGCTTTTGGGGGAGCTGTCAGAATAAATTATGGTTGTTCGTCTCAACTCTTCTGGGTAGGGTAGGCTGGAAACGGTCTGCGTAGCCTACCCGCGGGCCGTGCCATATATATCGTCTTTTTTTTTTTTGTAATTTTTTTTGTGGCTTTCGCCTTTATTTATTTATTTTTCATGGAGGGACAGATAGTAGGCTGACAGGAAATGGGAGAGAGCGATGGGGGGAAGACATGCAGTAAAGGGGGTCGGGAGTCGAACCCTGCCAGACTGGATTACCAGCCAAGGTGCCTGGACCACTGAACCATGGCCAAGGCCTTATCTATCGTCTTGATCCAAGGCTAGGATCCCATTATAGTTGGCCAGCACTGCATGGTTGATGTCTGTAATTGTTTAAAAAGGGACAGACTGTGCTCTGCTCAAGTCACTGATGCCAGATCAGCTAATGAGGATATGCCAGAAGCAGTGCAGTGGTGGAGAAGTAGGCCTACTCACATTTCCTACTTAAAAGTATCAATACTGCAATGTAGAAACAACAATTTTCTTGTGTAAAAGTACAAAAGTATTGGTATTTTTTTGGACTTATGGTATCAACAGTAGAGAGTGCTCCTTATGCAGAATATCCCATTTCATACGTTTTCAAATGTATGAAATATCTTTTGTAAATAGATCTATAAGCTCTATACTACTCATCATGATCTGCAAGCTCTACCACGCACCGTGAGCTTGTAGATCGGCTTAAGTGGGTAATGCATGTTTTGTAATAATAATCTAAATCTACTACAAAGTAACTAGTAACTAAAGTTTTATATTGCATCAGAGCTTTAAATTGTTTTGTTACAGGTTAAAGGCAAAGCTAGCCTAGCTGCAGCCCCTGAATCGCTAGCCACGGCCATTAAGAAATATGTTCAGCTGGGCTGAATAATGAAGTGAAACCAAATCAAAATTCAGGCTAGGTTAAAGCACTAAATTGAGTAAATTCTGATAGTAGGTGTAACGATTAAAAGGGCGACCATCTATAAGGCCTCTAGAAGTCTCCATATATTCCCTTTGGGAACACATGCCAACACAACAGTGATATGTTACCAATACCATGCATTCTGAAGTTTATTTCATACACATTCTGAAGTTTATTTCACACACGGAGCAACATAGATCTACTGTACAGTAGGACAGTAGATCTATGACGTCCCTAGTAGATTGGAAACCATGATAAGAACAGAATGAGCACGAACACTTGCATTTGCATCTTGCATATTGTACGTACAGTCAGTCAGTCCATCACTGTTGTGTTGGCATGTGTTCTCCGCGCCTGCGACTCACAATGGACCTTCACCCACCGCCCAAAGGGTGTAAGGCCTCTATAGACTTTATAGAGGCCTTATAGATGGTCGCCCTTACGTTTTAATCATTACAGTAGGCTACTCATTGCTAGAGTGTTTGTTCAGTATTCAGGGTTATTCCTCTCCATCCAGCCCTTTAATAAACAGAAAAGACAATTTTAGGTGTTTTTTGTTTTTTACCGCAGTGAAATTTGTTCTCCACATTTGAGCCATCTCTTGGAGTGGTGAGCAGCAGCCAACCCAAGCCACACTTGGGAATCATTTGATTAGTTGATTTGACCCCCCAATCCAACCCATTGATACTGAGTGCCAAGCAGGGAGGCATTGGTGATTTGGGTCCCATTTTTACAGTCTTGGGTATGACCCAGCCAGGGATCGAACCCCGACCTCCCAGTTTTAGGGCGGACACTCTAACCACAAGGCCACTGGAGAGTGTACCCATTTATCAGCTAAAATGTTATACTGTTCCAGTTCCAATTTTGTCTGCCCATTTCTTTCTGACATCACTTCCAAATTCTGTCCTGTATCCTCATCCTGTGTGAGTTCTCTTTCCTGATTGGGTAAAATTGGTGTCCCGACCTGAAAATGTGTTTTCGGTTTACCAATGAGCTGGAGAGACAAATGAGACTCTTGTTCCCGAACAAACACTCACTCTATATATCTACGAGTACTGTTACAGTACGTTTTAACAGTACTGTTACAGTACGTTACAGTATGTTACAGTATGTTACAGTATGTTACAGTATGTTACAGTATGTTACAGTACTGTTACAGTACGTTTTAACAGTACTGTTACAGTACGTTTTAACAGTACTGTTACAGTACGTTTTAACAGTACTGCTACAGTACGTTTTAACGGTACTGTTACAGTACGTTTTAACGGTACTGTTACAGTACGTTTTAACAGTACTGTTACAGTACGTTTTAACAGTACTGTTACAGTACTGTTACAGTACTATATGCTGTACTGTTACTGTACTGTTACAGTACTATATACTGTACTGTTACAGTACGTTTTAACAGTACTGTTACAGTACGTTTTAACAGTACTGTTACAGTACTGTTACAGTACGTTTTAACAGTACTGTTACAGTACTGTTAGAGGTACTATATACTGTACTGTTACTGTACTGTTACAGTACTATGTACTGTTACAGTACGTTTTAACAGTACTGTTACAGTACGTTTTGACAGTACTGTTACAGTACTATATACTGTACTGTTACAGTACGTTTTAACAGTACTGTTACAGTACGTTTTAACAGTACTGTTACAGTACGTTTTAACAGCGGGCGACAGCCAGAAGAATTTCCCGGAAGTGCATTATTTGTATATGGGACCCGGCGACTACCGGCGATAGCAGGCGAACAGTGTCGAAAAGTGGGCGGAGAAACGTCGCCCGAAAAGATTTAAAAAAAATCATCTTTTCGGGCGATTGGGCGATGTGTCGGCCGATGCTCGTCCGCTGTTAAAACACAGTGTGAGAATATAGAGCAGATATTTAACACTTATTTGAACAAAAACATATCACTTACTCTACCTTTTATTGTCATACAAATAATTGAGATTAACAGTTTAATTGTGTTTTCCCATTGAACATTGGAACATAAACAAATATTTCTGTTTGTTTTGCATTCGACAGATATTAATAACCTAAATATGCAAATAAATGACTGACAATGACAAATGCCAATAATCAAAATAAATAATGGACTGTGGCCCAAATAGGCCATATTTACTAATTTTATACTCAAAATGTGTGAAAGAATTGTGGAAATACCTGATCTACAAGCTCACATCGCATCGTGAGACGTACATGTTGTGAGCTTGCCTTGTAGATCTATTATTATCAGGGATAATGATGCTGCATCTTTTTAAAATATTGCTGGAAGGTTAATATTAACAGGACCGTACAAAGCATCATATTTGAAAACAAAATTAATCTAAGTAAGGAAACATCTGTTGATCTTAGCTGTGCAGAAGGTGACTTTCTCACACTCACAGTGATAGTCAAATCGGGCTCAGTGATATCCAAGGATGACCTAGAGAGCTGCATTTAGCACTATAACATTTTCTGTTGTACCTTTTTATTCTTTATCTACATGCTTTGTCTTTAAAGTGATCATTTATTAGATTAGATTTTCGGAGGACTGTATGGTTGCAGTGTTAACTTCTGTAGCCCATACATAAGATCTGTTGGGAGAAATCGGGAGCGGAGGGGGAGAGAGATTGCTCAAGTTTTGTCCATCAAAAACCAAGGACTGCAAGTTATGTTTATGTTCTCTTCCATTTCACCTCGTCCTCCTCCCTACTGTCTCCTTACGTAACCAGGCAGGAGACTGAAATAGCCTCGGTAATACCCTCTAGAATAAACAGCACACCTGCACTGCAGCCTATTGCTACCATCATGGCTACAGCTAAGGTTATATACTGTATATTAGTCCTGTACTGTGTCTGTGACATAGTATATTGCCCCTACTGCGCTAGAAACAAGAGAATGACTAGACAACTTAACAACTGTTTTAACACCTGTCTTTCAAAGCCTAAGATTCAAAATGTATATATTTGACAACATTTTGCTGCAACCAATCTGTAGGTTGCCAATCCCCTATTGCAACTTTACTCTCGATTATATCCTAAACACTAAACCTTACTGTCTATCTGTCAAAGCTGTAGTGTTACTTGAAAGAAGAGGAGCGATCCGAGCACTAAAAAAGTAAAAGGGGAGAGGGCAGGTGTAAAATCATGGTACTATATTAATTTACAAAAAAAAGTTAAAAAGCCAACATGTTTCGACCCACTGGTCTTCATCAGGGCATGTATGTAGTGTTACTTTTGTGTGTAGTGCTTTTTCTGCTTGTCTTCCTGCCAGCTTCTTGTTCCTTATCACTCAAATTGTAGGATAACATGTACAACCGACGTGTCTTACACACCCTAACATGTGAGGGTGTGTCTGTATGTGACCTTCCTGCATGAAGCCAGGCCTCATGTGAAGCCCAGTAATTCCTAAATCCATGATTTACTGTGGCAGGGATTTTCTGGCTAAGGCTAACGATGTTCATGATGTTGCTAGAACCTTCTACACATAATACTATGGATAATATGGATGCTGCTAACTATACAGTTGCTGTTGTTTATGTTGGTACTTATCATCTACCCACGTCGCTGGTTGTCACACTACATCCGGAACTGCTAGACCGTATATTCAAGCCAACCAGCCTCTTAAGAGCTCTACAATATTAATCCCTTTTAAAGTCGGCCAGCCATGACCATGAAGGATAGTCATAGTCAGTATTGAATGATGAAGACTGTAAAAGTATTTTTCAGCTTCTCAACATTGATGCTTGATGTGATGTTTTTATTCTAAATCCATATAGATGACGTATATTTATCTGTCAAAAGATTTCGATAAAGCTTGCAAGCGTATGCTTGCTTTATGGTCTGTTGAATATTAGTGTATAAACCGAGTGCCACCATAGAGTTATAAAAGGATAGAGTGAGGACCGGAGCTACAGCCCCGCCCCCGCTATTCATTTCAATGGAAGTTGCTCAGTGGCGTTTTGAAGCACCCGGAAGACTGACGAAAGTACCATTATAACTCAATGGCTCGAGCGAGCGGAAGAGCAACCAGGACCTCAAATTTGAGGCCCGGGATGACGCACATTATGTACATGACGTCACTGAACGTCCGTCGACCTCCATGAACGTGCTGCAGTTCCACTTTTAGCCAGTAGGTAGTGGCAGCTTCAACGTTGGCAGGCCTCACTTTCGGGCTTGAGTGCCACGTGTTGGGGGATGAGGTGCTTCCTTTGTTAGGTGCTGTGTAGCCTTATCTGTCCATCCAGCTGTCCTACACCCAGGATGCAGTTCATGTACAGCCATAGGCTAGCACAGGCCACCTAAATTCTGATAGAAAGGGCTGTGTTTAGGTATTGCATCACAGATGTTTTTTGGTTTCATTTAGGCACGGGTTTGTTGCGGTTAAGATCAGCATATAGTTCTGCAGTAGTGACCTCAAAATCCTGGATTGTTGAGTTTGTATTTATATTTGATTTGATTTCAACCATAGTTTGACTTTGAGTCCTCTGAAACACATTCCGTCTATAGTTTTTGTACCGTAGACAAAGAGTTCCCAAAGGTTTGCCCACTTTACTGAAAAGGCAGACTGTCCGAATGAGTTCTTACACTTGGGAACAGTGCCGTTACCATTGAGGCTTGTGTAGTTGCTCTACCAGAGCTTGGAAGTCTATCAACCAGTCCACAAAACAAAGGTGAAAAAGGTTGCAAACTTTGAACATGAATACTACTAACAGATCCATCTATCTAATCAATAATATAGATTTTACAAGTGTGTGCGTGTGTGCGCGTGTGCGTGCATAGCTCTGTGTTCGAATGTGACTGACACAGGCAACATGCCGTGTCAAAGCCAAAGTAACTGTTTTTGGACACACCGACTTATTTGTGTATCCCAAAGGTCAAATTTGCCTTCGGGATTTTGGGGGATAAATGATTACCTCAAGAACATGGACCATTTTGTCCCCCGTATAGTTACTGTACGTTGGCTTTGTAGGGCAGCATTGTTCACAAGCCTGGTTTCCTGAGTGAAAAAAGCTGTCCCAGTCGGAGCCTGCTGGTTCAAAACCATGCCATGGGTGCTGTAACAGTAGGTTGGTCTGGCTGCCGCTGGAGTGGGTCCTGCAGGCTTTACTGACACACAGTCGGTTGTATACTACAGTGCTTCCCAAACTTGTTCATGTCAAGGAATTAAGGAACCCCACATTGACACTAATTAGCCTGCAGACATTTGAAGAGATACTGCCAGCGACCCCCATGAGAGAAGATATTTACGGCTCTAGCAGTGATTCTCAACCCGTTTAATTTCAAGGACCCCCAGTTTGACATGCATTAGTCTACGGACCCCCATTTAATTGCATTTCTATCGCTGGGACCCCCAATTTATATTGTAACATCAATGTTAATTTAACTCTGAGAGTGTACAAATGGAACCAAATGGTCCATTTGGTTCCATTTGTACACTCTCAGAGTTACAGACCCATAAGGATCCATTCGGTTCAAAAACTATCATTTAGCTGGGGTCCCCCTGGAACTCCCTCAAAGACCCCTGGGGGTCCCCGGACCCAACTTTGGGAACCACTGCTGTAACAGTAGCAGTTGAAACAGTCCCTGGTTAGCCTGGGAAGCATTCAATTTCGTGTTCATGATCCGGTCGGGAGCGGATGGTAACTTTCGTCATGTTGTAGTCAATGATTTGTAGTCATCAGGCAGGAAACCACAAGGCGGAATCAGTATTATGAATGGGTACTTTCTTATTCCGCCTTGTGGTTTCCTGCCTGATGACTACAAATCTGACTACAACATGACATAAATTACCATCCGCTCCAGACCGGTTCACACAGCGATTTTGGAACACAGACCAGGCTTTCCTGGTGACGCGAGGTTAGTCCCTGGTTGGTCTGGCTGGAGTAGGTCCTGCAGGCTTTACTGGCACACAGTCGGTTGTATACTAGATGGGGGGGGGGGGGGGGGGGGGGGGGGAGCTCAGCTCCATTGATGCTCTTTCAAATGGAGAAGCTGGTGTGGTTCCACTGTTACTGTGTAGGGTTGTCACAATTACTACATAATAATCGTCTAATTGCAATTATTTTAGGTATAATCGCAATTATTTTGTCATAATCGTGTCCATGTTGAAAAAACGTCATACATAAGAAAGCAGAAATAGCTGATCTACCAGCTTACAACGTTGTATTTCCGCTATTTCTTTTAAGCAATAAAATTCATGAAAATGCAAGTTCTTGGTATATTTCAGTTATTTTTCAGTAATTTGTCATATCTGCCCTGTGCACCTTTTTATTACGAAGCCTAAAAGCCAAACTGAAATGTAATTTCTATTTTTAATGTTCCAATATCCAATGCCAAGAACACAATTCAATCGTCAATCGCAATTATGTGTGTGACAATTTATCGTCAACTTAAATGTGTAATCGTGACAGCCCTAATACTGTGTTTTTGGTTGACTGCTGTGTCTGAATGTTGGTGACGATGGTAATTGTATTATTGATGATGGTTATTTAAAGTTGGAGTAATGGTCATTGGTCAGGATGATGATGTGAGAAAGAGGGTGTTTTTGGATGGTGATGAAGAGGAATAGTGTTGCGTAGAATGTGATGTATTTTGCCCCCGGTGTGTCCATGGAACTGTATCTTCTTAACTGCCATGTAGCCTTTGGCGACTGAATTTCCCCATTGCATCATTAAGGTCTTATCTTGTCTGTCTGAAGGAAGCCAGGTTCGACTTTTTTTTGCATACAGCTATATTGCTCATCATGTTATGGCATGGGGCAGGCTGTCATAATATAATCCAACAAAAACTTGTCTCCAACACTTAGTGGTTTGGTAATTGCTGTCAGTATTTTGCAATCCTCAGCGTCTCTTTAAAAATGAATACAGACTGAAAGTTGACAAGCTACGTACTACTCACTAGACTAGGGACTCATTAACGTGTGTGTGTGTGTGTGTGTGTGTGTGTGTGTGTGTGTGTGTGTGTGTGTGTGTGTGTGTGTGTGTGTGTGTGTGTGTGTGTGTGTGTGTGTGTGTGTGTGTGTGTGTGTGTGTGTGTGTGTGTGTGTGTGTGTGTGTGTGTGTGTGTGTGTGTGTGTGTGTGTCCACCTGGGACTCCTAGTTGATGTACTGTGAGTCAGTACATGTTCTAAGCCAACCAACCAGATTCAGTTGGACTACGACGTTCTCTTCGTCAAACATTTGTCACTTGTCATACTGCAGTGGCATGTTAGATAGAATGGGATCTGAGGGAGATTATGAGATGCTCTTTCCTCATTGTCAGCAGTACTCGGCACAAATATGACTACATCCCTCTGCCTTATTTATAGATTTTCAGTTGCAGAGAAAAGCAAAGGGTTCATCTGCCAGACGTGTGCATTATTGGCACTGCCCTCACGACTCAATTCCATTACGAATCACCAGGTAACGATTCGATTCTGTGATGCATCATCATCACTCAATACAAGCAGTCCGATATACTAAACAACATATTTTATTTAGAATTATATTATGGTATTATTATCATTTACTATGAAATCGTGCATGTCCAGTCAGTCAGTCAGTTGGTTTGTTGGTTGGCAGGCATGACCATATATGGTCCTTGTGACGGTGACATCACGTGACATCATCAGGGATAGAGATCCCTGATGTCATCAATATTAAGCGCATATATGGTAATGCCCATATATGGAGAATTTGAGATATTGGCCATATATGGAGCTGACCTGTTTTGACATTCCATATGTTGATCCTTCCCCATCCATCCTTCATCTTCGATGTCTCCCTTTTGACTGATACCATTTAAACTCTAGATGGACCTGCCCCAAAGTTATTAGTGCAGCTGTGCCCGGCAGCTGGTGAAAACTAGAGTTCTCAACAGGCCCGAAAATTAAGGTCCGGCCCTACCTAGTCTCGCGTAGCCAGACAACTATTCCACAATCTCTGAATGCTATATAGAGTCTGGACCTATATAGCCCCCATGAGCTGAGTAACGGAAGCTGCCATTTCCGTTCACCAAAATATATTTTTCATTTCCTTTTCTGCTAAGCAACAAGCTATATATGCTTAGATGTTTTCTATTTATATTAGGATAAATGTGCGCGACTGTAAAGCCGAAACGGAAGTGGCGAGGAGGCTCCACTTCCGCTTTATCGCATACTCATGAGACCTCTTCCGTTGGCCCAGACTGTATGATGGAGAGTTTGGAAATCGCGGAGGCAACAGTCTGGTAACACGAGACTAGGCCCTACCTGGACCCTCATCAAACCCTGTACACTCAATACACTGCCCCTGTTGCCACCCTTAGAGCTCCATATATGGAGCTGACCTGTTCTGACATTCAATATGTTGATCTGACCACATCAAAACCTGTACACTCAAGACACGCTCCATATACTGTATGGCCAGTACAGAATTCATTCCATATGTTGATCTGACCCCCCATGCCAAAGCGCCAGTGCTTGCCCAACAGTCTGCTGTCACCTTCTCTCCCTCAGGCGTCTTACTGGTAATTATATTATAAATAATTATATTTAGGGTTCAGTTTCCTGTAGCTCTGTTTGATTCGCGCAGCAGAAGATTCAAACCGGAAACACACATGCCATTCATAACATGTATTTCTTTCTTTTCAAAATCTTTTTATTTCCGTTTTATAACAGTATGGGTGTCAAGTCACAGGTTCATAGAAAAAATAAAAACAAAATATCAGATTTTAGTATCAGTGACTGAGGTAAACAAACGTAGCCTACTGTATGAATCACAGAGATCGTGGGCAGACATAATGAAAAGACTGTTATTGTGCAAAACATGCCCCTTCAAGACAAAAGAAAAACATTTTCTCCCCTTCAAGTCCCATTTTAGTAAAGCCAATTCCCAATTCCCCAGCCTCTCTACAAGTACTCCATCTCTGCTAACCCCCACAATCAGTCATTGGGACATAACATGTATTTCTGATTTAAATCTGCTGCCGAATCCATGGGAAACTGAACTGAACTGTACCCGGTTCACCAGTAATAAATAGTTGGAGTAACATTGCAAACAATTCAAGCTTTCCTGGCTATACCTGAAGGATTTTGCATGAAGCTTCTAGGTTCTAAGTCAAAGTGTGCCTCCAAAATAAATGAATACAAATAAAGTTATAATAAAGAATGGTAACAAATCATAGCTGGGCTCTCTGAGATCGAGCCCACTACTTGGTGACGTTAAGGAGAGACACTGGTAGCTGCCCAGTACAATCAAACACTAGAAGTTCTACCGGTGATCAAGCTGGCGTGTTAAGAATAGGATTGCGTTCTACCGGGTGGCTTGGATTATTCTAGAAGGCAGGGAGTGGAAGAGAGGGGGAGGGGATGGATGTGGAAGTGACAGATGAGAGAGGGAGGATGAGTTTAAATGGAGATCGGACTCAGTTTGACTTGAGAGGATTAGCTGCGTGTGTTCAACCCAGCAGCACGTTTCTAGAAAGAGACAATAGAGAGATGGTGGGGAATGGTGAAGATGGCCCAAGCGCTAGCTGCCACAGGAGCATTTTGGCTTCGTTCTGCAGTCAATTCAATTTGAAGCTTAGTTGAAGTTATTTCTAACCAAGCTCAAGTTCAAGTTCATAGTGTTATAAATAAGTTGACTCAAGTGGTATATGTCTTATCCCTATGGGCGGCAGTGGCTCGGGGTAGAGTGGCCGCTAGAGCGGCCGGATGAGAACCTCACGGTCCCAGTTCCGGGCTCCCCCAAGGTTAGTGTCGAATTGTCCTTGAGCAAGACTCTGAACCCCTAATTGCTCCTGATGTGCAGGTTGGTGCCTTGCATGGTTTCCTCCGCCATCGGTGTATGAATGGGTGTGAATGGGTGAATTTAATGGACAATCTATGTAAAGCGCCTTGGATAAAAGCGCTATATAAATGCACCTTTATCCACTTGATGCATTTCCCCCAGAAATCTCTCTATGGTAAAATAAGGCAACATACTGTATAAAAATGATGGCAATGGCTCATCACAAGTTATCTGAACAAACATGTTTTATTCATTTTAGAAAATAGAGGAATGGAAGCGCTGCAGGGATCTGTTAGTGGCTCTTAGACGGGTGCTCTTAGATGGGTGCTCTTTGGTGATACAGGTAAGACAATATAGACAAAAGGTATCCTTCCTCCAAGTAGTACTGCTTGTCAGGGTGTAAATTGCAGACTTGAAAAGAAAAGAGTCCAAGGCACTCCGTCTTTGGTGAAGAATTAAATAATTTATTTTATGTTTTATTCATTATTTCACTTCTAGTTTGTAACAAGTAAAACAGTGATGGTTGAGGCTAAAATGTGTTTAGCCTTTTGTTTGTCAAAAAGCTTTAGGTGGTAATGGTATTCATTAATGCAGAGGGCCCAATGGGGCCCCTCTTCCTTTCTGCTGGTGGTCATCAAATAGTAATGCCTTTGACAAAATGTCAAGTCGGCATCCTAGGGCTTGGAGGGTGTTTGTTGTGCGGATAATAAGCCATGATGGGAAGTCTGGGCCCGGGGGGGCGAGAGCATCACATTTACCTCACTTGTAGATGTGGCTGTCTTTTTCAGGTGTGTGTGACACTAAGTAGTGTCTGAGTGTGACAGGGCTGCTTCTGTAAGTGGAGAACAATGTTGCTAGGTTTTGCAAGAGAAACAAGCAACCAACTGTCTATGAAAACAAGCCCAAAAGAAGCGAGCCCTTTGCCCTTTACCTTTGCATGTACATACATGTACATACATTGGCTATTTGAAAATAGCCAATAGATAATTTCAAGCTCACAACGCATCGTGATGCACTGAACACTGAACAGTCTGTAGTGTCTCTCAGCTCCTTTTTTATATTTTCAGTATTAGTTTGCTTGCTGTGAAGCAAACAAAGTCATGTTCTCTTCATTTTGTATTATGTATTTGGTCTTCTAACTTTCATACTTAGACTGGAGCCAGGTGTTATTTAAAACAAATTATATATTGTAAACTATTTACATTGTGACAATGAGCAGCTTTGTGATATTCCATACCTATTATTACGATACAATGCCAGATCAACTCCAGACTTGAAATGTGATTTTTATTGTGAGCAATGTGAGCTTGTAGATCTGGTATTTCTTTTCTTGAATCACAAGTCTCTAGAGAGAACCTCAAAAGTGTTTTCACTGTGTGCCACAAACGTGAAACATTTGAACTGATATAAACAGATATTTTGCTCGAAGGCCATGCATGCATGTTTTAATGCCATTTGTAATGTATGTACATTTACACATCTTAGATTTTTCTTTATAAAATTTAAAATATATCGGCTTAAACGGGAAAACTCCTTACAATGTATCTTCTGCAGCGCCCATTCACCCTCCACCTGTAGTCAAGTATGTGATTGAAGGTTCTATTGTTTATATTTGCGTTATGTGTTATGTCATGGCAGTCAGGACCAGATGGCTGACAGGACAGCTATAGCAACTAGCGTGCATCATCTAGGTTTATTAGTTTGTTGTTGGCTTAATTTGGGTAACCCTGCTTTTATCTTACTTTTTGAACATCAGACATACCTGGATAAAACATTGATTTGAAAACATTCAAGAATTATTATTATTACTTTATTTTTTTGCTTTTGTGAAATAGAAACTGACAAAAAAACAGAAGAGGGTCTTTATTAAAGTAATTAAACCAAAATGTTTCGACCCAAACGGTCTTCATCAGGGCTCTCTGCCTATAAACTGTTGGTTTGTAGTCCAGGTAATAAAATAGGCTACAATACAGGCGACGACTTTCAACATTGATGTTTTTATTTTGTGTAGGTCTAACCCTATAGTTATCCCATTTAGCATGTAATCTGAGGCTGGATAGAGATAATAATCTGACAGTTCTATCAATGAACATACAAGTGTAATAAGGATCCCACAGCATTAAAGGTATATTCAGTGATTTCACTTAATTCAAATATCACTTATTTTTTCTTATTTTTTTGATAATCCTCCCTACTATAAAGTGTGCTGACCATATAAGGAGTTCCTCCCTGTCCCCAGTTAACCCCATGGGGTAAAAAAAACCCTAGTTTCGGTTTGGGCTTTGGGTGGCAAAGCCTTCATCCAATCAGGATGAGAGGGGCCTTCCTCCAATCATGATCGAGTGGGGCGGGCCTTGGTGCACGTGCTGTTGGTCTGTTGTACTTCCCCCACTGTAGAGCGTGTGCATGTGCACATCTTGTTACCGGGTGGACCGGGTTTTTTTCCCAAATCACTGAATGCTCCTTTAAGTTGTGTTAGACTGCATACTAAGATGCTATACTGTATATAGGTTATAGTTAGCTGTCTTTACCTCTACAATGGAATTCCAATGGAGACAAAACATGCTGCTAGGTTGTCCTGTGCTAGGTCCTGTGTTTAGAAAGTCCTTATGTCTGCAGTGAAATAAGGTTTTGTCTTTGTGGTCTGCTGGTGGTTAGCTTTTTTTTGTATTGCTGTTCAGCTTTAGGCCTCATTTTTTTTCTTCATTTCCTTAACCTCAATTCTCTCTCAGTAACTGGATGAATCTTAGAGATGCGGAGAATGGCAAGGTGCTTTGGCAGGGAACCGAGGACCTTTCTCTACCAGGAGTAGAACACGAAGGTACACACACACACACACACACACACACACACACACACAAATACACTCCTACATTTGCGCACACAGTTTGACATATCTTGAAAATGCTACCAATTAAGGCCTCCAAACCCAGCGTACGCTCCATATATTATTATTATTGTTCATAAATCTTATTTCATATATTTATTTGTACTATAAGTAAAAGTGTGCGACATTTGATTTAAATTGAAGATACACAGGCCTTTTGGAGAGCGTGACATTGCTGTGTGATTAATCTTGCATTTGACATTGAAAACTAGAGCTCAGACACTGCTTCCTATTGTGGTTCTCATCCCCAATGCTGAATAATCTTCCATTTGACATTGAAAACTACAGCTCATTGCTCCCTCTAGTGGTCAACAGTAGCAAGTGTATGTAATTTGTGTTTTGGATGATGTCACACAGTAGATGTGGGTGACTGAGCCCCCTGTTCCGACCTCCATTCTACTGTTCACCTACCTTTTGACTACCGGCAAAACTGCTTTGGCAAATCAAAGACCAATAGTTAACAATGGGAGTGGCATCACTTTTAATGGGTCTGTTTTTACACTTGCAGTAAAGTTCATATGTTTGTTCTTTCCTATAACCTACCTACATACATGTTACTACTTCTATCTTCTTATTTCTTGCTCCCTTTTCTTTTCTTTTGGCTTCCTCTGAAGCTTATCGTTTCTTCTTCTTGTCGTTGCCCTTTGTGACCGCCTGTATCTTTATCCCAACTCCAGCCCGTGTTCCTAAGAAGATTCTGAAGTGTAAAGCAGTGTCCAGAGAGCTAAACTTCTCATCTTCAGAGAAGCTAGAAAAGTTCAGACTGGAGCAGAAGGTCTTCTTTAAAGGACAGTGTCTAGAAGGTACCGAAAGCTCACCCGAAGAACTGTACAGTACAGCACACAGTACAATCCTCAGTATTTATTTATAGATATTTAACTCGTATTACATTTGTAATACTCCCAGAGTTAAATTAACACTGAGGACTTTACAGGGTATAAATGCTATGCATCTAAAGTAGTACGGTAGTGTGTAGGAATTATACTGTGTTGTCTCCATTGGGTTTACTTTGTATCAAAGCTTCTCAGTGAGTTCTAAAACAGCAGTGCCTTGTGTTTGCTTCCAAATGTGATTAGTTCTTGTAGATGTTAATTCTGTCTAAAACTTGTCACACTTTGGATATTATAACCCGAGGCTAACCAGAATAATTCATGGCCACATATTCCATAACCTAAATTCTTTCTCCCTCTTTCTCTGTCTAGAATGGTTCTTTGAGTTTGGCTTTGTCATTCCTAACTCCACCAATACATGGCAGTCTCTGATAGAAGCAGCTCCAGAATCTCAAATGATGCCAGCCAACGTTCTAACGTAAGTCCACCATAATGCTACTGTTATTCATGCTAGGATTTCTATATATGAGGAAGTATGTTTTGATACATTTCATAGTGATATTGTGTTGGAAGTATGTTTTGATACATTTCATAGTGATATTGTGTTGGTCTCGCTGTGACAGCCCCTGAGGTTTCCTTTATACTTAATGCATTTATTCCTCTGTTTCAGTGGAAACGTTATCATAGAGACCAAGTTTTTCGACGACGACCTCCACGTGAGCACCTCCAGGGTACGACTGTTCTACGTCTGACCTTCGACCATCCCTCAAGCCACGGTCTATAAATTACCAAGTCAAGCCACAATTTGCAGAGGCAAACAATTCAAGTGCTGCTGACGTGGGACCTGCGTGTTTTATTAAACCGAATTCTGGTCCAATTGCAGAGTTCCCCCGCGGTCTCCGAATTCTGAATGTGTTGGCTTATTGTTGTTTTTTGACCTGCATAATTTATAGACCTTGCTCTCCCTACCCCCGTCCTCACAATCTCTCTGACCTCATGCCTGACAGCAGTGGGGGAGAGAGGAAGGGGGAAGAGGAGGGTAGAGAGAGGGAGAGAGAGAGATGAAGAGGTCATCTTTCTCCACTGTTGCTCCAGTATGCAGATTGACTCTCTCTTCCCTCTCCCTGTTGGACTGTTCCACTGTAAATATTCTGCCACTGATCTGAAGTCAGCCTTGGAGAGTGCTCTGTAAATTAACCGATTTGTACATTTTATTTGAACTCTTAAATGTTATGTTTTGTGTTAAGTTACAGTCCATACCTCACTTAATAATAGCTGCATTCAACAAGATGTCACTCACATTCCTGAAAGCCACGTTGATGTTAGCCCAATTAAACATTGTATCAAGCTGTCATTCAGGAAGATGTGGTACATGTACATGTTAGGACTTGTAAATGTGTGCCAACATTTGGCTTTAAAAGTTGACACAAATTAAACGACACAACAGTTAAATGTAATGTAACTGTTAGTATGAGGTCGAGTGCAGTGGCATTGAATGTTTGTCATTAAATGGAATTCCCCGAACAGCTTGTTGGATGCAGCTCTGTTTTATGTATCCCCGCTGGATTTTTAAACTTCAGTTTCCTATCATCTCGGCGTGTATGCCATCATTTTGTTTGTTTTTTTTAGCTGCTAATGAGTTCTGTAAAATAGGAGTGTTTAATACAACAGGATTAATGAATTAAAGTTGTCCACTGTTTAATAACTTCATGGTGTGTCTGATATTATTCTGTGACTCATGCTATTGTTGGGGCTGATTGGGCTTCCATAAGAAGGTGTCTTGTGTACAAGAAAATACATTTTCATGGGACCTGAATTTGGTCAATTGAAGTTATTCAATAAAGGTGACCCTGGTGCCTCAAAAAGGCTGCTAGATGCAACTTGCATTTTTTGTTTCACATTTCTAGTTTCGTGTTGCCTATCTCATCCCTTCTGCCGTCTGTCCCACTGTCTTGTCTTAAAACTCCCAAGTTTGGTGCCTTTAACCCCGGTGTCACTTTTTGACACCTATACACAGGTTTAATGTTTGTCTTTAGTTCAATGTTTGTTTTGTAAACGCATTGACAATGAAGGAACAATTTATGTCATAATGTGTCATCTACGTTATATTGTCTCTATTGTTGTTTGTTGTTTGTTTTACATCACCATTACATCACCTAATCAACATGAGTTAGACTTTAATATATTAGCGCACCTCACTTCAAACGGGTTGACTGGACAAATCTACTGTAGTGCTCTCTACACTTCATTTGGCTGATGCTTTCAAGTGCCAACCATCTCACCCATAGACATATTGATCATGTTATCATCTTTACTCATCTTTACTGCCCAGCACATCAGCACTCCAGTGGCAGTGGGGAGGCAACAGGCAACATAACACCCACCTTTCATTCTGACCATACCACATAATCGTCTTCTTTTATCGTTTTTTAAATGGTCATCATTTGTTCTGTGTTCATTGTGCTTTATCCATCTTATCTGCTGGTTCAGATCTTTCAAATGTGTCGGTATTGTAGCTGAGTTGAGTTGAGTTGAGTTGTAGCCTCATACCGACACATTTATCAGGAAAATGTATTTGCTGTAAATATCTCAGATTATGGCCTATTGTGTAGTCTTAAACTCAAATAGGCTGAAAGAAATCAAAGAATCAGAATGACATGCACCAACTGGCCTGGCGTATAGTCCATGCCTTATTCAAGGTATTCTGGTCTGGACAAGACCACAGTGACACTACTCATTTTAATTTGATATTCTTCTGATCAACTCGTAAGATTGATTTCTAACCTATGAGCTTTTGCATAAACCTCCACCCTCCACTCTCACATTTGACACTTATCAAGCGTCGTAGGCTATACGGTTTGATAACCGATGAAGTCAGAGCCGGATTTACCTTGCTGAGGGCCCCCGGGCTGGAGCAAATTTGAGGGCCCCCCTTGGGTCCTGCGAAATGTGGGCTATTTTGTTTTCATTTTGGGGTACCCAGGCCCCTAAAAAGAGAGGCAGGCAGGCAGGCAGGCAGAAGCTCTCAATGGTTTAACCATAATACAACTAAATACAATAACTATACACACATTTCACTTGAATTGGATTTCAATACTTTACAATTTTATCATTAAAAAAAAAAATATATATATTATTATTTTTGGGCTGGAGCCCACCCTAGGCCAACCATGGCCGCGGGAAGATGTTTACAGTAGGAGGTGCTGAACGCTTAGTAGGGGGTGCGCGCGCGCCAAAATGCGTGTGCACATTGCGTGTGCGCATTTTCACGCAGAAAAGTGGCTTTTAAAGTGGCCTCTCCCCACGCATGAGCAAACTGACACAGGCAATTAACCAGGATAAGGCGCCGATACTGTGATACAGCATATTTATTAGTCCATTAACAGAAATCTGTTTTGATTACAATTATTATTATTTCCCCCCTCCTGTCCGAGGGGGGGCTGTGCCTGGGCGGAGAGGGTGCTCCAGCCCCCCCAGGACCCCTCTGGATGAATTATATTATAAGCCTGTAATGATCTGCTGTTGGTCCGGACCATAATGATTAGACCATAGAGTTATATGGTCCGGGACGGATGAACATTTTGGTCTAACCTCAAGTTTATGCAGTGGCAGACAGTGCAAGTCTTTGGACTAATATAGCTAAGACACATGTAACAGGATGACCCCAAATTAGAATAATACTATACAATCGGGGCCAAATTAGCCATTGGGCCGGTGGGGCCGGTGGCCCAGGGGCCCTTGCCTCTCAGGGGCCCTTCGGGGAAACTGGCCCGCGCAGTACTGGGTTTGAGGCCGTTGATTGTGTTACATTTAGGTCAAAAAGATGATAAAAAAATCGATATATATAATACAATATACAATTAATAAACAACTCCAAGAACTTGTATTTTTTCTTCTCAGAGAAGCTAGAGCAGGTGCAGGTCAACGTTGAACAACTACAAATCCCGGCGGTCATTGCGGCACATGTGTCCTGACTGTGACTGACTGTAGTACTGTCGACCTTGGAGAAGCTTCAGCTGCTTCACTGAAACTCAAGCATGGCAGGCAAAGATCCGACCGTGAGTTTGTTGGATTATATCAAACTATTAGTAAAACAAGTAACGTTAGTTTATTACGTCGCAGGGTTAATTTGGGTGCTAGGAGGCTGTAGTTTACTGTACATAAACCTTGAGTTGACTTTATTATTTATTTGCGGTTTGAGAGAATGAGCTAACCGCGTAGCTTGCTGTCAAACATTAGCTAGCCTAAGGGGCAGTTTACGTTAGATTTATTGACGTAGCAACTTAATATGTTAACTACAAATAAGTCTCTCTCCATGTATATCCACGAAAGCACTTTCCAGTATCAAACACTAATAAATCATGGCATACAGTTAGGATTTATAGGCTGTCGCAAGGCTAGCTTAGCCTAGCTAGCAGGTTGCTTGAACACTACTTTATATCGCCTTTATGACAGTGACAAATGAAAGGTTATACATTCAATGTATGGCTATGCTGAGCCAGTCTGCATTGTTTCCAGTAAATGGTTGAAGAGAATTAGCAGTTTCTTCATGCTGCACTGTCATAGGCCTATGTCTAAAGTAAAACGTTTTAGCTATTCATCTTATACGTATCTGGAATAGATTAGTTATTAACCAAAAAAAGAAGAGAAAAAAAAAACAAGCTGCCCCCCCCCCCCCTCTTTGTTTTTTTCTTTTTAAAATAAATCTAAATAAGGTAGCAGGTTACGTTAACAGATGACCACCAAATGATTTGCTGAAACAAGAAATCACAAATGGGAAAAGTTCAATATGAATCTGCTGCTGTACACTGTCAGATTATGTCACATACAGAATTATGTGGCATACAATGATATATAGATAGTTGTCTTTAGGCTTTAGACCTCAGGCTATAATAAACATTGTAATGTAGATACCAACACTGATGAAGCTATGAAACGTTTGTCATTTCTCTAGCGGCTTCTCCAGCATCTGAGGGATCTGGCTGGGAGGATGTCATCCTCAGGGGGTGGCAAAGGTGCAGGGTTGGGGCTAAAGCTTCTCATTGGAGCAGGAGCTCTGGCCTATGGCGTTAAAGAAGCCACCTACACAGGTAGGTAAACCGTCCTGCACGCTACATACAAATTCCTACACGGGTTGTGCTTATAACCACGCAAGTTAAGTTTAAATTCAAATTAAATAGCCTTTATTGTCTCCGAGGAGAAATTTGTCTTGGGCACCAAGAGACAGCGTTATACATACACACACAGTTCATAGTACAAAAAAATATATTGCAGTATTGCACTCTCCCAGTAGTTGGTTATCTGTTATTGAGTGCTTTGATTGAAAGTGGAACAAAAGAGAATTTATATCCGTTTAGCTTGCAAAATGGTGATCTGTACCGTCTGCCAGACGGCATCAACTCATATTCCTTATGGAGACGTAGCAACGGGTATCGGGTGATTTTGTGGCCCTGCTTCCTCACTGTACTCTCAAATATCTCTTGAAGAGAACATGGGGGCTGCGTGCCTATGATTTTCCCAGCCCTCTTGACTAGGTTTTGAAGTTGGGATTTGAGTTTGACGGACAGGTTACCAAACCGGATAACAGATTCTATGTTTGCCCTGTAGAACAGTAGCATGATGTTTTTACTAAGGTTAGGGTTAGGTTTAGGTATAGTTTTACTGAGGTTACGGTTAGGTTTAGGCTGTCAATCACAGCGACTGGCCAATCACAGCGCGTCGACTGCACTGCACAACCCGTGTAGGCTTTGGTATCATGTCGCGTCCTGCACTCTCTAATTCACACTCCCCTTTACTTTTGTAGTGGTTGATAACAATCCCCAATAAATCCATCAGCCACTAACAATGTTAGTTTGGATAGTTTAACCCAGTCTCCACCTCTACTACCATCCTCCACTGTCCTCTCTCTCCCGTTCAGGCACTCATGTCAACAACAAACGGACGACAATTACATTATGTTGATCATTTATTAATTCTTGATTTAATTAATGGAAAACGTTTACACGTTCTTCAAGATTTGCATTAATTTATCCTCTATCTATGTGTGTTCATGTCACGGTGTCTCTAGTGGAGGGAGGTCAGAGAGCCATTATCTTTAACAGGATTGGAGGGATGCAGATGGACACTGTACTGTCTGAAGGGCTGCACTTCAGGTACTACTGCTATAGCCTGGGTAACATGTTGGGGTTTCTGATCCGGTCAGGAGCGGATGATAACTTAACTAATTCTTTGCTAAAAAAAAAAGACATTGGGCGACTTTTATTAACACCCTGAGCGGCAAGGACGGAGTTCTCCGCCCTATCAATTAGTAACGCCCAGCACTCAGGACGGAGATTGATCAAAAGGACGGAGATTATTAAACGCAACGCTCCACGGGCTGGGAGCGTCTGTTGCGCAACACTCAATGATATTTTCCGGTGGGACATCATCGTAAATGTCCCCCCCCCCCCCCCCATTTTAGCCGACGAGATCGAAAATCTTAAAACGTTAACTCTTGATCTAAATCATTCCGTCCAATTCTAAGAAAAGATTATGTGTTCAACAGCCCATCGCGGTCCCGTCGCTAGTCGCGTTAGAATTAATCATACCTCCCGTTGTTGTCGATTGCCTCGAGAGTGTTTTGGCTACATCAAGCTACTTCAGCCACATCCGGGATAGCATCCGGTCCGTCGCTAAATGTGCTCCACTGCTATAAATCGTTGGGCGCTATGATTTAATGGATTAAATAACCCCGGGCGTTCGGGGTGTTAAAAGTCCCAGATCGTCTAGGACGACATTGAACGAGTAATTTGTGTTATAATGCATCCAGCCTCGCTAGAATCATTTTCACCGGTTCTTAGCGTCTGTCGCCTGGCAACGCTTTGCTTGGGTCACTGGTTTGTACTCATCAGGTCGGAACCGGAACCAGAATTACTCAAAATAGTTCCCAGCGTTCAAGGGCAGCATAATGTTGGGGCCGCTGCCTTCTCAATAAAAGCCTTGATGCGGCATATGAATCCGACAAGGTTCTTGAAGTACTTCTTGGACTTCTTGGTTTGGTATAGCCTACTCGTAGCGACTGGCGAGACAAAAAAAAATATGGGGCACCAAAACTAGACCACACCTAGACTTGATTTTTGGAACCATCACCAGGCTTTCCTCTGAGGTGGAAAGTCTGGTGATGCAAGGTTACTACTGCTATGATTTATTTATCTCCTGGCTGTACTTCTAGTATTGGTATCAGTGCATCCTTCTGGCTGTATGATCTGAAGGTTTTGATAACCGACTCTTTATGTTGTAGGATTCCATGGTTCCAGTACCCTATCATCTATGACATCAGAGCCAAACCCAGGAAGATATCTTCTCTGACAGGCAGTAAAGGTAAAGGAGACACACCGCAAATTTCATCTGAAAGTAAAACAATTGCACCGCTGTTGAGCTGACAAATCAAGAGTGTCCTCAAAGTGTCACTTAGTAACAAATTGCTGTAAGTCACGCTGACCAAATCTTGCAGCACCCATTTTATGAGGTTTTATGAGGATGAGGCTTTTTTTTCTGAAGCAGCATTTTGATTTACATTTTCTATTGACATATTTGAGTAAATCAGTGGCATTTCTATATGGAGATGGAAGATGATGAGGAAAACATAATAACTCTTACTTTCCCCCCCTTTATGTAGACCTGCAGATGGTGAACATAGCGGTGCGTGTATTGTCCAGGCCCTTGGCCTCCAACCTGCCAATCATGTATCAGCAGCTGGGGAAGGATTACGACGAGAGAGTTCTGCCGTCCATTGTTAATGAAGTTCTCAAGTCTGTGGTTGCCAAATTCAATGCCTCTCAACTCATCACACAAAGAGCTCAGGTATTTATTTTTTTACTACTACATACATTTATACATTTTGATTTACAGTACGATAATACGGTTACAAGTTTTAACTGTAAGTTATGCTGATACACGAACAGTATCAGCGTTTTTACCGTACCCATATTTCACCTTCTTGATGTTGAATCTCTCGCGTTCCAACCTTTGTTTGTGTATTGTACAATAACCATAATCTTGCACGGTCACTTGATTTAGCAAAAAAACATTTTTGTACATGAATGCGTTCATGTATGTGAGGTGTACTTGGTCTGTGTTTATATTGTTTTTATATCCATCACATCCCGCAGGGACGTTAGGGTTAAGTCAGCACTGGTCCATAGCGTTAGGACTGCTCCTTAATGAAAAAATAATAATAATACACTTTCGCTACTCACTAAAACAAAGACGGTTTTAAGATGCCAGCATGCCAGGTCGCTAGGTGGCGGTGACGGACTGCCAGATAGACCAGTCACCCATGTACAAGAAGAACCACCGTTCCGTTCGATTTCCTACAAGGCTTTTTGTTTACATCATGGTTACAAATGGATGAGCGGGGCAAGGGAGCGCTTGCTCATTCTAGGAACTCCAAATATCGCCTACGGCTCTGCAGTGATGTAAATAGGTTTTCAAATTTGTAATGGGTCCCGGGACCCAGGCGTGGTCTTTTAGATGGGTCCCAGCCAGGGACATTTTACGAGTCCTACTTCAAGTTATCGACATCTGAGTAGTGAGTACAGCATTGCATCCCAGGACCCCCGTAGGGTGACATGATTGAGTCCTTTCTCAATTTTGTGAGTCTAAGGATGCAGGCTATTTGCGTCACTGGGCTCTGCATCAATGTAATTAACATGTGCGTTGTGTTGTGTGAACCCGCGTGAGCCATTGTTGTTCGTCCAGTCCACCCACCTGCCCGTCTGCCCCAACCTTGTTAATGTCTCTCAGGAACACCTTCAGGGAATTTCATGTAATTTGGCTCAAATGTAGACTTGAACTTGAGGATGAACTTAGAGGTCGGTGCTCAAAGGTACTCTGGTGAAAGCAATATCTCACAAACACCTAGAGGGAATTTCATGACATTAGCCAAAAACATCCAACTACTTTCAAGGATGAACTTAATAAAGGTGCATGGGCAACGTCACTGATGTCACGAAACGCATTCAGACAATTCCTTCTTCACTACATGTACGGTACTACGTCCGTCTGGACCAATCTGGGTACCCATCGGCAAAACAAAGGAAAAACAGTGCCCTCTTTTCCTTTTGAATTTGATGCGAGTCAACGGCGACTGTTGCCTTTTATAAGCTTACATTTCAATCACAAACCATATGCACTCATAATAACTTTCATCAGCAAAAAAAAATTAAAAGAATCTGTATAGACACAAAATCAAATCATTGACCTTTTAGTTTTTATAATCTATTAACCCATTTAGACCTGAGGACGATTCTACAAATGTCTTATAAATCCTGACAGTTTTCTGAAAAACCCATGTTTCTACTGTATCTCAGTGGTTCTCAAACTATTTCATGTCAAGGACCCCTAGAATTATATGTATTTGGCCGCCGACCAAATATGTTGTTCCAGGGACCCCCCCCCACCAGAAGCAAAGATTTGAGTTTAAAAAGTTTGCTCCGAAAGAATGTATATTAAAAAATTTGAGGCATATTTTCACAAAAATAGCAGACCTACAAGCTCGTAGCACGGCACTCGGTGCCATGCTATGAGCTTGTACTTTTTGTATTTTTCAATAGCTAAAGCATAACATAATGCTTGAAACAAGGGTTCCCGCCCAAAATGAGTTAAATCAATGAATGTGATTTACTCTTGCAGCCTTTTTCTCTACCAACTCTTTCAATGTCTTCTTCCACTGTATTGTCCAACAATAAATAGAAATATCTATGAATTTAAAAAAAAAGTATTTCCTGCAGAATAGCTTATTCGTCTCTGTGTGCTAGGTGTCACTGTTGGTGCGCCGGGAGCTGTTTGAGAGAGCAAAAGACTTCAACATCATCCTGGATGATGTGTCCATCACTGAGCTCAGCTTCAGTGCTCAATACACTGCAGCTGTGGAGTCCAAACAAGTCGGTAAGGAGTCGGACTTAACACTGCAAATATCACTTGTCGCTGTCGGGTGGACCGTATGTCCCAAAAAATTGCAAAAGTAGCAGATCTACATTTGATGCTTTTGTGTGACGTTGTAGTATGAAGTACAGCGTTAACACAATCGGTGCCGGAAAGACATGGCTGCTTTTACTCTGAAGACCCCCCCCCCCCCCCCCCCCCCGGAAACAATCCGGAAGAAAACCAGAGAAATAGCTTTACTTGGTCTCGAGTCTATTATATCGCTAGAAGCTCCAAAGCATTCATATTTTGAACGAGAGGCATGTTGAAGTCAGAAATGAAGCGCGTAGTATATCCGTCAGATCAAAACCACGGAGAGCGCCCTGGATTAGGAGAGAAGAGGCATTATTTCTGCCGCGCTAACAGCTAACCGAACGGTAAGCTAATATGAAGGCAGAGCGAAGCGACGGGTGCCTGAGAGTCTCAGTCAAAAAATAAAAAAGGAAACATTTCAGAGTATTTTTCTCTCGCCTGATATCATTGAGGACACGCTAGGACGTGTACACACGTCCTTTGTACGCGTCCATTGGGTTCCCTAGGACGCGTGGAGCCGTCCTACGGACGGAAACGGTTAAAGGGCCGGTAATGGCTCAGGGGTCCAGTGGCCGGATGGGAACCTCAAGGTTCCCAGTTCGATCCCGGGCTCCCCCAGAGTTGGTGTCCTTAAGCAAGACGCTGAACCCCTAATTGCTCCCGATGTGCACGTTGGTGCCTCGCATGGTTTCCTCCACCGTCGGTGTATAACAGTGTGTGTGAATGTAATGCACAATCTATGTAAAGTGCTTTGGATAAAAAGCACTATATAAATGCATCATTTACCATTTAATGTACGATAAAACGCAAAAAGTTAGAATATGCATATAGAGATAAAAGATTTCTGCCTGATTTCTCTTTGTCCTCTGTCCCACCTAAGACGGCTGTTCAGTGTACACTTATTGGTCTCGTATACACCGTCCGGAACAATGAGATTGTGCTTTGTGTGTGTGTGTAGCCCAACAGGAGGCCCAGAGAGCCTTCTTCTATGTAGAAAAGGCCAAACAGGAGCAGAGACAGAAGATCATCCAGGCAGAGGGAGAGGCGGAGGCTGCAAAAATGGTAATAACCACCAAACTAAACTGGCTTTATAGTCTAGCACAGTGCGTCTCTGATGATTAGACAATGGGCATACACAAATGCTGGTGTTGGGATTGGAAAATATACAAAATAAATGCTGTCAATGTCTACTCACCTTCATGCTAGTGGACAGATATATATTATGCGCTTTATGTACACACATAAAGGATAGAATGTGAGCGTACAACTAGTCCATAGAGCTGGTGCAGAGTAATGTGAACTTAAAGGATAACTTTAGTTTTTTTCAACCAAGGTTCATGTTTTAGGTTGTTATTAGAGAAAGTAAAAGATGAGTGTTAATTCTTTTTCATTTGCTGCTTTCTTTCATTTTAGGGATTTTAGAGGTTTTTGACAGGGGGGCGGGGGCATTCGAGCATGGGGCTAAATATGTATTTTTGTACAAAATGTTATAGCGATTCATTTTTTTATTATTTACTCTAGTCCTACTAAACCCCAAGAAATTACATCTGGCCACAAAAGATCATGAGATCTACTGAATGTGTCAAACTGACATATTGAGCCTATGACACACAGTGTGGCTTCCCCCCAGTAGGCTACCTTCACATTCAGTAGATCCTGTGATCTTCCGTGGCCAGATGTAATTTCCTGGGGTATATTAGGACTATAGTAAATAATAAAAAAATAAATCGCCATAATATTTTGTAAAGAAATACATATTTAGCCCCATGCTCGAATGCCCCCGCCCCCCTGTCAAAAAACGCTAAAATCCCTAAATTGAAAGAAAGCAGCAAACAATTAACGCTCATCTTTTACTTTTTTTACTTTTACTACCTAAAACATGAACCTTGGTTGAAAAAAACTAAAGTTGTCCTTTAAGCGAAATCCACCCATTATGCATGATGGGAAATGTGTTGTATAACTGGATCTACTTGTGGGTCTTTTTGTAGTTGGGCCAAGCAGTGACGAAGAACCCAGGTTATCTGAAGCTGAGGCGGATCCGCGCTGCACAGAACATTGCTAAGACGGTCAGTAGTATCTCATCTCATATTGTGTACAGCTACCAGCTACTAGAATGTTTTGTTTAGTCTTTCCCAGGTCGGACGACTGATTTGCACGTCAGGACCGATGCGGGTTGGTGTTGGGAGGAAACTTGTTTGTACAAAACCGTAACCTTTCAGCTACCTGGCAGAGCTACACGCTCTGTCTGTACATAGGCTATTTTCACTAGCTTTGCAACACTGTCATAAGAAATAGGGCATGGATTTATGAAAAAATGGAAAAGCTCCTGGGAGCCTCCAGGTCTCCGCCAGGCTGGGTTGCCTGCCCAGGCCTACCCTTGTGTCAGTCACCATGAGGCTGACTACTGGATAATAGGGGGGTTCTTCGTGTGTGTTGTTAACCCATGTGCTGCCTCCTGGTGGACGCAGAGTCAACCGCAGACTGCTCCCAATTATATTTTGAGCTTGCACAGATTACATGTTGGGAGTGTATGCGACTAAGGCCCCATTTACACTGGCAGACAAATCTAGCCTGAATCAGATCTGTGCCACATCAAGATTGAAATCTGATTGGTTTAAATGGTCACATGACTCATTTAAACAAATCAGATTCCAATCTGGATGTGGCACAGATCTGATTCAGGCTGGATTTGGCTGCCAGTGTAAATAGGGCCTAAGATTGTCGAGTTTGAGCCCTGATTTCAAGTATGCATAAAGATGCGGTTGTCTGTCAAAGATTGATTGCCTTTAACTGCTGTTAATTTTTAACTGCTGTTAATTTTGCACTTAAAAGCATTTTGTTCCCTTGTTGTTGTCTATGTAGCTTTATTTACATTCTTTATGGTTTTATGTGTGTTTTGTGTGTCTTGTTGTTTCCAGGTAGCACAATCGCAGAACAAGGTTTATCTTAGTGCCGACAGTTTGGTTCTCAATCTGCAAGATGAATCATTTAACAGGTAGGTTTATATTCACTCACAGACAGACAGACAGACACTGCAGTATGTCACTGCTGACCTAAGAGAAACATGTTTATTACTGGTTACTACTAATAGTCAAATAAGTATGGTACGATATCATGATATTATGTAGCAAGAGATCAGAGATCTCCACCTACCTACCTTGAATGGTGGAGGAAACCATTTTCTTTTTTCCCATCATTTTAAAATACAGAACATACATAGACACAAAAACAATACAAAACTAGATAAAGTGCCCCACCGGGGGACAGGTCTCCACCAGGGCAGGTCAGGTTATGGCCTCCTGGTGGCGCTATAATAGGCCAATGTGAAAAGGGTGCCATTTCTTCTTACGCCTTGGATGGCAATTGGATGATTTGAAGCATTTTGTTCCAAAAATGTGTTTTAGAAAAATCCACCTGTTGGAGGCCAATGTTAAAAGGGTGGAATATATTCCTCAGCCTAGTAGGAAAGTCTGAAAGATTTCATGTAAATTGCATGCTGCGTTCATGAGTTGAGGCTTTTTGTTCACAATGGGCCAATCCTGCAAACTTTGACAGCCAATGTTAGCCAAATAGGATGGAATATGAAATATCGGACAGATCCGTCTTGAACACATGACTATTGATGTGTGTACTGTGTAACGATATGCGAGATTTTTGGACAGAATATATCAAAAAAATGTGTTTTTCAAAAGTCGGCCTCCTCGTGGCGCTATAACAGGCCGGATAATTTGGGGTAGAGGTTCATCGTTGCCGTGTGTGCAAAATTTGGCCGGGTTAATGGTGCCAGAGATTAGCTGGTAACGGACGGACGGACACACACATGGATGGAGTGCAAAACCTACTCTCTCCCCATGCCTTCGGCCTGGTGGAGACAATAATGGGGGGGGGGGGGGGGGGGGGGGGGGAATATATTTATGAACATGATTAAATGTGCTGTATATTAATCAATCGCTGTTGGAGAGTTTAAACAAACAGATAGATAGAGAGATAGATATGCTATTTTTTTTACCCAGTTGTATCCCATTCGTGATTAATTGAAATTAGATGTCAGACTCACCAGCAGTGGTGTAATGGTGATACATAATGTCGTGATTACCGTAATATAAATTTTACTACCATAATGGTACCCCATGCAACGAGCATGACGCCACTGCTGACCAGATGTATCAGTAGGCGGAGCTCTCTGATTGTCTGTCTCTGTGAGACTTTAAATATGGCAACTGGTTTAAAGTGTTTGCTTCCATTTCTTCCCTTTCTGCAGTAGTCTGTCACTGGGCCTGAAAAAGTGATGAGAGGAGACGTAGGGAGAAGAGGAGGAAGGGATCGGTAAAGCTGCAGGAGAAAGAGGCACTAGTGTCGTTCTCGTCATTTGAATTTGACATTTATGCAAAACTATGTCAGACTTTGTACATGGAATGTGACCTTGGAGAATTGTGAGTGTACGTGCGTATCATTAACGGAACTGAATAAGTAAATCAAATAAAATGTACATAAACATTCTAGAATAAAGCTGCAGATTTGACAGTGTGTGAACTAACATATTACAATGTATGAACATATTGTAAATTCTACAAGTTTATTTTTCACCAGTATACTGGTATACTATAATTTGGCTTGATGCCATACCCACCTAAACAGTACTGCAGCCTTCTGGAATCATCTCGAGGTCATGGACCTGCTAGCCACCATAACTACAACTGGTGCTACAGCTTTGAAATGTACGTTACTCGATCCAAACTAAATCTAGGCACTCTCCCTTTATTTTGGCCATTTTTAGTCTGTGAGCTTTCATAAAGCGAAAAGGGTCACAACAAACCCCCAATAAAACAAATTGAAAGCCAAGCGCTCTCACCATAGAGCGCCGAAGTCCTGACGTCACTCGCTCATCCCCTGATTCTGCCTGGTTCATGGAAGTCATTTCTCTATGGAGAATAACATGGGCTCATCTTAAAATCGTTTCATATAAGCATTGTGGTCCAAAAATAAACAAGCTGTCTCGGCGTTATTGTCGGGGAGGTGTCTGTATCGCTTGAGACAGTCAGTCACTCATACTGTAGTCTGTTTCTAACGTAAATTTGACTAATTCAGCAGTAACAATAGCGTGTTCTCTCAGTCAGACTGACTGAATAACACACTTATTATATGAGGCGATCTAAAATCCCCCTATGGGGATTACAATGCAAATAAAAAGTACATGAACCTGTGGATTTGCGGCCTCTACCGATATTGACTTCAGTGCTCTTCTGGGGTTGGCTATGCCATTGGAAGGGCTCGTTTTATTTATGTGATTGGAGTTCTACAGTTCTTAGAAATTCTACACAGGAACACATAGTAGTAGAATAAGAATTTCGGAAATGGAAACGTACAATTTGGTAGGGCTGCACGATTATAAAACTATGACCGATATCCGATCATTTGCAGGATCATATCTGCTGATACCGATGCTAAGTGCCTGAATTGTAAATTTACATTTCCGACATTTACCAGATGCCCTCATCCAGATCAACTTACAATTGTCCATGTTCAGAGTAAGTGCCATGATGGATGCCTGAGAAAATGAAGTAAGGCTGCAGACTCTGTTTGTTACCACTGCAGTTATCGTAAATTATTTGATTGACTGAATGGTTGCTGATTGAAGGTTCTGTGTCCTAGATTGGCTCTAAGGCTGTGCTGTCTGAGCTCCTATTGGCTCTAAGGTTGTGTTGTCTGAGTTACTATTGGTCAGAGCCGTTCTGGTTCGAGTTGATCTAATAACATCTGCTTGACAGAAACAAAGACTTTTTTTTAAAATTCCAACATCTGTTACTTTGTCTTTCTTTAAGTGTGTGTTCCGCCTTTTTTTGGGGGGTGGGTGTTGGTGTAGTGTTTTCAAGTACTTACCACTACAGCATTAATTAGTTTGTTTATTAATACTAAACTTAAATGCAAATTATTGCTTTTTCCAAAATCGCATACTGTATGTAATTGCATATTTGTCATTTGTCAAACAATTATTACTACAGCTATTGAATTGGAAGTTTTGGGTAATGGTAATAGATAAATCATGATCATGAGCTATAAAGCCGCTCTTAAATTTGGTATAAACCAAGCTGGCATTATGTTTGGCTTGTTTATAACATCAAAGTACTATGACACTGCCAGAACTGCCTGAGCAGTAGATTCCTGTTGTCTCCAGCAGGTGGAGCTGAAGTACAGCGTGGTGTTCAGCTGCTATAATGGTAAATGGTGCATTTATATAGCGCCTTTATCCAAGGTGCTTTACATAGATTGTGCATTACATTCACACACATTCTCACACCTTTCCATACTGTGCATTACATTCACCAATTCACACACACATTCACACATTGATGGTGGAGGAAACCATGCAAGGCACCAACCTGCACATCGGGAGCAATTAGGGGTTCAGGGTCTTGCTCAAGGACACTTCGACACTAACTCTGGGGGAGCCCACAGGGTTCGAACTGGCAACCTTGCGGTTACCATCTGGCCACTCTACCGCTGAGCCACCGTCGCCCCTATCACTGACTGTTATTACAGCTGTGCATGTAGTGCCAGTTTATTTCATCCCAAATCATCTGCAGCGACTCGATGCGTGTGTGTGTGTGTGTGTGTGTGTGTGTGAGTGTACACGCCGACTGTTCTTGTAAAGGAAAATGGTTCACTGTTTGCCTGTGTGCTGACTGTAAAGGACAACGGTTACCTCTGCATGGTTATCGCTCTGCGTGCCTCTGTCTCTCTCCGTTTCTCTCAACCCCCCACCCCCCCCAGCCCCCCCCCCCCCCCCCCACCACACACCCCTCTCCTCCCCAGTGGATTGTGTTTGCTGTCTCAGCTGCTGCGCTGCTATGGTAACGGTGACCTCATGCTGTGAACGGTTGCTATGGTTATTATGGGTTGTGTGACTTCAGAGCAGGTATGGTCAGTTGCTATGGTAACACGGCTACCGGCCTAGCAGGCATCTATTTCAGTTACAACACCACCACCAGAACACTTCTACCGAGTACAGAGAGAGAGAGAGAGAGCGAGAGAGAGAGCGCGCAGGGGGAGCCAGATAGAGGAACAAAAATGACTTGCTATAAGGTCATTTCCTGTTTCAGAGGAGGAAGTGCGCCTCTAGACTACAGCCGTACTCCAGAGCAGCCTCTGGCAGTGCAGGGGGTGTGTGGGGGGAGAGAGAGAGCTGAGCCGGCTGTTTACAACTGTAGCTTAAACAAAAGGCCTAATGACATTAGAATGATGCTGATAGTTGACCATAATGGTACCATTGTTGGCATGTTGGGCTGAACAAGAGGAGAGGAGAGGATGGTGACGAAGAGGAGGAGGAGGAGGGGATGGTAGGAGAAGGGTTGCATTGCACTGGTGAGAAGCACAAAAGAGGAGGAACCACCGGACAGAGAACCAGGCTCAGTTTGACCTTAATGTGTTGTCCTTGGTGCATTGTATCCTGAGATATGGTACGGTGCATCCAAAAACACCAGAACAGGGACATTGATATTGTGATCACTTCTAACATGCCCTTCTTTCAACAATGGATTGCACCCGTCAGTCATGCACAGCCTTGAGCCTCTTGTACCGAAACCATATTCTGTGAGATGTCATCATCATAGCAGTAATATCCATATCATTATATCGTCGTGCAGCACCAGCAGCAGTGGTGCAGCACCAGCAGCAGTGGTGCAGCACCAGCAGCACCAGCAGCAGTGGTGCATGGCAGCCATATGATCCATATTGGTCTTAAGCCTGGTTTATATTTCGTCGTATGACGATCTATTTTTGGCGAGTGACACCGTCGCACGGAGGATTATAAATTAAGCACTAGGAGGAGTACACTGAAATAAAGGAAGACAAGGGTGGGGGAGTTACAGGCTGAGGGAAGGTCAGCAGTAGTAGTGCTACGGCGTGTGTGTGTGTGTGTGTGTGTGTGTGTGTGTGAGTGACAGTAAGGGGAGTGGTCAGGTAATCTGATACGTGTGTTTGTGGGTGTGTGCGTGTACATGTGAGTGTATAATATGTGGCAGTAGGGAGAGGGAGGGGGGAAAGAAGAAGGAACACCTCCAAGGATAATCCTCTTTCTGACTGATGGAAATGAGTGTGGTGGGGGGGAGAAGGGGGGTAATCCGAGAATGGATTCTCCTGAGATGGGTAGAGACTGAGAGCCGGAACCGTGTGTGTGTGTGTGTGTGTGTGTGTAAGAGATTGTTTTTAATTAATTCATGTTTTATTATCTCTCAATCATTCCATTGTTGTTCCTTTCCACTCCTTTCTATTCACAAATACAAATAATCTTTTACAATCTTTTTACTGAATGAAAAGTTGCTGTATGATCACTTTTTAGGGATTGTCTTGTACTCTCATGTATCAGGCTCAGATTGACAGGCTTTGACTGGGTTTCGTTGGCATTCATTCACTCATAGCTAAACATCTGTTCATGTAAAAACGTAAATCAGCCAGTCAGTGAAAATCAATTTAACAGAAGTTCTAAGGACATAAAGGGAAGACATCATGTATATGTATATCAATTCTGTAATGCTATCCAACACCTACTGACAATAGATAGACAGATGTCAGTATGCCTTGTAGATGTGTTGTTCGGCTCTGTGTATAGGCTGGAACATGTCTCAAGGTGAGTGACTGCGAGAGAGGGAGAAAGCACTCTAGCAGGAATTCAAGAAGGCATGTTGAAACACATACTGACAGCACTGTCATCACCTTTCTCTCTCTCTACCCCCGTGCGCTCTCTCTCTTGCTCCCTCACTCCCTCCCTCCCTGGCTCTTTTTGCCCTCTTTACCTAAAATTGTAGTAAGTAATTGTGTTTAGTGTGTGTAGCCCCAAGTGCCTTAGATCCATTATAGGCTGAAAGGCCTTTTTAGCCAAACTGACAAAACATTTACTCCTTGGCTTGCTTGCTGGCTGATTTGTTGACGGACTGGTTATTGGTCTGGTTGGCTCACTCGCTCACTGCTTGCTTGGCTGACTTACTTAAACGGAGAGACAGGCCTCGACAGAGAAGGAATGCCCCTTCAGATTAGATTAGACTGAATATTGTGCTACTACATCATTCCATATCGCAGAATGTACAGTGGCTATTGGCATATTTTCATGTAACTCTGACATGACCCAGGCTTATGGCCTCAAGGCAATTGAAATATCTAATGGTTTTAGCTTCTTTGTAAAACAAGCTAATGAATTACAGAGTAATGGATTTTACTTTAAAGCACGGCCTCTCCTCTCCATTGTGCTACCAGAATATAAATGAACGCCCCACAGTTCTGTGGTGGAATCGGAGACCTATTGCAGACGTGACTTATGCACTAGCAGCCCATGCTCGATGTAAAGGAGTTGCTTGTCTCTAAGCAAAAACTAATGACACTGTGGTTCACAGCATACTCCATCCCTCCCCACTCCTCATCTGGCTTCTCTCCTCTCCTCCCCTTCTTGTCTTGTCCTCATCTCTCAACTCCTTTCCATATTTCTCCCCTCCTGTCCTCTCCTCTCTATTCTCCTTTTTATTCCCCTGCCCTCCTTTTCGCCTCATCTATCCTGCTCATTTGTTCCTTCTCTACTCCCCTTATTCTCTAGTCATATATGCTCTCTTTTCCTTTCTCCTCTCCCCTCCCGTCCTGTCCTCCTTCCTCTCCTCCGATCCATCTCCCTTGCACAGTGTCAGTCTCCGGGTTGTCATAACAACCGACAGTCTTTTCGCCAAGATCAGTCGGTCCAGATCCAGTCTGGGTTGTAGCTCCACTCCAGGCTTTCCCTGCCGCCACACAGCTAGCACTCTGCAGTGTCAAATATCTCTCCCTTCCCCTCTTCATCTCTCTCGCTCTCTCTCTCAGCCGCCATTTCACACCAACCTGCTGTGTTCTGCTCTGTGATGGAGGAAGAAAGATAGGGCTTTGTTTCCGCAGAGGAAAAAGAGCGGGGAGTCAAGAAGGAGACGACCGTAAGAGAGAGAGAACAGGGAGAGGAGAGACGAGGAAAGGTGGGATAGAGGGGAGGCATAGTGAGTGAAGAAAGGAAATGAAGTCTTTGCAAAGACATGTATTCATTGGTAGGAAACCCACCACTGTGATAATATTACCACCAGTACTACCTGGTGATCAAACAAAACACCAAAAAGAAAAAAAAACATCCCCCGAAACTTTGACAGAGCACACATATTTGTTTTAGCAAATAACAGTACTATTGGTTACTGATCTGCTCATTATATGATGTGCCTTGCTCAAGGGCTCACTTTGTCCAGAGTTCCCTTGATAGTCTGGTGTTTCAAACCAGCAGTTCTCTTGAACTCAAGGCTGAGCTCCTACCGCAAGGGCATGACGATGAGAATCAACACAGTCACACATAGTGAATAGTGGTTTAGTCTACGAGTAGGACTTTGTTTCTTTGTGGGTGTTCAGCAATCACTGTTTTTATTTAGTTTTTTGGGGGGGATTTTATACATTCATTTGATAGTTGTAGTGGAGAGAGAGGACAGACAGACAGACTGAGAGAGGGAATGACAGATTCAAACCCGGGCCAGCGGTGGGAAAGACTATAGCCTTATTTATGTGAGCTCTAACCAGGTGAGCCACCGCCCCCAGGTTCTACAGTTAAGTCACATTTTCCTTTCCACTGGGATTTTGTGGTCTATTTTCTTTCTTAAATGTGTTGAAGGAATATTTGGTCCTTTATTTTCTCTCCTCTAGAGAGAGTGAAGAAATGAGATGAAAGCCACGACAAACAACAAAATGGACATGACTACATTAGCAGTCGACATTTATAACGGACTCTCTCGGAGAGCTGAGGCCTTTCAACCTTTTCTCCCCCCTTTTCTTTGTATTTGCAACGGGACAAATTACTTCTCAAAAGCCTCAACGCCCAAACACGGAAACAACATATCTGGGTCACATCATCAAAGTTCAGACAGTATGTTAGAAGTATTTAGACCTTGTTCTGAGAGGTCTGCCCCTGCCGTGTGGGTGGCTGGGGGAGGGGGGAGGGAGTGGGCCTTCTGTTGCCATGGATACTTGAGCTGTAGGTTTGACTTTGCATCACTGGAGGGCAGCAGAGAGAGGCAGCATGTGGCACACAGCAGCAGCCCATATGAATCAAACAGACACACTTTTGTACTTTGATCCGATTTCCTACCAGTCTTGAATATATAATTGTGTAGTAAGAGACAGACGCCTCCCCCGCCAGCCAGGTGAATATTTAAACCCACTGCTGCTGTAATGTAGATATCTGCTTTGTTGATGTTTTATTGATGTAGATGTAGCAAGAGACTAGGGCGCTTAGGGGGAACTGTTAATAATAGATAAGTTCCACGTAGTTTAGACCAGATTTAATGTCTGCTGCATTTTAAAACAACTTTTACATGTATTAGTTATGACTACAGACCATGATAGGCTATGCAACACTTAAAAGACACCAAACTATAGCTGAGTTTAACTTTATCCCTGCAGCAATGGGCTCTATGCACACAATAACTCTTCCTACTTCCGGGTTCATTTGGTTCAATTTGTACACTTTCAGAGTTAAGTGCTCGTACGCAAATATTGTGTGTACGTACGTAGGATCGAGATTATTTCCTAGGGAGTGCCCGTTTTACACCGCCGGCTAGTACTAGCACCTCGCCCTACTAGTAGTAGCAAGTAGTGGGAAGTGGGCAGGGCTTTCTCACATTCTAACACAGCCAGAGGTTCTGGCAGCCACCTTACTAGCGTGCTGGACTAGTCAATAGACTTCCAGGCCACACCTCCCGAGTTTGAATCCCGCTACTAACACTATTTTTCCAACAACCCAACAACTACTTTTTTGGACAAAGTAGTTTTTGTGAGGTAAGGGATAAGGTTAGGTTTAGGCCAAGTTTTTGTGAGGTTAGGTTTAGGCATTTAACCACTTGTGTGCGGTCCAAATGAACACGGCACAGCAACAACCAATTAAGCGTTTTTTTTAAATGGTCTCCTCCGGACACAATATTCGCCGCCCGTACGGGACCATTTGGAACCCGCTCATGGACACTTTAAGAGACCCACTGGTGTAGCAGAGTGTTTCCAGTGGGCCATCATGCACAATAGCAGACTCTGTTTGAGCAGAATGGAACAGAGCCTTCATTAATATCATCAGTAGGCGCCGCTATATAACACCTGTGAGGCTGTGAAGGAAGTAGGGAAGGGGCCCCCAAGTTCTTTCCAAAATGGCGTGTGTGCATAGAGCATGGGTTCCCAAAGTGGGGTCCGGGGACCCCTGGGGGTACTTGAAGCTCAATTAGATATAGTTACAAATGGACCCTTATGTGTCTGTAACTCAGAGAGTGTACAAATGGAACCAAATGGACCCTTTGGTTCCATTTGTACACTCTCAGAGTTAAATTAACAGTGGTTTTAAATGGTAAATGGTAAATGGTGCATTTATATAGCACCTTTATCCAAGGCGCTTTACAGAGATTGTGCATTACATTCACCCATTCACACACACATTCATACACTGATGGCAGCGGAAACCATGCAAGGCACATCGGGAGCAATTAGGGGTTCAGTGTCTTGCTCAAGGACACTTCGACACTAACTCTGGGGGAGCCCGGGTTCGAACTGGCAACCTTACGGTTACCATCCAGCCACTCTACCCCTGAGCCACCGCCTAGAAATGCCATAAATCGGGGGTCCGTAGCATAATGCGTGTGAAACTGGGGGTCCATGAAATTAATATGTTTCGGAATCACTGCCAGAGTCGTAAAAACCCTCCCTTATCGGCGTCACTGGCATATGTTTTCAAATGGGGGGTCGGTGGCCTAATAAATGTTGATTTGGGGGTCCTTGACCTTGACACGAAACAGTTTGGAACCACTGGTGTAGGAGCCTAGAAGGTGCATTGCATGAGGGACAGGCGTAGGACACGGTCCCTCGTGCGCGTCAAAAACACATATCTTCACTCGTATCAAAAATCATCGTAATATCAACAGGCCAGTGGTGTAAAGTAACTAAGTACATTTACTTAAGTACTATACTTAAGTACAATTTTGAGGTATCTGTACTTTACTTGAATATGTTACATTTTTGTACTTTTACTTCTACAATATTTGCCTCTTTTAGAGGCAAATATTGTACTTTTGCTCCACTACAATTATGTGACAACTTCAGTTGCTAGTTACTTTGTAGATTTGTATTATCATTACACATCATACACATTTCGGCCATTGTGAGCTTGTAGATCTGCTATTTTCTAAAGATTATTATACATTTGAAAACTTGAGTACTTTTACTTTGGTACTTCTTTTCTGGTAATAGAGTATTTTTATATTGCAATATTTATACTTAAGCACTTTTCAACCTATCTTCATATAACTGCTCCTCACTAATAATCATGATAAAATGCCACCATTTTTTTCTACTCAGTCTGTCTCATAGGAGGGCTGTGGGCAATTCAGAAACCCGTCCACCAGTGACATCATCGTTAGGCAAATATTTTTTAAAACAAGATTTCTTTACAAAAATGTTTAGATTTTTATTATCGTGAGAATGATGGCTTCCATTCTCGTATTGCAACTTTTCAGGACTAGAAAGCCTGCAGTTTCTATTAGCTTGGATTCCCCATCGATGATGTCACTGGTGGACGGGTTTCTGAATTGCCCACAGCCCTCCTATGAGACACAGACCGAGTAGAAAATAATTTTGCCATTTTATCATGATTATTAGTGAGGACCTATTATATGAAGATGGGTTGAAAAGTGGTGAAGTGGTCCTTTAAGTAAACCATTGGAGTACTTTTTCCACCACTGTAACAGTCCAATAATAAAGTGAGCGGCACAAAGCACACGTCACCATCGTCTCCATGACCAGCTGTTGCATACCGCGGTACATGATGAAGGCACAGATTACGTTTCTTGACAAGGTCATTTGCCACTGGGATAAATGAGCTGTATACACTTAGATTTGGGGCGGCTGTGGCTCAGGGGGCAAAGCAGGTCGTCCAATGGGGTGCATACTTAGTTTAGTCATTGGTTAGACATGGGTTAAGGTTAGGTTTAGGTCCAATGATCCGTGGGTTGGCGGCTCGAATCCCGGCTCCGACCTGTCCACATGTCGAAGTGTCCTTGGGTAAAGACACTGAACCACACAATGAGTCAGTCGGTGTGAGCCACCATTGATGTGTGAATGTGGGAAGTGAGGACGCTGGAGTCGACTGTTCACCGCTTCACCTCTTAATCAATGAATAAATTAATGAATGGACCATTGTAAAGTGCTTTGAGCACTTGGAAAAGCGCTATAAATATGCAATCTATTATATTCCATTATTGAAGCTTGTTGTTTGATCTTGTCCCTGATGGTTCATTAGATTTAGAAGATGAGTGTGAGTTGAAAGTGATACTGAGAAGTTTACCCGAGTAAGTCTTGGGTCTGATTTATACTTCATCGACAATGTGTCATGTGACAAATTAGTCAACTTTTATTTTTCTTTAATTTTGTCAAGCAATTAAAGCTCGACAAAAGCATAACTCAGGCATAATTTTTTAGTTTTCTCCTCAATAAAAGATGAATACCACT
Organism: Electrona antarctica; assembly: GCF_951216825.1. Lineage (NCBI taxonomy): Eukaryota > Metazoa > Chordata > Actinopteri > Myctophiformes > Myctophidae > Electrona > Electrona antarctica. The sequence goes on from NC_136812.1 coordinate 12,846,408, forward strand.
GTGGTGCATCCGGCTTTGTCGTGCGTCGACTCTACACGAACACAGTTGGCTCGTGTTCGGGGGAGGGATAGCCAGGTGGGGAGGGTGATATTGGTCTTTGCATGTACTCCTATGGGCTGGGGCGGCACCTGTCAGCAGGCAGTGATGGGCGGGAGGAGCAGAACAAAGGCCCTACATCCTCCCGCTGGGGGCTCCTCACTGGCAGGTGAGTCGGTAGGATACAACAGCAGTGACAACACAGAAATGTGTGTGGGGAGGAATTAATTGGCATAACGTCTAAATTGGGGAGAAAAAGAGGCTAAGAATAATTGGCATTTCTACTTGCCATTTATCACCATGCAATGGCTGATGAGGGTATAGTACAGGGGTGCCCAAAAGGTAGATCGCGATCTACCAGTAGATCACAAGGGCTGTGCAGGTAGATCACATTACATGCCCCTAAAAAAATATATGTAATTTAAATGTTGCCACTTGAATTGGTGTAAGTATGTAGGACTAGTAACATGCCAAAGTTTGTGCTATTGCCATTGAGAATGCATTGGACGTTTAAGTTAAATACGGGGGGGGGGGGGACATATTTTGACAGCAGAAACTGCCTGTCATAATTACAGTTATGGTACATTATATATTTAAACTATTTTCAGCAATGGTACACTTATTTTTTCAGTGGGTAGATCTTGTTGAGCTGGTCATTTTGAAAGTAGATCTCACGTCATAAATGTGTGGGCACCCCTGGTATAGTATCACCAGGAACCAGCAGAGGGCAGCAAAGATTCATGATTTCTTTCTTGCTTTCATTCTCTGTCTGACTTGCCCTTTCCCTCGTCCTCTGTCTCCTTGAGTTGTGGCTCCAAGTCAAACTCCCAAGAGGAGAAGTGAAGTACAAGCTACTGACAGATCCCAATATCTGGGTTGCACTATTCATCATCTGCTGTACACACACACACACACACACACACACACACACACACACACACACACACACACACACACAGTGCCCTCAGTGACAATAAGCATTGTGTGGGTTAGTGTTTGTGATAACACATAAAGCCACTACAATATGCCCAGCAGGGCAAGCTTAAGACGGAACTATTGATTATCCTGTAGTTATGTAGCAATGGGGTATTTTATATTCATAGACTGTCGGTTGTGCAGTGTTTGAATTCACACATTTGGATTTAGAATCTGTGCATTGCTGCTCTCTGAGTCTCTGGTGACAGACTGTCAGCTCTGAAGCTGCATGGTTGTGCATTGTCTTGCACTGAAAATAGCAGATCTACAAGCTCACAGTGCACCACAGCGTGACAAGTTGTGAGCTTGCCCTTGTAGATCTATCTAGCTATTGTCAGTGCGAGACAAGAAACTATTAAAGGAGCATTCAGTGATTTGGAAAACCCCCCTTCAATGGGGGGACACGCGACAGGCCAACAGCACGCACACCAAGGCCCACCCCCGCTCGATCATGATTGGCGGAAGGCCCCTCTCTATCCTGATTGGATGAACGCTGGGCCACCTAGCCAAAAACGAAACCTATGGTTTTTTGACCCGAGGGATTAACTGGGGACAGGGAGGAACTCCTTATATGGTCATCACACTCTATAGTAGTGTAGGGAGGATTATCACAACCAAACAAAAAAATAAGTGATATTTGAATTAAGTGAAATCACTGAATATACCTTTAAGTATAAATCAGGCGTAATGACTATAGTAAGGTCTATATTCCAATCAACGAGAAAGAAAAAATCACACCCGGGTGAAGTGAGTGGTGCAACTCCGTGTGGGGGTCCCCGGGGGGTCCACGGAAGTTCCAGACCCACAGGAACGTGGCCAGGGTGCCGGCCCGGTTCCGGCGAGCCGCCCCGCATCCGAAAAGGACAAAAGTGAGTAATGATTTCTGTGACACTGAATTCAGAAATTAGCAGTCTACATGGTTGTACTTGGGACACTCTGTGCTCCTTCTTCTATGCCCCCCTCTCTCTCTTTCTCTCTCTCTTCTTCCCTTTCTTTGTTTTCTTGGACAAATAACAAAAACTACGTTCATATTATAAATTATACATAGTCTCTAGAAGCTTGACGAAGCTGGATGCACCACTGTGGATTTGAACCCGTAACCTATGCGGTGGTGGGCAGGCACTTTAGACTTTACTACTGCGCCACCCCAGGGAACGCAAGATTTGTGTTAAAATGTTTGTTTGTTTCACAAGTCTAAAGGCCTATACTACTCATTATAGGTGATAAGGTGACCACCGAAAACTACAACATGTCATGCCGTGGTGATAAGCGACTCACCCAAACACATCTTTCTGTTTTTACTAACCACCGAAAAGGTGAGTAGTTTATCACCTAAAACTGGAGTATGAATAGGCCTTAAGTGGTTAAACAGATTTTTATGCTATATTAACGCATTTTGCTGGGGAACCTCCTCAAGGACCTCTGGGGGCCCCCGGATTATATATTTTTAAATAATATTAAAAGATTATTATTTAAAGATCAGCTAGCGTAGAATCAGAAGTTACTTAGCAACATCAATGGAGTAGTGTTTTGGAGCCAACATGGCTGCCGCTGAAGTGCAGCACCAATGCACTGATCCATTCCATACACAATTTAAAAGTTTAATGCTCTGTGTTCATGTGTCTATAGTCTATGGGGTATTTTCAACACGTGCTTAATAGCACTCCATTATGTATTACTATATGAAAAAGAGATATTGTATGGTATAGAAGGAAAATACCGGTACTGTAGGCCCTAGTATAATATATGTGAATATTCCTGAAAGGAGCTAGGAGAGATTAGGAGTTGGCGAGAGCGAGGGAATGAAAGGTAGGAGTGCTCGCATTGGTACAACATTTCGTAACCTTTTTGATTCTCTTTATCTCTCTGTCTGACTTAACTGTCTGTCTGTCTCGTCTCTCTCTCTCTCTCTCTCTCTCTCTCTGCTCCTCTCTGGAGAAGTGAATTCAGTGCAGAGGGAAAAACAGTTATTAAGGAAAAGCTATATTTATAACAGGATGGGAAAAGGAGGGAGGAGTGAAACCAAGGAGGGAGGGAGGGGGGGGAGAGAGAGAGAGAGAGAGAGAGAGAGAGAGAGAGAGAGAGAGAGTTTAGTAATGTGGTGTGGCTGGGAGCCATTTCCATTACAGCATCATTAAACTGGGCATGGGTTGGTGTTGTTGGGGGGGGGGGGGGGGGGGGGGGTGTAAATGTCTCTAAAGATTCAAATGTCTCCAGTGTTTCTAATACTCTACTTTTAGTGATTCTACTGTGTTTTTTGAATTATTATATTCAAGTCAATCCTAGTCTAGTCTATATGTTATACCCTGGTCAGATCAGCATCCAATCCCAAAACAACCTTGTAATATTATTTGTGCACAACAAGCACGTAGTAGAAGACCTGTACCCGTCTACGAAGATGGACAGGTACAAAGATAGACCTGTCTACAAAGATAGACAGGTACAAAGATAGACCTGTCCACAAAGATAGACAGGGTGCATTGGGGTCCATTGTATACACTCTCAAAGTTAAATTAACCCAGGATTTTGCAGGTTGGTCATATCGAACGGTATACCAGCTTGTAGCTGGCCCTCCATACATGGTTCCATTTGGTTCCATTTGTACACTCTCTGCAGAGAGTTAAATTAACACTCAGGATTTTACTGTGTAGTGTGTGTCTTTATATCAAATGCACGAATGGGTTAATAATCATCACACATCACCATAGTCAATAATCATTATAATCTGATTACTAAAACAACCCCAAAAACACAATAGCAGCCCTGTTTTGATACCACAGTTGCGCACACGGTGTCGCTGCAACAAGGGTGGCATAGTGTGTCAGTCTACAACTCTACATGTGTTTTAAAGTGTGACAATGTTTGTCATGTTCCACAGACCTCTGCAATGAGAGCTGTCTGGCTGAAGTAGGGGGTTTCCACAGCTCAGAAGGAAACTGACTGTGGGAAATGGTCTCTCTCTCTCTCTCTCTCTCTCTCTCTGTGTGTGTGTGTGTGTGTGTGTGTGTGTGTGTGTGTGTGTGTGTGTGTGTGTGTGTGTGTGTGTGTGTGTGTGTGTGTGTGTGTGTGTGTGTGTGTGTGTGTGTGTGTGTGTGTGTGTGTGTGTGTGTGTGTGTGTGTGTGTGTGTGTGTGCGCGCGTGCGACTGACTGTGGGAAATGGTCTCTCTCTCTCTGTGCGTGCGTGCCTGCGTGCGTGCGACCGTGTACTTGTGTCTGTGTTTCTGTTTTCTCTCCACCAGAGGTCACTAGCAGCCTAATGTTCATCTCAAAAGAGAGCGAGGAGGTGGGGGGAGAGAGAGAGAGAGAGAGAGAGAGAGAGAGAATGGGGAAGGAGAGAGGGCAAGACAAAAGAGAGGAGGGAAAAAGTATGCTACTTTTGCATTATAAGTTAGGTAGGCAGAAGAAAGAAAGAAAGAAAGAAAGAAAGAAAGAAAGAGAGGGGAAAATGAGAGACAAAAGAGACACTGTTAGTTGTGTGAATCCATACCTTCCCTATAAGATAATTGAACTGTCATTTGTATCTACTGAACAATGACAGCACTGTTACTAAATAACCAATCAGCTTCCACTGTTACTAACCAACCAATCACCATTTATTGTGAACAATAGCTTACTATTCTGTCACTAACTAACTAATGAATGAGAAGGGGAGAGAGAGAGAGAGAGAGAGAGAGAGAGAGAGAGAGAGAGAAAGAAAGAGAGAGAAAGAGACAGAGATGGGATAAAAGAAGGAGAGGCAAGGATTACAAGAAAAAGGTGGTACAGTAGCTACTCTAGTCTACACAGTGACAGAACACAATATGTTCTCTAATTCTGGCATATTTGTGTTGACAGATGTCATGATATGAGATGTAGTCTACTTAACTGTAGTTAGTAGCTATTCGTGTTGCCAGGCACTGTGATCATCTTCTTCAAATCATTGAGCTAATGACTGAGAACTCTTTGTATGATAAAGAAAACACAGACTCCCTAATGTAAAGTTGATAATAATAACTCATTGTTATTACAGTATAATGTCACCCTAACACTGTATGGCGTAGGCCTATGGCCGTACCTAGGCTGCTGAGGGCAGTGCTCAGGTGATTTGAGTCTGCGCCACAGATTTGCATTGGTCGGAGATTTGAAGCATAAGCAGAGAGAGACTTTGGCATAAGGTCCTTTATAAAGCCTCTAGTCTAGGGCAAGGGTTCCCAAACTGGTGCGAGCACTCCTTGTGGTGCGCGGACGCCCTCTAGGAGGTGCGTGACATGAAACGGGTTAAACACTGTTGTAAGGAGATGTCTAGACTAGAGCAGCTGTGGGAGTATACAGCAGCTGCATGTCTCTCAGTGCAGTGACATTATGTGATTATTTTCCCACAATCATATTTAAAAATGTATCATTTTCGCCCAAATACAACGAGACTGAGCGTCAGCTATAGGTCAGGAGGTAACTAGGGGGTGCATGGTCCATAAAGTTTAGGGCCCGCTGCTCTAGGGTGAACCACAGGTGAACCAATTACACATCACTACTACTTGTGTGTGGTTGTCTCTGAAATTATTCTGTAACTTGGAAGCAGCTACATTAATTATATATATTTTTTTCTTTTCAGTTATTCTATTAAAAAAAGACAACACAATAATAGAGGTTAACGTTACACATCATTACTGATGGTCGTCAATTGAAGCAATAACAGCCTCACTATATTCTCCTGGTCACTGAGCTTCTGCTTGAACTACTTGAGCCTACATTTACCAGCATGCATTGCACATAAGGTTCCAATTGGCAGAATGACAAGTCAGTCTCTAAAGGCTTCACTCAACTAGAGACTGAGGACAATCTCCCAACTTTCATTGCAATAATTGGGTGAAAACAAATGCATTTCAGAATAATCCAGAGTATTTAGGGTGGCTCATATTATAGGTGTAGGTTTGTTAGCAGCCATTGCTCTATCACAGAGGTTCTTAAAGTGTAGTTCTTGAGAGGATTCCCCAGCTTAATCAGTTAATGTAGCATCACAATCATCACCCTTTATACTGGCTATTTGAAAACACTTTTTTTTTAAACTAATTTTAACTAATTTCAAAAAATGAAACATGAACAATGAAACATAAATCAAACATAAATGTGAATGCAAGAAAACAAAAATAAAAATACATAACAAAAACAGAGACAGAGAATAAAAGAAATCAAAGAAAAACAGAAAAACAGCTTGACAAACTTCAAGAATACAGCATTTTTCAGACAGTACAAGGCAAGGCAGGGAACAGCAGGAGACATGACTCATAATATAATATAATATACAGCAGATCTGATAACACTTTTTATTAAGTGGTGCAACCACTTCCTTAAGTGATGTGTGTGGGTGGCTGGGTGCGTCTGAGCACGAAAACAGCATGGTTGTTTTTCACCACCTGTGTGCAACCTAAAACACACGCACATATTAACTGTATATATGGTGATTTTGGGTGTGCCAGTACAGTACCGCGACAGTACAGTACAGTACAGTGGAGGGTACAGTAGAGGGACCCCCACACGGTAACTGTCATTTCTCAACCGTTTCGGACGCGGGGCGGCTCGCCGGAATCGAGCCGGCACCCTGGGTGCGTTCCTGTGGGTCTGGAACTCCCCCCTCCCCCCAGGGACCCCCACACGGAGTTGCACCACTTACTTCACACGGGTGAGATTTTTTTTTTATATTTCTGAAATATTCTAACAACACAAATCTTGTGTGTGGGTCTCTAGCACAAAATATTTTCAGATGGGGGTGTCCAAATACATACAATTAAATTGGGGTCCCTGTAAAGAAAAAGTTTGAGAACCATTGTTCTAGCTAGCAGCTCCCCAGACATATCGGTATACGCGTATAAGTATGGTTTGAGTTGTAGGCTCACTCAACTTTTCGTCCCATTTTCTGCAGCCACATTCAAATGTAGCTTACAAATTACACTCTTCTTTAAGAATACACTGTGGTACACTGGTGGCGGTGGAACATTGGCAAGTATGGTGAATGTTATAAACATGCCATACGCAGGATCCGCATTGGACAGTAAGTACATTCACTTAATTGAGTGCTGTACATTTTTTTGTATCTGTACTTTCATTATTTGTATTTTTGGATACTTTCGATCCACTACATTTCAAAGACAAATATTGTATTTTTGACTGATTTCTAGGAAAAGGTTTCAGCTTGTATAGATCTGCTATTTTCACTATTCACTATTTCACTAGGCCTATTATTATTATTATTATTATTATTATTATTATTATTATTATTATTATTATTATTATTATTATTATTATTATTATTATTATTATTATTATTTATGTTATATTATTTATGTTATTTACTAATGCATTGAAATAACATTGAGCATCAGTGAACTTACTTCGCTTCCATGGTTCCATGGTTCTCTTTTTCCTTTCAGAAACTATAGTAAAATCACTTTGTGGAGGTGCTGGGTTCAAAAAGTGACATATGAAAAGAGAAGGGAACCCGCACACTCATATGCTCCAAAAGATACATTTATTGACAACGTTTCGAGCCAAGGCTCTTCATCTGGTCAAAACTTTTCATATGTCTCTTTTTCCTTTCCCCTTGTGGGTTCCATGCAGGTTAAACCTTGTCGTGTGAGGTTTTCAGAAGTTATGGTCGATCCATCTTCTGATCTCCTCTGAATCTTCTCCTCTACACGGGCATGTGTGTTCCTGATGGTCCATGTCTCTGACTGTCTGTCCACCTTGTCTGGAGGATCAGTCTCAGTCTCTTGTTTAAGAAGGTTTGTTTTGCTGTTACTATTTATTTGGTTTTCCTGTGTTTCTGAGCCATAGAGCACTGGGTTTCACATTCAAACTGAATAGCCTTTGATTTTCCTTGAGCACCAAATGCTCCTGAAAGAGACAAAGGCTATATGTTTGCCACTTTGCCTTCTGAATTCTAGCCTATTCAATGATGAGGCCCAGTAGTTGAAGAAGCTGACATCCTTCCGTGGTTGATTTCTGAGGGTGATTGGGTTGTTTGACTTCACTTGATGTTTTGCTGCATGACTTGGCTTTTGTTTCTGTGTTTAATCATAGCTGTGAAGCCTGTGATGATATGCCTTGGCTCTCATCTGTTGGTGGTTGTTGACACGGGCCAGGTCACTTGCAAAGCCTAGGTTCTTGCGTCTATTATAATACTTACTGAATGGCATTATTTGTTTTTTTTGGTGGTCTAATAATAATAATAATAATAACAATACAACTTTATTTGTATAGTACCTTTCATGACATGAAATGCAGCTCAAAGTGCTGGAGAAAAAAAACAGTGAGGACATGAATAACAAGGAATTTAAAAGATCAATTAAAAGCAAGTGTCTACTCTAGGAAAAGGAATGGTGACAGAAAAGCTTGCCAGCATGCAGCACCCATGTTAGTTTGCCATGCCCATGATTGGTTTGGATCTCTGTTCTCTGCTCTAGTATACAGTAATGCCATAGGAGCATCCACAGGGTCTCTCTGTTCAGGCTATCGAATTACTTCTCAAAGTCCTCAAAGCTAATAGAATGGTATGGTATAGGGATAAGTTCAATTCAACCGATTGTTGAACTATTATGTGGCGGGTAGCAATTTGGTCTGCACCACATTGGTCCTGGCAGAAGCCTGCTTGTTATTGATTCCTCAACTTGGCATCCACTGCTGTTTTGGGTCTATCCAGGATGACCCTGTTGATGACCTTTCTGGCACAGTTATCCCTATTTAGTTGCTGAAGTCTCCGAAGTCTTCGTTTTATTATGTGTCCTGTTTTGTATTCCTCTGGGAGTTTTTCCTCCTGACATATTTTGTTGCATAAGCCAAACAGCATGTCAGTGGAGGCGTTCAGGTCCACTTTGATGAATGGCTTTGTGGATCTCCTCTTTGCTATAGGCGGCCTGTTGCAGTTGACTTGAAGGTCTGTTTCTGCTGGATGCTGAGTGTGGTCTGAGGTCCTGGGGTAACATGTCATTGGTTTGGCCTCCCGTTAGATCGACCATTACCAACCCTAAACATAACCTAAACTAACCTAAACATAACCGCAAGAACGGGAGCAACACATCCCTCGCCAACCTTAATCCGGTCAAACTAACAGGAGGTCGAACCTTATGGCAGCCCCCGGTCCGGGTCCGTTCAGTAGCTCTTTAAAGTGCTCTGCCCATCTTTCCATTAGGTTGTCTTGTGTGGTGAGTGTTTTTTGTTTTGTTTTTGTCTTCTTATGTTGCTCCTTCCAGTTTCTTTGGGATGCTGTAAAGCTGTTTCATGATTATTTTTGCCACAGCTGCCTCTGCTTCCATGGAAAGGTACAGTAAAGGTCGTCTACAAATCTCCTCTAGTCAGCTTGAATACTGTTTCTATAACTGTACTTCTGCATACGTGTTCTGTGCTGATGCTTTCTCTGGCTGGGTTCAGGTGGTGTTTATGTAAGATGCCTTTTAGCTCTTATATTAGCTCGTCGTCTGAGTCTGGCCCAGAGAGAGAGCTTACCTGGCAGGGATGTACATATACAGTACTGTATGTTCAATCATGCTGGACAGGGCAAAGGAGACCAAAATTAAAAAGGAACCGCCAGTCCTCCAGGTCAGAGGTTAGGTTTTAGGTAAACTGCCTCCACCTGTAACACAAAGATAGAGAACCAAAACAAATCTGAGAAGCGAGCTCCTTTAATTTAAGTACTTGGCAAAATAAATGAATACACATAATGCTTCACAGTCACAAAGATTTTGAAAAGTACAACAATGTGAAAAGGTAACACAATTATTGGAATTTCAACAGTGGGACATGAAAGTCTCAAATGATGCTATACAAAGAGAAGATGCATGCATTGTTGCTCATACATGTGTGTATGCTGTGTCTACATGACTGTGTGTGTGTGTGTGTGTGTGTGTGTGTGTGTGTGTGTGTGTGTGTGTGTGTGTGTGTGTGTGTGTGTGTGTGTGTGTGTGTGTGTGTGTGTGTGTGTGTGTGTGTGTGTGTGTGTGTGCGCACGCGCGGCCGCACGTGTCAGAGAGAACAGGAGGTGGTGTGTAAGGCTAAACATGGTATGTCTCTGCTCTTATAACATGCTTCAACATGTAGAACCAAAAGGGGCCTCCTGAAATTGCAGCATTTTTTAAAACTACAATCACTGGCAGGCTCTGTGTAGCCAGAGGGCCACTATTCTGTAGCCAGCACTACATTTGATCTTAGCAAATAGGCTGTCTGTCAGCCTATATGATTAATTATTGTACTGACAACAAATGTAGTATAATGCAAATACGGGGTAACAGGTACGGTCGCCCCTTTTCCATCTCGCCCCACTACTCGCCCCACTACTAGTTGTAAATATTAACAAACATAATTCATGTTGGTGATTATATAAAAGGTATTATCATATTAATTTATCATTGTTAAGTTCACTCTTTATATCCACGGGCATAATAGCATTATGATGCCATTACAAAACATGGGCTACATGGAAGAAATGTGTTTAATAAAACGAAATTAACTGCTAGAAGGTCCTAAATTAACTTAATTAAGCAGTCACCGTCTCTGTGTCATGTTATTCTTTCTTAATTTTAGTATAGAGATCGACTACTATACAATCAAATAAATCTGTATACAAGATAATTTCAGATTTCAGAGAGGGAGGGAAATACTAAATGTACTGTTAACTACATTAAAAAGATTGCGGGGGCGAGTTGGTAAAGGGGCGAGTCGTTTGGTATTCAAATACGGTAGGCTATAGGACACAACATTAATCATGTGAAATCATGGTATGATGGTAACATTTCAAATAGTTTATTACTTGTATTTATATTACATTTGTTTTTAGATGAAAGCCGATGCACACCTCAAAGGTTGGTGACAGGTGCGTAGGACAAAAAGTGCATATGTTCAGAATTATTATTACAATTAAAAAGTAGTTGCAAAAAATACAAACAGAAAATACACTGCAGAAAACAGCACAGGGCTCAGTCTGTAAGTCTTGGGTTGCAGCCGCCAGGACGCAAGGGGAGAGCATTTCTACGACATATGGTGCTGTGTTTCGCATTTGTGGCACACCCTATGGGCAGAAGTGAATGATTTGGAGGTGCACTCAATAGAGGCAACTTTACATGCGTTTTGAATCGGGGGTTGATTGGATGTTGCGATTGGATGTTGCGTTCATGATGGAGTTTTTTTGTTTTGTTTTTTGTAAGAAATAACCTGCTCCCTCTAATTTCTGAAGCCACATATAGGCCCTGTCATCACAGCCCTGTGACATGAATGATACTGACCATGATCCTGACATAATACTGACCCTGAAATCATCATCAGTATCATGTCAGTATCATGGTTAGTATCATGACAGTATCATGGTCAGTGTAAGAGCCATTTGAGCCATGTTTCATTTGATATCATTGCATTGCCAATCAAGGTTGCCATGGTTACAGGGAGGGTATTTAACCCTGACCCTAATCAGGCGCAGGTGTTGCCAGTGGCAGGTGAAACTAGTTACGTAAAGTAAGTAAAGTTGTTTGTCTGGTGCTCCGATGCGTGAAGAGTTTTGTAGAAGTTGCCCAGAATGCCAACTCACGGCCCCGCGCCCGGCCCAGCACAACCCATTGATTCCGCTCCCTATAATTGAATTGCCATTTTCACGTGAATGTGATTGTCGATTATTTTTTAATTATGTTTTTATGTGGGTAATATGTGTTTTTAGATATTTTAGTATTTCAAAGTGTCCATGATGTCATGGACACTGGTCTCACTTCCTTCCTGGACTACAAGTTGTCTCAGTAAGACAGCCCTTTCCCTCTGCACAAGAGAGTGCACCAAGCATTATGGTAATTGTAGTCATTAAAATAAGATCTGGTTGCAAAGGGGGTGAAGTGTCCCTGTAATAACGTTTTCAATCAATGAATCAATCTCTGTGCCAAGCCTTTATAGTGCACAGGCTTTGATTTTGAGAAAATCGGTATAATATAAGTATGCATTTCAATGTGTACGGGTCCCTGGCATGAAAGCATCTTTGTGAGTAGTTGAGGCAGGCTGACATGCATGGTGACGTGTTTCCATGTTTGTATGAATGAAAGGTTTCTGTGTTTTTGTTTATATTTGAGTACCTGGCTGATAAAGGGTACAGGCTCTTATGACGTGTTTCATGAACCATTAGTTGATAGTTAGTTAGGACATTCAGCCTGGGACACTATTGAGTGATTGGATGAATTACATAACCTTGTAAAAGAGAGATGAGACGGAGAATTCTTTCTTTGGTGTGATGGACAAAATCCACTTGAAACCCAGAAATAGATGGTAACAGGTCAGGTCGCCCCAATTCCATCTCGCCCCAGCTTTTTTCCACCGACCTCACGCCGACAGCTCGGTGCGGCGGTTCTTGTATTCTTTATTTTGTTTTACTGAGAATAAGGTTAAATTAAGCACAAGAGTTCTTAAAAAGTTCTATACCTTGAGTCAATGTCACTGTGGAAGTATAAGGTGGCGAACTTAAAAGAGGGTCCAAGGCAGCTCTGTCCAGTAGAAGTAGAAAAATCCTTTATTTCATTGATTAGTTTAAATATTAAAAACAAGGGTTTAAAAACACGACCAACGCGTTTCGGCCTGCATGGGCCTTCATCAGGGTCAACGGTCAACAAGGTTAAGTTAAGTTTAGGAATAGGTTTATAGGCATTGTTTTACTGAGATTGAGGTTAGGAATAAGGTTAGGTTTAACCGTTTAAGCATAATTTACTTAGATTACTTTAGGAATACCAGGCCGCGCTGTTCCGCCGGCTGTACGCCCGGGGCGAGTTGGTAAAGGGGCGAGCAGTCTCGTATTCAAATAGATAGCTACAAAACTAAAGGGCATGTAATGGACGAACTGCACTCAAAACTCATCTTGTGCTCTTAACTTCTTTTATGTTGATTTGCGACTGAAAATGTAGCAATGCAGTTTTGGTTCAGGTAAAACGGTAAATCTATATATATTTTTACTTGCGCAAGCAGAGCGTGCAAGTATTGTGGTCGTGCTGTCTTTTTTATGCGTATGCTCGGAGGTATGTATATATACTAGATGTTAATGGTGACGTAATTAAGATATGTTTCAATGTCGGGTTATAACTGGCTGTCAATGGTGATGTAATTACGATATGTTTCAATATTGGTTGGGTAACAGGCAATCTGAGAATCCCATCGTCAAATATTCGGGAAAACAGCGGCCTCTGTTGTTCCAACAGTCTGTCTTGAGAGACTAGGTAACAATTAACATACATACTTTAGTATTTAATTTAAATGTTTTACAGAGAGGCTGAGATTTGAAAGTTTGTAGCGGTCGACAGTACTTGGTCTGCCCCATAGAGTTATAAAAGGATAGTGGGAGGACCGGAGCGACAGCCCCGCCCTCCCGCTATTCATTTCAGTGGAAGTTGCTCAGTGGCGTTTTGAAGCACCTGGAAGAACGCTCTACTTCCACTTTTGCCAACCAAATTTTGGTTGGCAAATGCAGAAGTGTAAATGAGCTTTGATTGATTGATTGAAAATGTTATTAACAGTTTGCAGAATTACAGTACATTTCAAGCACAAACTCAATACAAAGGCTGTTAACTGTGAGTGGACGACCCAATTAAGCATTACACTTGTTTACAACAGGGTCCACCATGTTCAATTCATCAAAACATTTAGAGACGTACAAATAGACACTTCTATATAGACAAAGAACAGAACAGGAATTCATCATAATGGAGGTAAAAGGGGAAAAGAAACATATACAGTGAGGGGAAAAGGGGGGGGAGCACTCAATGTTAAACCCCAGCTGCACAGGGTTTCCTTGTCAGAAATCCACGGGTCCGCCTGCAGTTCACGCTCTAACCAGTAGGGCCGAGTGCTTCAACATTGGAGAGCCTAGGGAGACGCCCGAGAGGCATCCTAAACAGATGCCCGAACCTTCAACCACCTAAGCTGGCTATATCTAATATCAACTCAGCGGACACTTTTGGACATCAGTTATTGTTGAGCACACGTCTGAACTTCCTCTGCAACCAGTAGGACTTGGGCACTACAGTCAATATCATGACAGTATCATGGTCAGTATCATGACAGTATCATGGTCATTAATGTATCATGGTCAGCATGATTTCAGTATCATGCTCAGTATCATGCTGTCCACTGTATGTGATTATTCTTGTGACCACAGGTCACATTTACTATGAAAACGTGCATTTCCCGCCAGTCCGTCCGTCCGTTAGTCACCCCACGCCTCCATATATGGTCATCATGCCTTGTGACATCACGTGACATCAGGGATCTCCATGGGCATATACGTATGTAGTTGCGACGTAGGCGACATCGCCAGGGGCCCTTCCCCATATATGGGAATGTCAATATGGCCATATCACACCTCCATATACGCCTCGTAACATCATGCCTCCATATATGGTCATGCCTCATGACATCACGTGACATCATCTAACCCTGGATAACCATACATGGAGAAGATTGGATCATCACCTAGATCTGCATATGGAGCCGGCCAGCAACTCATATCTGACCTCAAACCTCAAACCCTTATATCTCCATATATGGAGCTGACCTGTTCTGACATTCCATATGTTGATCCTCCCCACCTGTCCTTCCGGTTCTGACATTCCATATGTTTATCTGACCTCATCAAACCCTGTACACTCAAGACACGCTCCATATATGGCCAGTACAGAATTCATTCCATATGTTGATCTGACCCCCCATGCCAAAGCGCCAGCGCTCGCCCAGCAGTCTGCCGTCACCCAGACAGCTACGTGCACGCGACCTCACCCTTTAAGGTGAGGTCGCTTCTCAGGGCGTCTTACTGGTGTAATCCTGTTATAATATAAGTATAATTATGGATGTCAGGCCCTGTCACATCAGGCCCCTCTCACAACACTGGTCAGTGGCAGGACTGTCATGGCCGTGTCACAGACCCTGTCATGTTACCATGGTAACATGTTACCAGGGATGAGCTGAAGGGGGTGCTACGGGGGGTCGTCGACCCCTTAGTTCCCAGGCTGGGGGCTGGCGCGAGCACTCACCGTCACCCGGCCGCGAGCCGTCAACATTAACACAACAATGGCCAGGTTGAGGACGTAAGTGAGAAAGCAATGTTATGCAAAGCACATTGTGTTCTCACTTACGTCCTCAGTTACACTGTATTAACAGCCACACAGGTCAGGTATTTCACTTGTCTGCGAATTCTACAATGCCTCTCACCTTGCCTCCGAAGAAGAAGAAATGCATCCAGAAGAAACTCAGTTTCGCTACGCCTACCCGCCTGCTTGAAGAACTCAGTTTCGCTACGCCTACCCGCCTGCTTGAAGAACACGTGCCTGTGGACGCTCCGACTCAGCTGTTGTTGGGAAACAACAACAAGACAGGAGTCCAGAGGAAACTGTGTTTTGTTGCGACGCCGACGCCTACAAAACCCGTGCATGTGGACGCTCAGTCTCAGCTGTTGTTGGGAAACAAAACGGCTGTGGTAGAAGATCCGAAAACCGCACCACCGCTGGAGGGGAGGAAAACTTTCAAAGCTCAAAGAAGATTATCAGTTGTTCAACCGTCTGTGGAAGCCATCACTGAGGCTGCCAGCAACTAGGTCAGTTATTGCATACAGGGCCTTCAAACAGAGCAAAGGGGAAACTATACCTGGTGACCTTAGGCCTTTATTAAATTGTGCACAAATCATTCCATGCAGCACTGCAGAGTGCGAAAGGGGATTCAGCCAGATGAATTTAATCATCACCCCAATCCGTACACGTCTAGGGGTTAAACGGGTATCAGCCTTGATGTTCATCAAGTTACATGGGCCACCTGTAGAGGTCTGGAACCCTTCAGATTATGTGATCAGTTGGAATAGATACCATCGTTTAGCAGAGGACCCAAGAACGAGAGCTGTACCAGAAACTCACACGGTTATCCCTGACCGTTGTTGGAAGTTCTTGTGACTGTTCATATGATTGTTAAAACCACTGTTGAAAGTTGAAAGCAATGTAAGTGACATCTTGTGTCTTTAAAAAAAAATAAAGTCATTGAAGTAAAGATGAAGTAAAGTTGTCTGATTATTTTAAGTACTTATGTGTGGGTGAGTCTATGTAAAGGAAAATAAAATAATTGATTAATTGAAACAAAAATAAAAACAACAAATTAACAATGCAACAAAATAATAAGAAATATAAATACATTAATAATCACATGTTGAATACAGTATTTCAACTAGCACTGAGCTGAGTGGCTATGTGCACATGCCCGCGCACGTGCACGTGCGCGTGCATGCGCGTGCGCGCGCATGCGCGTGCACGTGCACGTGACGTCATAAATTATAGCCCCCTTAGTTAAAAAATCCACAGCTCACCACTGCATGTTACCATCCCTGTCACACAGTGCTGTGGGATGTCATGCCCTGTCTGTCACAGCCCTGTGACATGATAGTGACACGATACTGACTATGATACTGAACTCATGTCAGTATCATGCTCAGTTAAAAAAAAGTGGGTTGCGCACATCCAGTTTCTTACTGGTGCTGGACACAAAATGAGATTCTGCAGTGTTTCGTTTATCTTATTTTTGAGGAGCGTGAGCCTCTCCTATGCCCAGCTTTGTCTGTTTGTGTGAACACAAACACGACGATTTTATGGCTGATCACCCCATAGCGATGATTTGATTGGCTGAGCAAAGTGTATATTGAGGATAAAAAGTGAGGGCAGAAAAGTGAAGACGACAAAAGTGATTGGCCGGAATGACATTTGTGATGATTTGATTGGCTGAGCATGGAATGTGATGTATGATGATAAGAGTGCCCCTCACTTCACACGAGTTTGATTTTCTAAAGATATTTTTGGGGTCTTTTATGCCTTTATTTATAGGACAGCAGTCTTACACGAAATGGGGAGAGAGATAGGGATTGGGGAGTGACACGCAAAGGTCGTCGGGATTCGATCCTGCAACACACTATCCGTATGCATTTGCAGCCTAGGTGCGCAGACCACTACCCCAGCGGCAGTGTTTAATTTATATTTTAAAACAATACTATCATTAACGGTACACGGCGCTTCTGCCATAGTTGGCCTTCATCAGGTGCTGAAACATGCAGCTACACACAATTCAGAACCCACGCCTCATGTGCCTTGAGTTCATGACAAAAATTCACCTCGAATTTAGGCTTCGCAATTTTCACATTTAGTTGAGCAATATTTGACCAGACGTATCTATACTTTGACTCAATCATCAGCAATAAACTTGTATATGTTTTGCCAAAGGGACTTTTGTTGTGGCAGATTGTATTTGTCAAGCTTGGGAGATAGATAGATAGATAGATAGATAGATAGATAGATAGATAGATAGATAGATAGATAGATAGATACTTTATTGATCCCGAAGGAAATTTGTTAGAGAGAAGACAGAGTAATCTGTATAACTCTGGGCTGTAATGAAATGTATTATGAATATACTGTAATGTAAACATGCTGTAAAAGCTAAAGTGAAAGGGTGTCTTATAAACCCATGAGGGTGTGCAGGACATGGAAATAAATAAACAATCACAAACAATCACAATCATATTCATCAAATTGATGGAATTATATTTTAACATCTATGCCAAACTTACCTTATTGTACATCATGAGGGACACGATGGCGAATATGTGATCTTACTCTCATCCTCTAGTCTAGTCTATGATATCATTAGATTTTTTTTAATTCATCAAATTAAATTAAATCAAGGGTAGGCCTATCTTATTGTGTGGTAGCATAGTTATATCATTCAGTTCAGCTCTCAACATGTGGCATGGTCCCAGAGCCTGCGGCTTCCAAAACCATCTGAATAGAGCTTGTAATGCCAATTAACAAATTTGAGGATATTTCAGGATCCCTATTATGTTATCTATCTGTGTAGAGGCAAGTCTTGTGAATAAAAATCACACCCGTGTGAAGTGAGGGGCGCTCTTATCATCTTACAACATGATGATGTAAAACAAACATTGAGACAAAACAAACGTCAATGGCGTTTTTTTAAAACAAACATTCAACCTTTATATAGGGGGGGGGGGGGGGCAGTGGCCCTCAAAAATATCAATCCAGGATTAACATAGTTTTATTTTATTTTACTGTTAAGTGTAAAATTGCAACAAATAAGCTTTCTATCATTTTTGTAACACGTTTTGGCAAATATTGTTTGTATTTCTCAACTTCATGTGGAACCATGCAGTAGCATTATTTGGTCATTCAAGCATTTATCATAGGCCTAAATGAGAAAATGTGATGCCACATCTTTTGTCATGGTGCAGCGTTTCCTTCATACACCGTCTGAGCGGAAACTGACAAAACGAGTTCTGGAGACAAACTAAACTAGGACAAAAATAGGATTTCAGCCCTACAGGCTTGAACCCTTGATAATTGAATAAGCCTATTTCATACAGGCGCTCCTCCTTCTCGCTTTACAAATGCACTCCTGGTTTTACAGGCAACTGTGCCCTTTGCGCCGAGTTGACTTACTGACAGCTGGATCATCCAATCAGCAGACGCAAAGCGTCAACATTATGTTTGCTCCAGTTCATCATCCAATGGAATGGACCCTTTAACAATCACGACGCCATGCGGGTTTAAATGGCAGCCATCTTGGTAAGGGAAAGTCCGATCGTTTGACCTCACTGCTGCTTTCTACTGTAGAGTAGACTGCCACAGAAAGGACTGGTTACTCTACTGTGGGTTTAATCCAGTTTGTACAACTATCAACTTCGACGAAATTGTTATCCTTCCCAAGACATAAAGACCTGTGTCCACTGTTCCTATCTGATTAATGTAGATGTAGATAGTGTGTAATGGACTAATAACATAACAGCCTATTAAAAGCTATGAGAGAGAAGACCATGTTTACTCTTGCTAGCCTATCACGCAGTTTCCCTTCTTTATCTATATGAATTAATCACACACTGACACTTCTCATTCCTGCGCGATCTCAGTCTAAAGCAGCCTATTCTGTTCAATATCTCACTCTACCTTTATCTTCTCTCTCCCTGTCTCTATCTCTCTCTCCCCTCTCTCTACTCTGTTTCTTTCTCAATCTTTTACGCTCTCCACCACTGCCCCCGTCTCTCTCTCTCTCTCTCTCTCTCTCTGTCTTTCTCAGTTCCACACACACACACACACACACACACACACACACACACACACACACACTGAGCTCTCTCTCCCTCCCTCTCTCTCTCCCTCCCTCTCTCAATTCAATTCAAAGGAGCTTTATTGGCATGAGAAAACATACGTTTACATTATTGCCAAAGCAAAAGTAACGAGAAAATAAACGTGTAAACAGAGCTGTGTTACATTAACACTTTGAGTAATACTATCTTGTGAAACTACAAAGATTGTGCATTTTCTGTCAGAGATAGTTGTACATCCATATAGGAGAGCGTTATACTCTCCCCAGTTCATCTCTCTCTCTCTCTCTCTCTCTCTCTCTCTCTCTCTCTCTCTCTCGCAGTTCAATTCTCTCTCTCTCTCTCTCTCTCTCTCTCTCTCTCTCTCAGCTCCCCCAGTTCAACTCTCTCTCTCTCTCTCTCTCTCTCTCCCGACCTTCAGCAAACAACCTAGTGGTGGATAAAGAATAAATAAACTCCTCCTCTGTGAGTGCAGGCGCAGAGTGAAGGGGGAGGAGGGGGAGGAAGGGAGTCAGAAATGGGAGGAGAGCGATATGGATATACATTATCCTACAGAAAATTCAAATGCCCCTGCTCTCTCTCTCTCTCTCTCTCTCTCTCTCTCTCTCTCTCTCTCTCTCTCTCCTGTCTCCTCATCCATATGCATTGGGAAGTCCAGACACTTAATTCAAACGGGGGGCGGGGGGGGGGTACTTATTTGAACACCTATGGTGAGGTTCAATTCAGGATTATGATCAACTAAAGTTTACACACACCGCCTGGCGCCTGTTGTTGGAGAGCGGATCTAAAAGACGTGAGCCGCTTATTATTATGTCTGTCTTATTTGTGTGTGTGGCGCACTGTGTGACCGACCGTGCGTGCGTGCTGCTGGCGCGTGCGCGGGTGAGAGTGATTGCACGCACGGGATTAAAAACTTGTCTCGCGCGCCGGCCGACTGAAGCCGTTATTTATGACCGTGTTCCACATCGAGGTAGCCCTTGCTCAACACGTACACGTACACGCGCACAATCACGCGTCGCACACGGCACGCTGATGCTGCGCAGGCGGCATAGCAGGCAGCACACGACGGAACCCACGTACACGCACGCACATACACGCGCATACAAGACAGAGCGAGAGAGAAGGAGGGGTTGTCTATTGTTCGCGTCTGGACCAATCGCAAATCGAGTATTCTGAGACCCGGCTGACCAATCGGCGCGCCCCGTCCAGTGAACGGCCCCGCCCACCAGTCTATAAAGGCGTGAGCCCGGGCGAGCGGAGAAGCCGCTGGCAATCTGACCATTATTTTCTCCTTTTAAACTATAAAGGGAAATAAATAAAAAAGCCAAAGCCGTCTCATTTCACCTTCTCCAGGTAGACATTTGCTTGTTTCTCCAGCCCTCCCCCTCATTGAAAGCAGGATAAATCTAACCATGGCGGACACTAAAGTGGAGACCAAGACCAAAGGAGAACTGAGCGCCAAGGTAAGAGGAGACGCATGGATGGAGAGAAAGAGACTACTATTACTAAAACAATCCTCAGTGTTTTAATTTTAACAGTTCGTATAACTCTCCCCGACCCTGAGTCTGAACGTGTACACACGTGACCGAACGGACCTGAGTGAGAGAGAGAGTCCACTTGGACTCACGTTTATAGCCTACTTTGCACGCTCTTGAGTTAAAAGAGATTTGGGATTTTAACCGTGTAGCCAGGTTAGGCTGCTGCCTGGAGCCCACCGATGCACTGCTCAAGGTAAATGATGGACAAGAGGAACTCTGGTTTCTGTAGTAGACTAACATTGAACCTCAAGAGAGAGATTGAGCCTCTGTGTGTAGACATAAGCCTAATAATAAACTGACCTAGACTGTTTAGTGTCAGCACAGACGGACAGGATAGGAAAAAATGAAAGCGTTTTCCGACCGTGCAGCTTTGTAACACTAACATTGACGATCCAAATAAGTGCACAGACAGACAGACAGACAGACTGAACTGGAACGAACTGTTAGCCCCCACGGTCTAATCATCATCATCATGCCTCTGTCCGTGAGCCTTCAACCAGGAATGAATAGACTCCAGCCTCCCGACATCACTGGACTGTACACAGTAAAAAAAAATCCTCCTCCTCACTGTTGTTCATTTAACTCTGAGTGGCGGTGGAGCGTCCATTTGGTTCCATTTGTGCAATAGTCTCGTCGGAGTTGCAAATGGATTAAAAAACCCACTGAGGGTTTGACTGTGTGGGCTACTAACATGTTTGGATGTGGATAATGCTTCTTTTCACGGCTCTTAACTCCGTCCCCCTGTTTAAGTCAAAACTAAACAGAGTCCATTGTTGATTATTTGTTAGGTATTCAGTGAAATCCCCCCGGGGCGCGCGTTATTGCGTGCCTCTCCGGTTGCGATTAATTATTATTTAGGGCTATTAGTATTATTAGCCGATTAGGATATCATTTACTTTATTTTTTAAAAAAAATATTATTTTTTATTTATAATTCCCTGGTATTATCACAGACAGTTTCACATGCGCCGGCGCTTTGCTTCTTCTCCTTGACGCCCGTAACGCGTGCCAATTCCCCCGGCGAGGTGACCGTGGTGGATAGAGAGAGGGCGAGAGCGAAAGAAAGGCTCAGGCAGGCTGCTGGTTGTATTGTTTGTTTAATGATGAGCCCCCGGGTCGCTCTGCCTGCTGCCTGGGTTCGGCTCTGAGTCTCAGTCTAATCCGCTGACTGGAGAGAGAGAATTATGGAGGGAGACAGATAACGTTTCCATATCACGCTGCTCGTCGTGCGTACGGTGCGTTATTACGGACCGTGTACCGAGCGAGAACAGGCGTCTCTCTCTCTCTCTCTCTGTCGTTTGAACGCAGCTCGTGGTTGCTTTCATTTCTTTCATTCAGTTAAGTATTGCGAGCAGCTGGTGCGAGGAGGAGGAGGAAGAAGAGGGAGGGAGGGCACGACCGTTCACCGTCGTCTCTCTCTCTCTCTCTCTCTCGTCTCGGGGGACGGAGGGTTGGAACTCTGTAGACGGTAATAGCCTAGGGGTTAGATAGGCTTTTCCTCCGAGGTGGAAAGCCCTGGTGACGCGAGGTTAGGTAGGCTACTGGCAGACTATAAGCCGCAGGCAGGCAGGGAGACTCTGCCTGGCTGGGCAGGAGGAGGGTCGCCACGGCTCCGGGGACTGGTACCCTACTACCCGTCTCTAGATCACTCACTCTGCTGACATCACATCATCAAGCATCGCCTGCATGCCGCGCGTCTGCACTCTGACACTGACATAGGTTACTGATGATGTGATGATAGATGTATGGACATAATATTAAATATATAAATAGTTGTAGGTAGGCTATTTCAAAGTCCATGTCTCTCAACATTAGCTGTGTGTGTGTGTGTGTGTATGGTTTATGTAAATGATTACTATATAGGCATTGGAAATCAGCCTGTTATAGTGAGACGGCCCGAGGCAGCCGCTCGCTCGCTTGCGATTGGCTACCTAGAACATTGACAGACAGACCAATTAAAACAGAGAAAAACACAGCAGCTTGAACTAATCTATCAGGACATGCAAGCAGAGGTGGATTTCCTCATTGTCTTCTGTCACACTCACAGTAAGGGGAAAAGTTTCTGTCGAGGCAGCACTTCTTTTTTGTGTAGCCTAATAGGGTCCCAGACCAATGTAAAGTGCATGTTCTCTAGTCTTATTTACTGACAGAAATAAGGTGGGAAGTTTTATACATTTGCATATATGCATATATTTTTCATTACCTCATATTTCTATTACCATAATTGAATAATTTAAATGTGTTCTTTCTAACACAGAGGACTCATTATTTTATTATTGTATTGTATGTATGTATGTATGTATGTATGTATGTATGTATGTATGTATGTATGTATGTATGTATGTATGTATGTATGTATGTATGTATGTATGTATGTATGCATGCATGCATGCATGCATGCATGCATGCATGTATGTATGTATGTATGTATGTATGTATGTATGTATGTATGTTGTGTATTTCTCTTTTTGTGTGTGTGTGTGTGTGTGTGTGTGTGTATATATATATATATATATAAAATGCCTCTTATGGGTATCTCTCTTTAATTATGGGCTAAAGTAATCGTCACTTGTTCCGCTGGAATTTGTAGTTGTTTTACGGGTGTGTCTTTTGGTTTCCTAATGACACTCAGCTCAGAATGGACTACAAGCATTTATAGACAGTGTCATGTTGCAACACGGTTGCGGAGAGCTGGGAGGGATTTAAAGAGTGCCGACCAATAGGAAGCCATAACATCTTAAGTATCACATTTCAAATGGAAAATGAATGCAACATGCCTTCCCCAACAAGTTTGGGGAAGGTTTAAAGGAGGAGGGAAGAAAGAGGAGAGAAGGGGGAGGGGGAGAAACAACATCTCTGATAGATTCCCGCTCCTTTCTGGAGGAGGCAGTTCCACCTTCTACCACGAAAGAATCAACCTTAGCTTCATGTGTGTATCTAGTTAAATGATCACATATATAACACAGGTCTGAATGTTTTGTTCTAACATTAAAATCCAAGTCAATATATAATGGTTCATTGAGGACTGCAGACGGAAACATTACTGAACATTGCAGTATGCCCAGTTTAGTTTGGGCATGTCCCAGTTTGCACATTAATAAAACAATCTCATACCAAGAAGACATGGCAAAAAAACATTCCATAACAAGGCATGAAGTCATTTCAGATCAGACCTTGGGGTGAATATAGTTTATATGCAAGTGCCAGATGTGTAAAATGTGCTATAACGTACTGTAATTCAAGTGTACCATTAGTGTGTGTTTCACAGCCTTGTGGTGCAGTTCAGTCCTTGGAAGTGGGCCCAATGGGGAGGTTCCTATCTTCCTACGAGATAACAACACATACATGCTTTACCCTCTTTGCTCTGGCTTCCTGAGTAAACACCTTGAATTGTAGTAAAGAGAGATAGAGCACGCTGAATACCATGACATGTGTGTATCTGTTAACAGGCGAGTTATGTGTGTGTGTGTTGTTTCAGGAGCTGAAGGAGAAGAAACTGACAGAAGAGAAGGAGAAAGGGAAAGACAAGGCTGCCAATGGCAAGAGCAAGAAGACTGTAAGAACAACTCCACTGTTTCACCTTCTTTAGATAGAACACAGTCCTCCTCTCTGTTCGTTTGCTGAGGTCAACATAACTTGAGTGATGAACTAATTTGACCTTTCAATGGTGTCATCCCCCCCCCCCCCCACCCCCCCCCCCTCTCTCTCTCTCTATCTGTCTCTCTCTTAGGAGGAGGAGAATGGAGAGCAGGAGAATGAGGTAGAGGAGGAAGACGAGGATGTTGGCGAGGAAGAGGAAGAAGAGGATGGAGAGGGTAGGTGACTGGAATAAACTCAAGAAAGGGATGAGAAGATGGCAGAAAGCCAAACCAGACACTTTATTTCTTGGGCCGTGACGCGCAGCCAACAATTTGATGCAAGGGAAATATACACTTGCATCAAGAATGGTGACCAATAGTATGTTGTCCTGTTAGCGTTGTTCTTTGTTGCCCTGTGTGTAGACATTCAACATTATGCCTGTTCCATTTCTGTTTAAGGGAGTACTTACATAATATGTTGCCTCCTATGTCCTTAAACCCTTTAAAGACAAGTATAGAGACAGTAGTTTTACGCAGCAGTTGACCCTGCTGTTAAATCTGACCACCCACTCACTGTTTACACAGTGCAGTGGTTCTCTAACACTTTCATGTCAAGGACCCTCAAATTATGTATTTGGCTGCGGGCCCCCATTTTATAAGAGTTTGTGCCAGGAACCCACATAAGAGAAGATTTCTGAACTTATGCCAACATTTTGTGAAAATGGCTAAAAACTAAAATAGCTAAAAAACTTATGCAAAACGGTTGGTTTTCAACCAGCCAAAATTCTCACATGTCTCCCCCCTTCTCCGCTCCCTCCATTGGCTCCCGGTTACTGCCCGTACAGAGTACAAAACACTGATTCCTGAGGCCTACACAGCTATGGCACCACCATATCTTCTAAGTAAGTCTGATCAAACCCTACAACCCCCCCTGCTTGCTCAGATCAGCCAACACAGGGAGGCTGGCAGAACCTTCACTAAAGGTTCACTCCCAATCTTCCGCCGTAGTCTTGAATACTCACCTCTTTAGACTCAATTTTAGCCCGTAGCACTTGCCGTAGCACTTGCCGTAGCACTTGCCCCAGCCTTGACGACCATATAGGTGTATGCAAAGGCTAAACTTGTGTAATTTAGATAGCATATTATGTAGACATAGCACTCTATAGTGTATAGCCTACTCATAGTTTCATAGATATTTCTACTGTTAGACGGATGTTAGCTTCTTAGCTTGCTTATGATTCTTGATGACTATTTGTATGCATCTGATGTATTACCATGTGTTCTTGCTTCCTACTGTAAGTCGCCCTGGATCGTCTGCTAAAATTAATGCCTAAATTGTAAAATGTAAAAACTAAATAGAGCTTCCAGTTGTAGAGTACTGCGTGCAGTGCAATATAAAGATTAACACCACTGTGGGAGAAATAACAGTAGCAATACTCTTATGTATAAATACTCTGATACAAGTTCTGCATTCAACATTTTACTTGAGTAAAAGTAACAAAAGTAAAATATGCTTACAGTACCAAACATAAAATGACTCATTATGCAAATTTGGAAAAATCACGTTATTGGAATGTATTAGATTGCGTTCATGCATCAGTAAGTAATAATAACCTAAATTTGCAAAGTAACTAAAGTTGTCAAATAATTGTAGAGGTGTAGTGGAGTAGAAGAAAATGGAAATACACAAGTAAAGTTAAACTACCTCAAAATTGTACTTAAGTACACTCCCTGAGTAAATGTACTTAGTTACTTTAAACCGGCGATTAACACCAGCCATCGAACATCAAGTATCATGCAGGGGTCCTTAGCGATGTTAAAGTATATATACTGTGTATTGAGAGTATTGTACTGCTGACATACAAACATGAGTTACAAGATTACATTCAGTTGTTCAAATTATTATGACACAGTAGTCACAGAGTGCCACCTGGTGGCCACACAGATTAATACGACTGAACACACTGAAAGCATGCACACCTTTACAGTTGAACCTTTTATTTATTTGCATTAATATAGATCAAATAAAACTAAAGAAGTTTCCACCAAGCTGTTGTCTGAGACCATAAAAGCCTCAGTCGATGAAAACCACGCAAATAAATGCCTGCTACTCAGTTAGAGCAAAGCAACAAACTGAAAGCACAGCTAAAGATAGGAACAGGAAATCCATTGTTCCTATTTGTCGACTAGATTGTAACTGGCATTTGAACTTGAAGTATGATTTTGTCCTTTTCACGTTTTATTACATATATATCTCTATAGATGTTCATACAAGTTAACCACCAAAAATGGCATTTATGGTAACCACAGTGCACCTTTTAAACATCTAAAGATGAACGTACCTCAAAGAAAAGAATGTGCCACTTTTGCTTCAGCAATAGCCTTTTTTCAACAGTACAGAGAGTTGAGGGGGAAAAAAACAATTGAATGTCTTGTGCTGACCTCAGCTCTTCAGGGCAGCGAAGGTTGACTGAATTAAATATAAAGGTTGTATGTGCAAACAAAGTAAAAATTCTCCATCAAAGGGGAATACTGCTTTAAATATATCTAGCTGAAAACTCCACCATTTAGCAGCGCATTCCAAGATAAGAACATACGTTGAAGATAAGAAAGAACTTAAGTGAGCTTTGCGTAGATGACATTCTCTGAACTCTAATTGTTTTTCTCCCCTCACTGTTTTAAGGGTTGCCGTTTATATTTCAATTGAACGACTGAATGATTTTCATTCTGTGCGTGTATTCAGGTGACGACGATGATGACGACGAAGATGACCTCGATGGGCCAACGGCGAAGAGAGCAGCTGAGGAGGATGATGATGATGAGGTGAGATGGACCGCTTTTTCTCGAAAGAACACCGCTTTAAACATTATAAAGCTTTCTTACAGTTGCAGTTACAGTTGGATGATGCAACACTCTACTGTACCTGCAACTGTACCGTGCTGTGTATATGTCAGCCCACAGCTGTGAATAGATCTCTATCCAGCAGTGGTGCAAAAAGCACTCAGATGTTTTACTTATATCAACACCTGCAATATAGAAATATTCTGTTACAAGTAAAAGTTCAGAATTCAAAATGTAAAAGTGTAGAGGTGCAAAAGTATTGGCATAAAAATGTACTTAAAGTACCAAAAAGTACAAGACTACAAGTACTAATTATACAGAAGGTCCCATTTAAAGTTCAAATCTATAAAAAATAAATAGCAGATCTACAAGCTCACAACGTGTCGCGATGGGACGCATTGTGAGCTTGCAGATCGGCTATTTTCAAATGGCCGATATCAAAATATCCAAAGTAACTACTAACTAGTAACTAAAGTTTTCAAATAATTGTAGTGGAGTAAAAGTACAATATTTGCCTCTGAGATGTAGTGGAGTAGAAGTAAAAGTATTGGAAATTGATCTTTACTTGAGACTCAAGTAAAGTACAAATACCTCAAAAATGTACTTAGTTACTTAACACCACTGGTAACCCCCAAATTGACACTAATTAGCCCTGCGGACCCCCATTTCAAAATATATGCCAAGGACCCCCATAAGAGAAGACCTTTACGGCTCTAGCAGTGATTCTCAACCTGTTTCATTTCAAGGACCCCCAGTTTGTATTAGTCTACGGACCCCCATTTAATGGCATTTCTATCTCTGGGACCCCCAGTTTATATTGTAAAATCAAAGTTAATTTAACTCTGAGAGTGTACAAATGGAACCAAATGGACCATTTGTACACTCTCAGAGTTACAGACCCAATTCAATTCAAATGAGCTTTTTATTGGCATCAGAAAACAAACATTACAGACCCATAAGGGTCCATTTGGTTCCAAACTATCATTTAGCTGGGGTCCCCCTGGAACTCCGTCAAGGACCCCTAGGGGTCCCTGGACCCCACTTTGGGAACCACTGCCGTAGACTACAATTAGTCCCTTTTTAGTTGCAGTCAGGGCAAACTCTAAAATTGCAGTCCATGGCTACTGCTATAACAACCAATGATTCATCGTCAGGTTATGTTCAGAAAGGAGAAGTGTGTTCCATGTTTGAAGCCAACCCTTATCAGCTGGGGTCATTGCATTTGTCCGTGTGTACGGACACATTGATGACCCCTGGCTTATCAGTTCTGGTGCAACAACAGAGCACCCTGGCCCGTGCACAACCGGACCAAACTCTCTGTCCGTGTCGTGCGGTGGAATAGAAACCAATGTACTCAGAGTGTGTCACGTCTTTGTTTCCAGGAGGAAGTTGGAACCAAGAAACAGAAAACTGATGACTAGAGACGAGCACCCCTCTGCCTGGAGGACGGCAACATCATCAACAATAAACACCAACAAACAGCCAGTTTTCTAGAATACCCTCAAGACTTCACGGTCCTCCCTTCTTAACAAGAATACTTTAAAAAGGAGAATTTGTTTGTATTTTTATTTACATTTTATATTTTTGTAAATATTGTCAGGAGGTCGGCCATTTTGCGACAGTGATCTCTCTCTCTGGTTATCAAGCGGTGCTTTGAAGACTTTTAGATCCATGATATATACTTCATCTATCTCCCGTCCAGATCCTGTACAAGCGGAACGATTCAGCCAAACATTCCAGTCCCACTCCTGATCTTAAGGAGGCTGTGTCGTTGTCAACACATCTACGTGTCCAATTGTGGATTACACACAAATGTGTTGATGTTTAATATATAATAATAACACAAGTTCTGGTGTAAGTAACACATAACGTGTGTCATCCCGTGCGTAGACTGGTAGATGTGTTGAAAAAGAGCAGCTTTTTAAAGAACGTTGTGTGTCTATTAGTTGTACCATACCATCCAGTGGTAGTTTGTATGAAACATCAAGGCCGTAAGCTCTCTGCTGTCTGTCTGTCCGTCCGTCTGTCCATCTGTTATTATGGCCTGATTTTAATGGTTTTATGTCCGTGTTATTTTGTTGAACAATAAACGGGGATTTGATTTTGTTTGTTCTTAACTCTGTCTGGATTAGTTTCTGTCTGTTAAAGGCTACATCTATCTGCAGGAAGAGACATGGTTTGTTAGCTGTGTGAGCTATATGATCTTTTCCTTGCAGGCTAAACAAGGAAAAACCTTCAGATAATGGTCATATACGTAGACTGTATTTATGTAGGAGCAAAAGAGTCCGTTTTTAACCCTGATCTTCGCCGAGCTGATTAAACACCAACAAAAAATGTTCTAAGGTGGTTGTCCTTGTTTAGAAAGCCAGTAGAAGATCAGATCTTTGGAATTTTGTTAAAAACTGGTCTTTTGTGCATGTGGAAGTGCAGGCACATAGGGTTAAATATCAGATTTACCCTATTCCTGTGGGTATGTAGTCCTAGAAGTGATTGTCATAGAAGCTCATTGTAAATGCCTCATCATGCCTTAACATGGAGAAAACCTGGTGAATTATTCTGCTGAATAAATTGACCTGAGTTAATTGTCTTCTGATACACACTTCTTGACCTCTATTCGCCTCCTCTACCTCGAGATCTCTTTCCTCGGATTTATAATCTGCTCCAGTCAGTCTTCACCTTTTACTCTCTTCTGGCACACATTTAATTTACATCCCTTTTCTCAATCCTTCCTCTCTTTTTCCCTTTATACCGTTTTTTCTGTCACCCGTCCCTGCCATATTCTCTGCTGCATCTCTCATCTGACATTTCCCCACGCAGCCTGCTCATATAAGCAACACTTTACCGACTCCCAGAAAGTGCAAAGTATTAGCCACAAGAGGGTGCTCTAGGCTAGGGGCACGTGCATTTGAGATTAGTTTGAGTGGTCACCTTCCTTTTTTTTTTTGGTTAACCATAATCTTTTTATTATGGCAGAATCAAAATGAGGAGCCTCTTCGTCATACTGTGGCAATAACAGAGGTGGAGAATCAAGCGAAGGTGCCAATCATTTCATCATCATACTTCCTATCCATATATCTTCTCTCTCTTTGTTTTCACAGATAGATGTTTGTTTTTTGTCCTTCTTACAGACAATCGATTCCCTCAGTAAAACTATGGCTATGTATGTAGTTGAGAGGATCCACAATCAAGGTCAGTGATCCTAAGTGAGACAGAAGTTGAGGGAAAACACAAATACAATGTTCTATGAGAAGTAGTTGTAGGCTTGACAGAAGCAAAATTCCAAGAAAAAACTCAAAACAATGATGCATCATGTACTCCTAGCTGAGCTGCACCACCTGGCCCATCATGTAGCAAACCACCACATGGAGGCAACACTTTGAAGCCCTGCGTCGCGAGGTCTCCTCTGAGCTCGGCTACCAGTACCTACGTACTGCCATGTCTCATTCCAACCAAGGACAAGGAGTCTCCTGCCACATCCCCAGCCCACAGGCTCAGCTCCAGGACGAAATGACTGAGGGGTCATTTGAAAATATAGTAAAACAATTATGTACACAATTTTAAACTGAGGGAGCATAATTTGGATCCGACGATGCTAGGCCCCCTCTGGCACCGCCGTGGTGCCGGGCCGGCCAGCCCACCCCACCGAACATTCCCTCACCCTGGCCCTCTAAACGCCCCCAAATTTGACTAGATTGTCCTCCTCCGTCATGGTCAGGATGTCCGTGACCAGGCCGGTGCCAATGGTCTTGTTGCCGTCGCGCAGAGTGAACCGTTGGCCCTTCTCGAGAACCATTGGCTGGCGGAGCGTCAGACTCAACGAGGTGTCCTCCCCAGGCATCACCATCTCCTTATCAGCTGGCAGGGTGACTCTAACCGACATGTCCCAAGTTAGAGAGAACATAACAGGCATGAAGTTGCTGACAAATGGCTTATGTCTGCCTCCTTCTTCCTTACTCAGAATATACACCTGTGCCTGGACCTTCTGGTGTGGCTTGATGGAGCCCGGTTTGCTCATCACCATGCCTCTCCTTAGGTCCTCTCGTTTCAGACCTCGGACCAGAGCGCCCAAGTTGTCTCCTGCCTCTGCCCGATCCAGAAACTTGTGGAACATCTCAACACCTGTGACCACAGACTTGAAGGAACGATTATGCCCCACAAACTCACAATCATCTCCCTTCTTTATAACTCCCCTCTCCAATGTTCCAGAAACAACAGTCCCCCTGCCTGGGATTGAGTAGACCCCTTCAATGGGCAGCAGGAAAGGCTTTTCCAGCTCTCTCTTGGGCAGGGGAACATAGTCATCCACGATCTCCAGCAGTTTCAGTATGGCATTGGCTCCAATGTCAGGCTGTCTGTTCTCCAGGGCGCAGAGGGCGGAGCCGATGACGACCGGCGTGTTCTCGCCATCGTAGCCGAACTCTGTGAGCAGCTCGCGAATCTCCAGCTCCACCAGTTCCAGCATCTCCTTGTCGTCCACGGCGTCGGCCTTGTTGATGAACACCACCACGTGCTCCACGCCGATCTGCCGCGCCAGCAGCAGGTGCTCGCGGGTCTGCGGCATCTGGCCGTCGGTGGCAGCCACCACCAGGATGCAGCCGTCCATCTGCGCCGTGCCTGTGATCATGTTCTTTACATAGTCGGCATGTCCAGGACAGTCTGTGTGCGCGTAGTGCCTGTTTGCTGTGGAATACTCCACATGCGAGGCATTGATGGTTATTCCCCTGGCCTTCTCCTCAGGGGCGTTGTCAATGTCCTCATATTTCTTAAAGCTTGCTCCACCAACCTCTGCCAGCACTTTGGTGATGGCTGCAGTCAGGGTGGTCTTGCCATGATCAACGTGGCCTATTGTGCCAATATTTACATGAGGCTTCTCCCTCGTGTACGCCTTCTTAATCTTTGCCTCTGCAGCAAATGTCCGCCGATGAGCAATAGTCAGGGGTACAGCACACAGTTTGATGGAACTGTGCAGGAGGCTGGGCGAGGAAACCTGGAGAGCAGAGCAACACACACGCAACCCCAACAGCGCCGCCATTGGTCACCTTCCACTAACCTGGCTTTTGGTTTAATTTGGAGGGGGGTGGGGCAATTCAGCCAAATTCTGTGCTGTGTTTAAAAGGAGACTGTCAGGTGTCGCTCAAGTGGGAGCGAGGCCTTGAGCTATACATGCAGAGTGCTTGCCTTGTACTATTACGGCATTGCATCGAAGGAGTCGGCCACCTAGAACAGCATGTGTCTGTGTATGTAGGGCCTACCTCCCAAATATTTGCCCAAATACATGTGTATACATGTCCCCCAACTCTATATTTGGGCAAGAAGACTGACTTCATATTGATGTCATCGGTGCGTGACCATGACACGGGCGCACACACACACACACACACACACACACACACACACTAACCCCCAGTCTTTCCTCTCTTGTCAGACTGACACACCTGCAGCAGGTTCCCCAAATCTCACCTGCCTGCCAGCCAGTCCATTACCAACCCAGACACAGACCCAGCAAGGCAGCAACAGCTCCAAACAAACCCTGCATTGTTCATCATTTAGGCTAGAGATCGAGCCTTTCTTTTCAGTTACTTAATTTTGTTATTTTATATGTTCACAAACTGTATGTAATGTAGAATTGCACATCTGTATAGTCTAAGTCTACAATACTAAATGAGACTGCAGAGCATTTTTTTTTCTCTGAAGATTTTGAAGATAATCACCTGGCTGACTTCCAGTGAAAAAAAGGTATGAGTGAGACAAGTGACTTATTGAAACATTCTGCAATAAAGATCACATGGGGGCACTATACACATTGTTACATTATACACACAATTCAAAACAAGACTGTACTTGTAGGCCAGTCTGGAGCCATATCCCACATAAACAAGGAAATAATTCAAAACAAGTCTCACAGAGTCATCATCTTGCTCACCATCTCAAGTCTAAATAAATCACTATGCCAATTTTCACTTTTTGCAAGGCAAGCGAAAAGACCTGTATTCTACTGTACTCTACTACAAAAGCGACATGTATTTTCTGCTACAATGTCAGTAATTGGATACATTTGCACAACTGGTGAGTGGTGAGAGCATATGGCTCTAAGGATGAAAATGTAATTTGGTTCAAATCACTGTTGGTTTAAGGAGCAGCGTGGCCTCTAGGTGCCACTAGTGGGGCTTTTAGAGTAGTAAGTCTGGCCACTTTCTTTTCCAACTGTATTATTTGATATACCTACTCAAATACAGTGGACCAATGGGTATACCCTCCATAGCAAAAACCTTACCCCTTCAGGGACAAACAAATAAATGAACCTGAGACGTGTACAGGAATGTCCCTAGGCCCACCTAAATGCATTTGTAACGTGGTATGCATGTGACACTTGGTTGTGGCAGCCACTTAAAGATTTTCCAAGGCCAAAATAATTTGGTGGTTATTTGCTAGTTGAACCCTGATAGTGTAAAAATCGATCTATTCTGTGTAGTGACAATTTTTTTTTGAGTGGTGCAAACCACTCCAACAACCAGCTGTTTGTGTACCTGTGTACGTGCACAGGTGAGCATGGTTACTATGGTCACTGACATTACGTCAGACCACAGCTGATCAGGCTATATAAGACCTCACACCACTCAGTTCACACGGGTGTGATTTTTTTTTTAGGGTGGTAATAACAGCATAAGTCTGCTAAATGCCTACATTATAAATTGTACACATCATTCTCTTAATGAACAAATAGTGAACTTTTATTGAGAAGTGCTTTAAACGCTTTATTACATTATTTATTTCAACTCACTGCAGGCAATCAAGGTTATATTATATCATATTTGGCACCCGTACAAAAGGTTTGGAACATATTCAGGAACACTAAGCAAGCATGTAGTATCAATTTGAATTTACAACAATACAAGAAGTCTTAAAGCCACTGGGCAGTTTTGTAAAGAATTAAGCCTCAGTTAAATGAATGTATAACAATACATAGTCTTAAAGGTTTCATGACATTTAATTTTGTGTTCTCTGGGGTTTGGAAGCCTTTTGAGCTGCAATGAAAACAGGCAAAACAGTGACATCTGCTGGCAAATCCTATTGACATATACTGTATGGGATTTGCAGGCTGTGACATCACAAACGGCAAGAAAAGCAGAGCACTTGTTTGAGCCAGAAAACCCCAGACCACAGAAAATCTACTGAATGTTAAAAGTTCAGGTCTTTTGGGTGCAATTGAGCTCAGAAAACCTAAAAAGAAAATGTACAAAAACTTTTTTTTATGTCACAATCCCTTGGGCAGTTTCATCAAATAAAGCTGCAGTGTAAAAACATGTCCGGTGGTAGAATTAGAAATACCACCATCAATACAAAATAAAGTTGACTGGTACTTTAATGATACGACTGATAGAGGGCAGTAGAAGATGGTGGTGGCAGTAACCGGTCACGGTGCACCTCCTGTTCCAAATCCAGTACTGGAAAGGTACAAGCTAGCGTTGCAATCAGAGCTTGAACTATGATGTAAAATCGTCTCTCAGTCTCACACGA
Organism: Electrona antarctica; assembly: GCF_951216825.1. Lineage (NCBI taxonomy): Eukaryota > Metazoa > Chordata > Actinopteri > Myctophiformes > Myctophidae > Electrona > Electrona antarctica. The sequence goes on from NC_136812.1 coordinate 12,881,024, forward strand.
GACAGTAGGGGCTGTAGCATGCATGCCACTTGGACACAGGCCGGGGTCTGCTCGGTCGCCTGGAGGTGTCCCAGAAACACCAAACGATTCCAGGTTTACAACACTGGTGATGTGTCCAAGTTTGTCCATCAGTAGATGTTTTCATCTGCTAAATTCACCGTTCATGATCCCATGAACAGAACAGTGTTTTCTTCATGTGCTTGACTTAAATCATCAAGCATTTAAAAGAGCCGTTGGTCAAAGTGATAAAGTCAGCAAGTGGATGGGCTGTCATGAGAACAGTGTACACGATGGCAGTGACAAGTTCAATGCACCTGTGCTTTTACTTTATATATATATATATATATATATATATATATGTTTTTTTTAAGGCTTTATTGATGAATTTACTGTAGAAGTAATCATTGATTGATCGATCCTCGTTATTGATTTGAGGACGATGGATAGGGCTAAGATGGGGTGAGGGAAGAGTTTATGTGGGTATGCGGCTGCGGAGGTACTCCAGCAGCGAGTCTGTTCCCTTGGTGACGATCGCTGCTCTGGGAGTGCGGAACGGGTTCCCCTCCAGAGTCAGACACCTGCAGGAAGGTTAGGGTTAGGTTAGTAAGGTTGTGTTAACTTGTGTACTGAGCTAGGACTATGTTAGGATTAATCTCAGACTGGTACAGAGTTTTAACTTAAGGCCTATTCATACTCCAGTTTTAGGTGATAAGGTGACCACCGCGGTGGTTGGGAAAACTACAACATGATGTCACGCTGCGGTGATCAGCGACTCAACACTCACCCAAACACATCTCTCTGGTTTGACCAACTACCGTTTCGGTGGTCACCTTATCATCTAAAACTAGAGTATGGATCGGCCTTAAGTGTTATGTATAATACCTTAGGCTTGTACACAGGCCCAGTTCAGGTGGAATGTTTAACAGGTCATTGTTTGACAGGTCCAGTGTCGACAGATTGACCATTCGCACAAGTCGACCGGGGTCCACCGCCCCAACCTTGTTGTGGCCTAGCAACACAGAATCCAGGGAGACGATCTGATACAGGACATCAGGGAAAGTCTTGAACCTGCAACCAGAAGGTACAAAAAAAAATCACACCCATGTGAAGTGAGGGGCACTCTCTTATTACATCATCATAACATCTTCTCATTCCGGCCAATCACAATTTGCGTCTTCAATTTTCTGCCCTCACTTTTCATCCTCAATATGTACTAATATGTGCTCAGCCAATCAAAACATCGCTATAGGGTGATCAGCCAATCAAATCATCGCTGAAATTCACACAAACACACAAAACTGGGCATAGGAGGGTCTAGCGCCCCTCAAGAATAACTGAAAAGCTGCCTAAGTAATTGACTAAGTGGTGAACTAATTACCTGTGTTAGGATAACTAACTTAGAATTTGATACAAGCTCTGTCAAGTTTCTTGAATTTAGTCTGCATATTGACATGCCACTTCATGACAAAACTCTGTGTGTTTAGTTGCAATGATGTTGTAAATTAGCCAAAAGCTACCTCATTCCTGTGCCATCCATAAATTACACATTTCTGCTTATTTTAACGCTGGTGGAGGTCATCTTTTGTCACCTGGAACTTTGGTGGTGCTTGAAAACTAAACTAAGTTCTGCAGTGACAGCACCAGTGTGGCGTCCATTGGGCCACTCGGGCACAGCCTGAGTCAATTGAGATCTTGCCCAGTCTAACTTCTGAAATACTGGGGCAAAAAAACAAGAAAAACAACAAAAGACAGCCTACATTGGCAGTAACCTCGCGTCACCAGACTTTCTACCTCACCTCGGAGTGGTAGCCCCTCACCCTGTGCATGCACATTTCTTGTAGCCAACGTGTCCAAAATCACTCCAACCACAGCAAGCCGCCTTTGTTTTAAATACATGTTCCCCATTAGCAGGTCGGCAAAACCGGTTTCAGTTGCGCGTCCTGCCCCCGCGATGCTAATTTGCCAAGTCAACATTTTAATCCACGCTACGCGACTGAGCGACAGTAACTAACTATAACAAATGAACAATCTTTTAACGTTATATAAGTACCTGTGAAATATTGCTGAGCAGTTATTTGATCGATGGACTGGCTGAGTGAATAACCTAATGTAACCGGTCATAATTAATTAAAAAGAGCAGTTTGTCAGTTTGACCTGTTCTGGTTGAGGATAATGGAGCGTAGTTTAGTCAGGTTCTCCAGTTCAGAAGGCAGATCACTCAGCTGGTTGTTCCTGAAAGAAACACAAGAAAACATAAGACGATCGACAATAGAACATCAAACTGTCTTTTACTTCTATTTAAAAAACAGCCAATTTAACTATGTCTCTCCTTTTGTGCGTGCGTGCGTATACCTGAGGTCTATGTGCGTTAGTTGAAGCATTTTGCCGATTTCAGGCGAGCAGCAGCTCAGTGTGTTAAAGCCCAGATTTAACTCAGCCAATGAAGACTGAAACTCTAAAAGTCTGGAGGGAAGGAGGGAGAGAGAGATGAAATAACATATATTTAGTTACATCAAGCATTTGTACAACAACATCATACAAGGATCAAGGACATATATTTCCATTGTAGAGTTGTTTGTTTGTATGGCGACTGTACAACAGCGAGATGAGAGAGGACAGTTTTTGCTGCTGCTATGTTGCTCTTCTTTAAATTATGATGGGAGAAAACAAGAGTGCAGGACATATGGGGTTATTGTTTTCCACTTGCTGCTCAGAAAGCATAATAAAACGTTTGAAGTAATGAATCTATTTAAAAAATCTAATTAATCTTTATTAAAAAACAATCAATCATTATTTAATTCTCGGAAAACACACTGGAGGATTGAGACACCCCCCCTCCCATTTTTTTTTAGAACTATTAAAAGTACAGTTTAAAATAAATGAAAAATGTATAGAGCAGTGGTTTCCAAAGTGGAGGTCCGGGGACTCCCAGGGGTCCTTGAGGGAGTTCCAGGGGGTCCCCAGCTAAATTATAGTTTGGAACCAAATGGACCCTTATGGGTCTGTAACATTGATTTTACAATATAAATTGGGGGTCCTAGAGAGAGAAATAGAATAGAAATGAAGACTAATGCATGTCAAACTGGGGGGCCTTGAAATTAAACGGGTTGAGAATCACTGCTAGAGCCGTAAAAATCTTCTGTTATGGGGGTACCTGGCATATCTTTTCAAATGGGGGTCCGCAGGGCTAATGAGTGTCAATTTGGGGGTCCTTGACATGAAAACGTTTGGGAACCACCGGTATAGAGGAACAAGAGAGTTAAACCTGAGCAGCAGACCCTGTGAATTGTTCCTAGTACAATCTTTCCAAGGTCTGTAGAGACACGCAGGAAATTGGGAAGACGGTGAGGAATGAAACCCCAATTGGTTTATACCGTAACTGCAATTTAGTATGAGTTCTGGTTTTATCCTTTTCTATAATCGGTCTATAATCCACCAAATTAGTGATGTTAGCACCAAAACTTTGTTGCATATTCTTCCACCTCTGTCCTCTTTTTCCTGTCTTTCTACTATCCTATCTGAATAAAGCAACATCAACAACAGAAGTCGAAAAACACTAATAGCTGAATATAGGAGGGGCTAGCGCCCCCCAAAAATCACACCTGTGTGGAGTCAGTGGCACTCTTATACATCATCTCAGTCCGGCCAATCACAATTTGCGACCTCACTTTTGTCTTCAATGTTTGTGTTTACACAAACACTCAAAACTGGCCATTCATTGTCAATGGAATTCAATGTTTGTGATAGGACAAACACTCAAAACTGGCCATTCAATGTTTGTGTTAAGACAATGTTTGTTTACATAAACCCTCAAAGCTGGACATGGGAGGGGCCCAAAAATAACTAACACAACTGAGTGCCTGCCCTGTACCTGTTGGGCAGGGAAGTCAGCTTGTTCTTGCTGAAGTTAACGGAGGTCATTGGCTCTCCTGCTGCAGCGTCAAAGATGTCATCTGGAATGTTCTCTGCCTGCTTCTCACTGAGACACACATGCAAGGCACATATAAACGTATTTCAACATAGTCAAAGACAGTAACTGTCCAGTAAAGTCCATTGTTAGCTTGTAGTCATATTTTGCTACGAGTCAATTTACAGTTTAAGTTTCTTAAACTGTCAATGTATATTTTACAATATATGTAAGCAATATTTTACTTGGTTATGGTAATACTAATAATATATACAATATTTCACAGTGTAATCACATTCATACAGCACTTGTAGTTCAATTATGTTTTACTCTTGGGTAAAATTTTGCCTGGTAAGGCTAACATAAGGATTGATGAATTTGGAACATAACCAACCTATATTCCAGGGTCTTGAGTGTCTTAATGCTATGCAGGTTGACTCTGGCTTGACTAGGTAGAGTCATGGCTGTAGGCTTGTCATCTACGTTTTCTGGTTCCTCTGGAGAAATATACACACATGAGTTGGCGATTGCACTGACAGGGTGTGTTCAGTATGAGTCAGTAGAAAGTAACTGTGTATTGTACCTTTAATTCGTCCTCTTAAATATTTCAGCAGCTCACCGGTTCCCCTCTGTCAGAAAGACCATAGACAAACAAAGTTAGTCGCAGAGATCAATGGAGTTGGAATGTGGTCTTAGGGAGGAAGTTTACAGTAGTACTTCCTAAGACTTGTGCACTGTACATGCACAGGTCTTGTAGCCCAACATTCCCTGGCTGATAAAAGGGCTATGGTGGTATGTGAAGGTACTGTACATGGACAAAGCTACACATATATCTGTCTCTAACCCTAATGATGTTGGTAACTACAGTGCATAATAGAAAGATGTGATTTGTGTTTTCTAAGGTGCAATGTACAGTTTATTTAAAGACTATGACATTTGTAGTGTAACTAGTAGCTGTTTGTGTGCAGTGAGTAAAGTATGTTGGGAGACAGATCATGTGTGTGTAACATACAGTGAGTAAAGTATGTTGGGAGACAGATCATGTGTGTGTAACATACAGTGAGTAAAGTATGTTGGGAGACAGATCATGTGTGTGTAACATACAGTGAGTAAAGTATGTTGGGAGACAGATCAGGTGTGTGTATGTGTGTAACATACAGTGAGTAAAGTATGTTGAGAGACAGATCAGGTGTGTGTATGTGTGTAACATACAGTGAGTAAAGTATGTTGAGAGACAGATCAGGTGTGTGTAACATACAGTGAGTAAAGTATGTTGGGAGACAGATCATGTGTGTGTAACATACAGTGAGTAGGTCTCTCCTGATTCCTCTGAGTGGGTTCCCCTCCAAAAGCAACATCGTCAGGTTGGGCAACAAGCTGAGAGAGGCTGGAAGTCTGGTATATTTGTACACACACAAACAGGCATGCATAAACATCTAAACACAAATGTTTTACGCAACATTGTAAATCCTACACGGGTTGTAATATCATGTTCTGGCGAGAGCGTTTGCCCGGACTGACACTCAAAGTGGCTACTGGCCAATCACAGCGCGTCCTTTCACAACCCATGTAGACTTTCAAAGGATGCATGTTTTACACTTGGCAAGGTCCTGTGATGCTCACTAATGAAGATTCTGTAGGCTAGTAGGCTACACATTGTTGTCCTTCACTCTCAGTGAATGGAAGATACTTTAGGGACAGAATAAGGGTTCCCAGAGTTTTGTGGGTATATTTTCTGGTTCAAGTAAATGTGCAGTTAATAGAGAGCTTTTCTTTCCGGGTTAGGGAGGGAAGCTAAATTCTGACTGTGTGGATACGGTCTTGCTTATGGGTAGAAAAGGAAACCTGGTGCAACCGGCCATTTTAAGCGACTTTCTTGGCATGCATTTAGTCTCTCAAGCAGCACTTAATCCCAGGCTTTATCCCACGGAAACGGTTAACGGTAGGCCATAGTTGGAGTTAGGGTAAAATAATACAACCGAAGAAATGATTTGTACAAACCTAAAGGTAGCTCTCCACCAAACATACTACTACAGATTACAACAGACTGGCAGTCGAATGAAGTCTGTTGGAAGGTGTGGCTACGTGCACCTGAGAGCCAAAATCGACATACGGGCATGCTTAAGGCATGGGCACAAGGTTATCTGTATTTAAACTACTTTGGTGTAAAAAGAGTTGATCTGTTCACCCAGGTCAACAAATTCCTTTCTGTAGCATTTGCGCTTTCTCCGATTCAATGGAAGCACAAATATTGCTTTAAACTAAGCGTTGCTGTGTTCTACAAATGGAGTTGTGCTGATTTTGGTTTCATGCGCTGTTACATTAGGCAAATGGATTGAAAGCACACGGCGAACAAGATCCACCACAGTGCCAAACCTGAATGTACTACATACATGATGATGCCATGAACAAATGAGGTGCCGTGATGGTAAGGCCTTGAACCTACGTGGCGAGGTCATTGTTGGTCACATCGAGGCGTGTCAGCGTGCTCAGTAAGGTGATCTGATCGGGAAGAGCATTGAGCTTGTTGTCTCGGAGTTCTAGTATCGAAATGGCCGACAGGCTGGCCAGCTGTTCTGCTTCCAGTTCCTCAATCTGGTTGTTACCAGCATACAGCTCCTATGACAGGAAAATAACTCAATCTGGTTGTTACCAGCATACAGCTCCTATGACAGAAAAATAACGAGGTCTTAACTTAAAAATACACATACACACACACACACACACTAATATATGTATGTGTGTGCGTTATATATACATTATATTAATGGACCACTTCACCACTTTTCAACCTTTTTCAACCTATCTTCATGTAATTGGTCCTCACTAATGTTCATGATAAAATATCACAATGTTTTTCTACTCAGTCTCTGTCTCATAGGAGGGCTGTTATGTGGGCAGTTCAGAAACCCGTCCACCAGTGACATCATCGTTAGGCAGATTTCTTTTAAACAATTTTTTTTAAATATTTAGATTTTTATTATCGTGAGAACGATGGCTTCCATTATCGCATTGCAACTTTTCAGGAATGGAAAGTCTACAGTTTCTATTAGCTTGCGTTCCCCATCGATGATGTCACTGGTGGACGGGTTTCTGAACTACCCACAGCCCTCCCATGAGACACACGCCGGGTAGAAAAAAAGTAATAAACTGTGAATTAAAGTGGTCTTTTAATGTTATAATATCAATATAAAATCTTAGTTTATTGAAAATGGTACATTTATATAGCGCTTTACATAGATTGTGCATTACATTCACCCATTCACACACACTCACATTCATACACCGATGGCGAAGGAAACCATGGAACTTTGGAAGGCCCCAACCTGCTCATCGGGAGCAATTAGGGGTTCAGAGTCTTGCTCAAGGACACTTTGACACTAACTCTGGGGGAGCCCGGGATCAAACTGGAAACCTTACGGTTCTCCATCCGGCTGCTCTACCGGCCACTCTACCGCTGACCCACTTCCGGGTGGGAACCGCTGTCCTAGACACACATTGTTTATTTCTCATCTTTTAAATCAAATAAAAAAAATGGTTTTACTTTAGCTCTTTGTATCTGTTACTCACCATGCTAAATTGTGGGATTTATCTTTTTAATATAATTCGTTCCAACTTTGTGAAGCACTTTGTTATTTCTGATTACTGTGTGGCTGGAATGATTGGTGATCACCCTAAAAACACTATCACTTTGCCAAGGGGTAAAAGGAAGAGAGATCTACTGTACCAATTGAATCCATGTTTGTCTTGATGCGATACCTGATAATATACGCATTTTATTAATGTACACCAAATGATAACAGTTATGTTGGGGAGAAGGGCCCTGGAAATAAGAAAAAGAAGCGACGCATGCAAACTTTCCTGGTAGGCTAAGGCAGTGGCTTAATAGTATTTATAAAACACACAGGGTCAAAAAACGACGTGGGTCACTTTATGATGTCTACTCTGTACTATGAAGTCAGTCATCTCGATAAGATGTCAGCCCAATCCGACCTTCACTGAATTTCAGTAGAAAAAATAAGGTTTTAAAAAGGTAAATATTTTTGCACGTATTAAAGTATACAATGTGAATAATATGCATTTCCTTGCGTGTATAAGAAAAATCACACCTGTGTGAAGTGAGGGGCGCTCTTATCATCTTACAACATGATGTAAAACAAACATTGAGACAAAACAAACATTAAATTATCTTTATCGTCAATGGCATTTTTAAAACAAACATTGAACTAAAAACAAACATTAAACCTGTATATAGGATACAATCAGTCCAGTGGTTTGGGAGGTTAGCGCCAGACAGACTGTTCGCCCCCATAGGAGTCACTCCATAAAAAGCACTGGAACGAGATGTTCAAATATTGTTTCAAGTGGTCTCCATATATGGGCATTTTACTATTGTGACTTCACATAATATACTGTATGCTTCGCAGCATGAAAATCATAGCGTAAGATCAGAGGAGCGCTACCCTGCGCGGTGTTGTGACATTTTGTTGTGACACGACGTGTCAATTTCAATATAGATGAAACGGAAATGTGTATCTCGATTCTCTGCCTTCATGTGGTGGGCCTGCGACATTAGTCATTTATGACACTGGTTCACAAACAGTGGGTCGGGACCCATTTCTACGGGTTTATCAATCTATCGTTTCAAAGGATTTTCAAAAATGTCCTTTGTTTAAAATATTTATCATAAATTAAAGACAAATTGAAATCATTTTCATGCACTAAAATAAAAATCTAAGAATTTCCATAACCATATAAATAAACAAATATTTTAAGTAGATCAACTATTCTCACACCTTTTGGGTCCCGCAGAGACATCAGATTTCTCTTTTGGGTTTCAAGCTGAAACATTTGGGCAAGGTTTCAGCTTGATCTGAACACAAAACCAATTGACTGCCATTACAATTTCTCTAATTAAAGAGTAATAAAGCTGTTTGGCCTAATAAAGATGTTTGGCCTGGTGTCAGTGAGTGCAAGACGCGCCACTGATTGGTCCGGTTGTTTACAGTACACAAACACACACTCAGTCCGACCGTCTTATGGATGGGTGTCAAGCCTCTTGCAGAGCCATGCCATAAGAAGGCAAGTAAAGTGTCGAATTGAGTTGGATCCCCATGCTGTGGACATCGCTTCGGCAGCAGTCATTTCACTTCCACGTTTCCTAATCGCAGCCAGTAGGCTCCAGTAGAGCCCACTGGCTCCATTGCATGGTCTTGATGAGTAACCTACTGGTGATTATGGGTTGAAAGCATTCGAAACGGGTGACATAAGGGGTCGGGCCTCCACAAAAAGAGAAAAAAGAAAGAAAAAAAAGTTCTCCAAAGAGAAATGAGTAGTAAGTAAGTAAGTAACCGGTAGTCAATTATTTCAGTAAATTCAAGAAATGCAGACAGCCAGGTTTAGTTTGCAGGTGTGTTGATTTGATTGAAGAGCTTGTCCTTGATGACCTGAGACATCAGGCCGTGTATGGTCTCTATGGTGGTCTTGCAGCTATCTCTCGTCGCCTTGGCCAGCTTGTCCTCGGACCTCCGGTCGTGCGTGTCCAGGCCAGGCATGAAGCTGCCTCTGCCCAGCTGGGCCTCCGACTGCTCCAGCTTGTCGGACAGGTCGAACACCTGGTCCGTGATGTAGTCTGCGTTTGTGAGAAGGCTGGAAGAGCTCAAGGTGTTGACCCAGTACTTATTCCAAAGAAGCTCCAGGAGTTTCCTGTCGAGGGAGGATTTGAAGTAAGACACCTCCAGGGGGTAATACTGTTTGCAGTGCACGCCGAAGTCTTCGATCTTGCTCAGGGGGATCGTCTGATACTCGGACGGTCCGTCATCTGGAGGTTGGTAATCCTTCGGGTAGGTTCTGAAGGCGCCGAGGTTGACCTTCCCCGCCGATATGGTGCGAGTGGGGTCCACCACGACCGCCACGAAGGGCTCCTGATACTGCTGGTTGAGCATCTGAGTGCCAACGTCTATGCCCGAAAGCCAACACCCGTAGCCCGGGTGACTGTGGTACCAGCCGATGGCGTTCTCCAGTCGACCGACCTGCTTGGCGTTCTCAATGTAGGCGGCCATGTATTCGTAGGCCGCGGCCTGAGCGTTCACCTGGGTCTCGGTGCCTTCCACCGGTAAGGCGAAGCTGTCCATAATGATCATGGTCTCTCCGTCCACCTTCCCCAGCATCAGGCCCATCACCTCCAGGGTTCCTCCTGACCGGGCATGCATCACCATCTTCAGCAGTGCCAACGCAGAGATCTTGCAGTACTTGAAATAGTGACGGTCCCGCTGCCATGGCTTCCCAGACAGGATTTGCTGCTGTTGCTTTTGGTCATATTTGTAAATTTCATCTATGCCCTGAACATCCTGCATGCTATTGGACATCTCCCAGTTTGTTCGGGCCGTGTTGCTCCCTGCCATCTTTACAAACAAAGCACAATGCTACTAAACCTTGTTGTGATCAAGTGACCAAAACCTAAATAATTCACACAAGCTTTAATAGCATTAAAACTTTGATGAGCTTTTATAAAGTTCATGGATGTTGTGATGTGTGCGTGACATAAGCAGCCATGCCCAAATATGGTGTGGCCAAACAACCTTAGCCATTAGTGTCCCAATGTGCCTTCATATGTGTGTATGAGTATATTTAATTTGACAGGGACAATGTGCAATTATGTAATGCACCAGAGATGGCAAAGAGCTAACTGTGCATCTGTAGTCCATGGGTGGCCGTTGTCAGTATCACATTTAAAACATGTAAACAAAGTAATTTCATTATTCTTTTCCTTAATTCTTTGTCTGCCACTAGGTGGCAGCAAAGGGTAGGTAAGCCTTGCCAGGACTATTTCCCCATATTTGGGTATACTTTCATTTACGGTTTCCCGGCTTGGAGACCGCCATTGTAAGGAACGGCTAATGTTAGCAATAGCTCACAATGTTTACCTTTTCGCCAGAAACGTTAACATGTCACGTGCGAGAAAAAAGAAAATCATAAATCAGATCCAAACCTCGGATAGATGATGATCACGGACAGCGCCGCATTTTCAGTCGAATATCCTACTTGTCATGGGACCCTATGGGACGCGCGCACGTATGCTGGTGCTGGGGGGTATGCAAGGTGTTGCCTAGCGGCCGGGCCAGTGTTAAAAGTTGATTTTAGGCGAAGCCGTTTCACCGTACTCTACGCCATGACAGCCACATGTGTGCGGGATAAAGGGTGCTGCCCCTACTGAACGTTTATCCGACATAAAATGTGGTTACTCTATTAAATATATTCTACTTTATTGAGCGGTGCCAACAGCTCCAACGTGTGGCTTTGTGTGTATGTATATGCCATAGTATCCCCCCCAATTCCCATTCAAGTGAAAATAAGCAGATCAGGCTGTGATTTGTTTTGAAAGACGCTAGCCCTCCAACGTCTGGCTTTCGGAATTGCGTCATATGGCAGCCAAGTCTATGGACTTTTACTGTTTGTTTAGAGCACTTTAAACAAACATTAGCGGGTGACCATCACTTCACACAAGTGTTAAATACTTTTGATCCTATGCACCTATCCTATGTACAGCTTTATGTGTAGGTGTGTTTGATTTGATTGGCTGATGTATGATAAGAGCGGTGATCGTCGAGCTATATACAGCTTTTGTCCCCACAAAAAAACAAACATTAAATGCCATTGACAATGAAGGGAAAATGTACGTCATTGTCCCCACACGTCTCATATTTGCCATCAACAATGAAAGGAGAAAGTAGGTCAAATGTCCGCAACAAACATTAAATGCCATTGACAATGAAGGGAAAATTCACGTCATCTTATCCCCACACGTCTCATATTTCCCTTTAGGTCAAATGTCCGCCAAATATGACGTAAATTTGTGGCAACAGGCATTCTGATTGGCTAGTATGAGATGATGCATGATGATGTACGATGATAAGAGCGCCCTTCACTTCACACAGGTGTGATTTTTTAGAATATTACTGTCATTTGGGGAGCCCGTCACACCGTTTTGCACGGCACTGGTAATTTCTAGACGTTTTCCGACATTCTTCCTGGTCAGCAGCCAGCTCCTAAGGTTCTTGACAAAGGGAAGGTTCATCTTGTCATGGTTTTTACTGTAAACATTCAGGAAAATGCCAATGACCACCAGAAGGGCTCCCCAGATGTACTGGAAGGTGAAAGGCTTTGCAAAGAACATGAAGGACAGGAGGACGGTCATGGCCTTTCGCCCGGTGGTCACCGTGACGGCAACCAGAGCGCCAAAGAGCTTGATCAAAGCCAACACGAAGGACATGCCAAAATAGCCCGTAAGAGAGAATAAGAACACGTAGCCGTATGTCTTCAACAGATGCTCTGAGCAGAACGCCATGGCGGGGCCCAGGCCACCCGAACCCGACAGGCCGGCCAGTATGTAGGCAAACCCAAAGGAGTAAGAGTACAGAACCATTTCGGCCATCGAGCCGTTGTGGCGTTTCATGGCTTTCTCCTGCATGTTTCCCATGAGGGCGTCGGCACACAGCGCCGTGGAGATGAGGAGCACACCCGTGGGGTTGAAGTTGGGGGCCACCTTGCTGTCGGCCAGCGTGAACCAGATGAGACCCAGGGTCATGCAGAGGGCGGCGGACACCTCGGCCGCACTGTAGCGCTTACCCTGGATGAACACGCCTCCGATCATGACGGGGATGAGTTTGCAGCACTTGAAGATGACCTGCATGTGGTAGTTCAGGTATCCCAGAGACCTGCTGGACAGCCCGATGCTGCCCAGGGTCAGAAAACCTATGATCATGTAGGTCTTCCCGGGTATCCTCCGTCTGTCCTTGGTGACGAGCTGCAGTTCCAACAGGCCGAACGCGGAGTAGAAGCCAAACTGCACCAGGGTGAGATACCACCCGAAAGGTTTGACGCCTTCCAAGGAGAATATCAGCTCCTGCAGGTAGCCGTAGAAGAGGTGGAAGACGAAGACGCCGGCCACGCAGATGAAGAACTGCGTCACGGTGCCGAAGCGGCTCAGGTTGATGCCCAGGACTCTGAGCTCCTTCGCATGCTTGCCGTGGGGGGACATCGCCTCTGAGGAAACACCTCCGTCTGGGTGTTCCAGTCCGTCCGGGTGTTCCAATCCTTATGGGAGACTTTCCTTTACTTGAGAGACCAGACACCACTGACGAACAATATATTCTTCCTCGTTTGTGACACAGCCACATAAAATAATCTAAACATTTCAATGTTTTCCCGTCCAATGACAAAGGAGGAAAAACATACTGTATTTACAGGGTTAGCTTCTTCCGGTCATGACCAAATATGGAGGGTCCATGACATCAACCTGATAACAAACCATATGCCAAGGAAGTACCTCCACGCATTTCTTTCATGTATGTTTTAAACATATTTTCTGAAATATTTAACTTTTCATTTTATCATGGATGGAAGTCAAAGGGGTCATCGATGACCCCTGTTAATGGCGTTTAATGTTGGTGTTGGCACCGTTTGTTTTACATTACCATTACATCACTTTAACATATTAGCGCCCCTCACTTCACACAGGTGTGATTTTTAGTTTTGGTTTAAACTGCTAAATTAAGACCTGGAACGCATGTCACATTAGCCTTTAATCACTTTAACCAATATTTTAAACTTTAGCTGTTGAGAAATAGCAGATTTACAAGCTCATAGCGCTGCACACGGTGCTGCACTATGAGCTTGTATATCTGCTATTTACAATCGTGAAAATGTGTCACGAATCTTTGAATATAATTGTATTCTTTCACAGCGAACCTTTTCAACTCAAATCTTTGCTTCTGGGGGGTACAAAACATTTTCAGATGAGGGTCGAAAGCCGAACTACATATAATTTTGGACGTCCTTGACATGAAAAAGTTTGAGCACCATTGATATAGAAACATAGTTTTTTCAGAGAACTGTTAGTACCACCTCAAAAATGATTTGGCTCCAAGTACCACCATAATAACTGATGTTAGAATATAGGAGCATATACCTGCCCCATCTTATTCAGCTATGCACAGTTAACACAGAAGGGAGGGGCATTTTAATTTAATCCTTGATTTTTTTTTTGTTCCAAACTTCCATTCCTAAACCAATAATGCTCTGACAAAACTCAGTCTAATCACTAATTAGCACAACTGATATTTCTAATGTGATTGATCGGTTCTCAAATCTTCTATTAAGCCATTTTGGGCGGGAACCCCTTTTGGTGTTAGCATCATGTTATGCTTTAGCTATTGAAAAATAGCAGATCTACAAGCTCATAGCGTGCGCTACGAGCTTGTAGGTCTGCTATTTTTGAAAAATCGAAGAACGACTGACATAGAAACATAGCTTTTTCAGAAAACTGTCAGGATGTAGAAGACATTTTTAGAATCTGATCTCAGGTCAAAATGGGTTAACGGCTTGTCATAGCCTATTTCAACCAATTGCTTGGTCAGAATAACTATCTGTAGTAATATAAATATTTCATTCCACTTTTGTCTTTTTTCTCCTTTTTTTTGGGCGACTCCTCCGTGTACCACCAGAGGGGGGCGCCGCTCAAGTACCACCAGTGGTACACGACCCCACAGGTTGAGAATCACTGCTTAATTAAATACCTTCAGGCTAGGGGCGGGAAGCTGTGGGAGGAGGCGGAGCCTGTTGTTTCTCAGGAAGAGCTGCTCCAAAGCGACCATCGCTGACAGGCTCGCTGGAAAGCCAGTCAACTGATTGTTGCTGCATTCCAGTAGTTTCAGGCCTGTAGACAAAGAGATGGGGTACAGGGCAGGCATAAGTTCTGACATACTAACAGTCCGACAGTCATTAGTCCGACACCCTACCCTAAACCGCACGCGGGATGCAATGCATGGCGGACCAACGCATGTCGGGAGCAACGGGTGATTTGCGCATGTCGGACTGTTGGTGTGTCGGATAAGCACCCCAAGAGATGCACATACTAACAGTCCGACAGTCATTAGTCCAACACCCTACTACAAACCGCACACGTGATGCAAGGCATGGCGGACCAACGCATGACGGGAGCAACGGGTGATTTGCGCATGTTGGACTGTTGGTGTGTCGGATAAGCACCCCAAGAGATGCACATGCTACATGACAGCACTACTGGTTCCCAAAATGTTTTAGCTCGAGACCCCAAAAGAGAAACGTGATGTTTCCCCAGGACCCCAACACGATGCGACACGTTGTTGTGAGCTCGTAGATCGGCTATTTTTACTACTTCTTGATTTTGTTTTGAATTCATTCCTAAGCCCTGAAAGGCTGCAACACGGAACTGTTAACCCAGCCCTATGGCAACGGCGCCACAGTATAACCACGGAGATTCTAGAACAAGAGGCGAAACTCCTCAAATACTTGGAATCACCACTAGATGGCGCAGTGGTAGCGCTGCCGCCATCACTCCGATATGGCGGCAACGCTTTGTCTATGCAACGCCTCAAACACGCATGTAAACATACACGGTCGTGCGCGCACATGCATACGCACACATGCATACGCACACATGCGCCCTGATATTCTGAATGAATGTTACTAATTTCTGCTTTGATCCATTCATAAATATGATAAATAAATGGGTAAATCAATATATGAGAGTAGAATAGGATAAAACAAGTTTTTGTTTTGTACAGCATGGCTTAATATTTTTTAAAGTAACCGGAAATTACGTCATCACTCCAATATGGCGGAGGCACTGGGTGCTGGTTGTTACTATGGGACTTAATGGGAGTTTCACCTCTTCTTATAGAATATCTTTGGTATAACTATAACTGTAACGAAGACTCTGACTAGGACGTTGGGCTATATGATATATGACATGTTTAGTATGACAATCCCTATATTTGGGCCCGAGCCGACCTAGTGCTGATATCGATAGATATGGTAGAACCATATATGGATAGAACCATATATGGATAGATCTAACTGGCTTAGTCATCGTGACAAGCCTGGTTGGAGAATATATAGAGGGTCGGCTTCAGGGAGAAGGCAGAAGTCAAAGCATCCTGGTTTAAGTTCTAACCGGACACCACTGCGGGGGTCCTAAGCTAAGTAATCAGCAATACAGCCTTGAGCTATTTTATATGGTCCTTCTTGAGTACGGATTAGGGCTTACCGCAGTAACGGGATGCTGAAGTCTTCCAGACACATACAGACCAAGGTATCTGGCTTTACAACCCATATACCTTGAGTAGCCAACCCCTGACTCAGTGGCAAGATTCTAACCAGATGGTAACCCAGTTGCTGCCAGAGTCTGAACACTCTGTCGGTCCTGGCTGCTCCGCAGGTGAGCAGCAGTATCTCGAAGTTGTGAGATCCACTCTGTTGCCGCCAGAGCATGAACGCTCTGGCGGTCCTGGCTGCTCCTTAGGTGAGCAGCAGCGTCTCGAAGCTGTGAGATCCACTCTGTTGCCAATAGAGCCACGCTCTGGCGGTCCTGGCTGCTCCTTAGGTGAGCAGCAGCGTCTCGAAGCTGTGAGACCCACCCAGTTGTCGCCGTCAGAGCATGACCGCTCTGTCGGTCCTGGCTGCTCCATAGGTGAGCAGCAGCGTCTCGAAGCTGTGAGACCCACCCGGTTACCAGAATCTGAGTCAGAGAGCACTGGTGATGTGCAGGAAAGAGAGAGCACTGGTGATGTGCAGGTAAGCGAGAGCACTGGTGATGTGCAGAGCACTGGTGATGTGCAGGAAAGAGAGAGCACTGGTGATGTGCAGAGCACTGGTGATGTACAGGAGAGAGAGCACTGGTGACGTGCAGAGCACTGGTGATGTGTAGGAGAGATAGAGCACTGGTGATGTGCAGGAGAGAAACTATCGGTCTTAGAGGGAGAGAACTGGTGATGTGCAGGAGAGAGAGAGAGAGCACTGGACATGATCACCTCCCTGAAAGTAGCCAGGGTTGAAGTGATGGCGTCGTGTTGTAGACGCCAGGGTTGAAGTGATGGCGTCGTGTTGTAGACGCCAGGGATGAAGTGATGGCGTGGTGTTGTAGACGCCAGGGTTGAAGTGATGGCGTCGTGTTGTAGACGCCAGGGTTGAAGTGATGGCGTCGTGTTGTAGACGCCAGGGATGAAGTGATGGCGTGGTGTTGTAGACGCCAGGGTTGAAGTGATGGCGTCGTGTTGTAGACGCCAGGGTTGACGTGATGGCATCGTGTTGTAGACGCCAGGGTCGAAGTGGTGGCGTGGTGTTGTAGAAGCCTGGGTCCGAAGTTGTGGACCACCCTTGATACGGTCAAGAGGGCGTTAGTGGTGTTGTAGAAGCCTGGGTCCGAAGTTGTGGACCACCCTTGATACGATCAAGAGGGCGTTACTTCAAACTGGAACTGCATGTGTTGGCTGACTCTGACCCATTGATAGGGAACGCCCTTAATGGGTGGCATGTGATTTGATCTTGAGGTTTTTATGACCCACCGTAACATCAAAGGAAGAAAGCGGGAAGCTTGGACGCCCTCAATGGGGTGGCTTGAATGGCTGACGTTTGCTGTTCAAGCCTCAGTATGCTTGTATTGGGGTGGCCTGAGGGGTCTACTGTTCAAGCCTTCTTGATATGGTACAGATTTCCATGGGAAATCTGGGGGTGGCAATGAATGTAACGAAGGCTTTCACCTAGAGCTTAACGAAGGTTTTCACCTAGAGCATATCATGAGAGCATTGTCTGGACAGCATGATGATGCAAGGGCATCGGAGCTACATCAACCCTCCCATAGATGTTGGAGCAGTCGGAGGACAGCAGAGGCCTCGTTCACCGATAAGGATATCGAGATGAAAGTGCAAGCTGACAGACCAGAAGTCCAGGTTCATAGGGACCGAAGTAGTCCAGCAAGGAGGCTGGACGGTCACTCCTGCAGAAATGACCATGAGCATAACCGGAGACGAACAGTCATCATGCATGGTACGGTAGTAGCACCCAATCCTGCCGATCGTACACCAAGCAACCAGCAAGACGGCAAGAAGCTGTATTGTCAGTACTGTAATAGCGGCACAGGTTCAAACGACTGAGTTTAATGGCGAAACGAGATTTGATATGACAGATGAAGCTGTGTTATCAGCAATGGACGTCGTCATCAGGCAAGAAACTGTTAACTACAGACTAGGAGTGAACTGTGGTGGAAGGCACCCTCTGGCCCTTCACAGTATTAATAGGAGCCGGACCCGGCTGAACCGGAGAGCAGATGAACATTTGCGGAACCTTAGGACACCCAAGATTGAGACAGGACAGGATTTACAAGAGGAATTACCACAGCCAGCTTTTACAATCTTGACTATAGCAGGAGAGTCCTTGCATGTGGGCTATCCACCGCCCAAAGGGAGAAATGTCCTGTTAAAGGTGTGCAAAGTTCTAATTTGCAATTATGGCAAAGTAATGGAAGTATATGCAGTTCTGGATGATGGTTCAGGGCGAACCATTTTGTTACACACAGTTGCCAAGTCGGATTGAGGGGTCAACCTGAAGAGTTGTGTATCAGAATCCTGAGAGATCTTCAAGTTTTGCACGGGGTGGCTGTATCTTCCGAGGTATCTCCTACCGTACAGCCAAACCAAGTCAATAATATTGAGGGAGCATTGATCACCAAATAGCTTGGATTGTGAGCATACACAGATCGTCAGCAGACTAATGGAGAGAGATTAACATATTCGAGAGCTTCCCTTGCTGGATAACTACCAGGCCTGGCCTGTTAGAACCTAGCCGAAAGAAAGGACAATTGTCTGAGTCTTCTGGATGCGGTATAGATTTCAACGTGAAATCTGGGGTGGCTGTAACGAAGACTCTGACTAGGACGTTGGGCTATATGATATATGACATGTTTAGTATGACAATCCCTATATTTGGGCCCGAGCCGACCTAGTGCTGATATCGATAGATATGGTAGAACCATATATGGATAGAACCATATATGGATAGATCTAACTGGCTTAGTCATCGTGACAAGCCTGGTTGGAGAATATATAGAGGGTCGGCTTCAGGGAGAAGGCAGAAGTCAAAGCATCCTGGTTTAAGTTCTAACCGGACACCACTGCGGGGGTCCTAAGCTAAGTAATCAGCAATACAGCCTTGAGCTATTTTATAATAACATAATAAGATGTTATGGAGCTACAGAAAAACACAGATTAAACCAACAAAAGCAACACATCACCTAATCAACATGAGTTAGACTTTAATATATTAGCGCCCCTCGCTTCACACGGGTGTGATTTTTAGTTTTGGTTTAAACTGTTAAATTAAGACCTGGAACGCATCTATGTCACATCAATCACTTAAACCATTATTTTAAACTTTAGCTGTTGAGAAATAGCAGATTTACAAGCTCATAGCGCGGCACACAGGGCTGCACTATGAGCTTGTATATCTGCTATTTACAATCGTGAACACGAATGTCACGAATCTTTGAATATAATTGTATTCTTTCACAGCGAACGTTTTTAACTCAAATCTTTGCCTCTGGGAGGTACAAAACATTTTCAGATGGGGGTCGGCGGCCGAACTACATACTGTATCATTTTAGACGTCCTTGACATGAAAAAACGGGGGGTGATGCACAACGGAGAGCGCTTGTTTCACCTGGCAGTTAATGATACGCGTGTCATTCTTGTTTTATATGCAAATGTCTGGAAACCAAAAAATGGATGAAGACAGACAGACAAATCATCTTACCAGACATGTGGCCGAGGCTGTCAGGCAGACAGGTGAGCAGGTTGTGAGACAGGTCCAGCTTCTGCAAACGAACCAGGCAGCCCAGGCTGGAGGGCAGGGACTTCAATTTGTTGCTGGAGATGTCCTTCAATCAATCAATCAATCAATCAATCAAAATCAAGTCATGCTGCAATCAGTCAGATTCTCTTTAAACTGTTCATGTAGAATTTTGTATTCTATATTCTGGAAGTTAGATGTATGCAAATTGTGATTATTATTAGCAGTGGTGGGGAAGAAGTACTCGCATGTTTTACTTAAGTAAAAGTATCAATACTGCAATGTAGAACTACTCCCACAAGTAAAAGTCTCAATATGCAGAATGTCCCATTTCAAGTTTTCAAATGTTTAAACATATTTTGAAAAGAAATCTACAAGCTCACAATGCAAAGCTTGTAGATCGGCTATTTTCAGATGGCCGAAATGTATAGGGCTGAAGTAGTTTATGTATGTTTTGTAATCATAATCAAAACCTACAAAGTAACTAGTAACTAACGTTTTCAAATAAATGTAGTGGAGTAGAAGTTAAAGTACTTGAAATTGGAAATATTCAAGTAAACTACAAATACCTAAGTACAGTACGTCCACCACCAGGGGGCAATAGCGATAGTTCAGCTACTGCCACCATAGTCTCGTTCTATTTCGCTTGTAGAAGAAGAGCACCCCCGCCTCCCCAAAAGCAGCTACCAAAAATCGGCTAAAGCTAATGTCAACTTGACACTCATGCATGAAGGAAGCATGAGTTCAAGTCCGTTGCTCTCCCCAGGTTGGCAGAGGGTGTGTAGAGCCCAGGATCACATTAGATAATTGACACAGGGGTGAAAAATGGGTTACAAAATCTTGGGATAAAAAAGATTATATAAAAAAAAAAAAGCTAATGTCAACATCGTCTATCTTATCCAAGTCTTTAGAAGCATTAATATTTTACCAGGGTGGCGACGTGGATTTACTATTGATCCATCCAGCGCGATCCGAGCCGTAAATACGAAAAAAAGGCCTAGAAGGCCTCTCCATTGTGTGCGGACGTGCATGAGGCTGCAGGCAAAGCCAATCGAGCCGAGAGCTACCGATCGAACGGGAGCCTTGATATGCGGTAAGTCATTATAATGTTATCAATTAATAGGAAGCTAAACAACACGTAAAACACGTTGTTGGCACTACAGGAGTTCATGAAAAACACGATAATTAAGTCATTGGCGATGTATTAGTTAAGTAAATGCACTTAGTTACTTTACACCACTGTTTATTAGTTACCATCTCTGTCAGATTCACTAGTTGTCCCAGCTCTTCGGGTAGAGTTTCTAGAAGGTTCTGTTTGAGTGTGAGACTGTGAAGGTTCATCAGAAGGCACACCTCTACCGGTAACACCTTCAACTTGTTGTGACTGGAAAGGCAGATCCAAAAGACAGACGGTATAAGGACAGACAGACAGACAGACAGACATGAATACTTCCTGTGCTTTTCCTGTGCTGCCCTTCAAATGCTTTTTGTGTGTAATGTGGATGTGTGGAATGTGGATGGGACAGTAGTGGCTGCACTTTGTCTGTTTTTATGTGAAGATCATTGCCTGGTATGAAATGTGCTATAAAAATGAAATTGACTTGACTTACTGTTTCTAAATGTCAGATTTCAAAACAATGGTCGGTTTAATGTTAGAGACACACACGTGTGCATGTGCCTGTGCGTGTGTGTGTGCGTGTGCGTCTACCCGAGTCGTAATTGCTGTAGCTGCTCCAGTTCTCCTAAGGTGCTGGGTAAACTGCTCAGCTGATTATCATGCAGCTGGAAAACACACACAAATAAACTAAATTACAACATACATTTTCAGTGAAATTACGATTGTAATGAACAGACAGTACTATAGACGAATAACAGTTTAAGTCCAAATTTTATTCTGACCCCTCCAAGAAAAGGCCTTGTTGTCCTGACCCGTTATCCATTCTTTATACATTATGGATAATTAGTGTGGACTTAAACTTATTCGTCTATAGAACTCATGTTTGTTTCATTAGCATCATAAGACAGAGTGACAACCAGGTTGGTTATTTTAACCCTGCTGGTGGCGGTTGGTCTGTCAACACTCAGTCTGGACCCAAACAAGATATCTCAAAAACTACTAGATTAGATTGCAATATAATTTGCTAAGAACATTCATGCTCAGCTGAACCCTCTACTGATTTGAGTCACAAGTTGACAACATGACCTTACCTTTACCGCCACCCTCAGGCCAAATTGTCAACTTTGTATTGAAAGATATCTCTTAATCTATTTGTTGTTATTCATGTCCTCACTGTTGCATTACTGCTATTAATGTAATGTTTTCTGCCTTGCTTTTCTTTTTTTCATCATTGCTCTGTAAAGCACTTTGAGCTGCATTTCATGTCATGAAAGGTGCTATAGGCAACAAAGTCTTATGCACACCTGTATGCTCTGAGGCGGGTGCGTAGGCAGGGCTCAATGTATTCAGAAAAATGCAATGAAAGGTGCTATACAAATAAAGTTTTATTATTATTATTGCCATGAAACTTGCTGGAGATGAAGAGCCAATTAACTACTGTGGCTGTAAAACAGACAACATCAAAGTGCTTGACTTAAACCACTCTTAAAGTCTCTCTCTTCAGTCTGTCGTAGCAAAAACATAAGAGTAGATATCAAAATCGGGCAGATTGTGATGACTTTGGTACCAAACAAGACATGTCAAAAGATATTACTGTTAGTGTTCGGAGCAGCACAACATCTTGGAGCTTTTTAGACAGACAGTGTTACTTACATCAAGTGTTGTGAGTCCAGTCAGTAGTCTGATGTCATCAGATATCTCTGTAAGCTGATTGGATGAGAGCAGAAGCTTGGTGAGGTCAGTCTGCTCCCACCAACGATCCGATTCTCCAAACGATGTGGCCTGATTGGCCTCTTCGGGCGTGTCGACGTTTAGACGGTACACATTCTGCGGAACTGAGACAGATGACGGTTTCCTCAGCATTAATTTGTCCATTTGTGCAAATAAATCATCAGTGTTTAATCCATACATTTGTCTTAAGAGTGTATAAATGTAACCAAATTAAATTGACCTGTACTAAGGTCCATTTGGTTAAATGTGTAGGCGGACTCTCAGTATTAACACAGAGGATTTTACCATGTAGTTAAAATGTAGGCCTACCTGATTGGCATTTTTATTAACAGTTTGTATAATGAGTACAGTCCAAGGAAGGTACAGGTCAATACAACAACTGCTAAGAGGATAAAACCAGAAAAAACACTAAAGACTTGTTTACATCAGGGTCCTCCATTTTCAATTCATCAAAACATAATAAAGACATACAAATATACACACCAACAAAATAAAAATGTAATATATAAAACAGTAAAGAACAATTGTGTTCTATACCTGTGACTCACACACGCACGTGTGACCGTGCAGCGCGCGCGCGCGCACACACACACACACACACACACACACACACACACACACACACACACACACAATGGCAATCATTGGCAATCTGGAGCCTTTTGGCCACCGCCCCTGGACTTTGAACCTAATTAGAGTAAAACGCACGCACGCACGCGTTTGTTTTTTTCTGTCTATTTGTAAAAAAAAAAAAAAAAAAAAAAATCAAATAAAGTGCTGATCATAAATAGAGATAAAGTTGGGTTCCCAACTTGATCTCTGTAACATCATGGGTCAGGTGGATGGACTATGGATGAATCTACAACAGGTGGATGAGGATCAGTTAAAAGGCCAAATGTCAATGTCGAGTACAGAGAATAGCATTAAATGTTAATTCCATCTTTTACTCACGTGATTTTTAAGTACAGACAATCTCTTACCTGCACTGTAATGTACCAAATTCTCAAATGTAGCCTTGGATCAAGGCTTTGACGTTTGGTTTGCAACATACAAACCACATATACAAATGTCAAATGGCTGTCTTGATTTGATCCAAGGCTAGTACAGATCTATTTTCTACAGTCTATGACTCTATACTCTAAGTGACTCTATGGTACAGTCGATAGATAATAGCATGTCCATCTCACCCTCAGTCAGCCCACGGCCAGACAGGTTGAGCTGCCCGCTCTTTCTCGCTGCCTTCAACAGTCCGTATGGCACCGAGGGTTCTTGGATCTCCGTCTTGAATCCAGACAGAGAATCTGCTTTAGCACCTCTTTTAAAACGAGACATTTCTATAACACGCCTTTAAAAAAAACACCACTAAAGTGTACAGCAATACAACAGTTCGACTAGCTGTCAGGTTTGTTGTCAGTTTATTTAGTTTGTGGCTTCCTCTGCTGCTCTTGGTTAACGGTTAGTTCCGGGTTATGGTGTGAGTTTTCAAAATAAATGACCCGACATTTCCAGAGCCATAGAGTAAGACAGAGTTACGACAACTCGTTCACTTCATGGGGAATGCATTGTAGTCTATGGGCTCGAGCGAGTACATGAACCACGTGACCAGGCTGTTTTCTGCCCCCTCAATGTCGTAACTCTGTCTCTATGGCTCTGAGTCTGGACATATCGGGTATAAGTAAATAATTCATATAATAACTCTATGGAAATTGAATAGTGTCGAATCCAAACTCTTGTCAAATTTAATTACCGGTAGGTAGCACCCATTACCGTAACCTATTATAGGCCTACTGTATGTCCGCGCTTCCCTTTTAAAGTTTAGAAGATTACCCGTAACAAACACAATAATGGTTATTATAAGTGTGCGCCTGGCTGCAGTGTTAACTTATTAACGGTATCATCACCCGTACGGACGGTACCAACCCGATCCGTGGAAAGCGTGTGCAGGCCATAGTGATGGTATACTATTATTATCATACAATGGGGAGCTTTTATTATGAAGGGGTGACTACGTTGTTGTAGGAAGCACGTGCATCATGGTTACTGTATTGTCAAACAGCTGGAAGAAGTGGAACAAGTGGAGCACTTTTGACACTGTCTGGAAGAAGATGAAGTAAAGTCCTGATTCAACCACGTCAAGTGAGTACAGTACGTATAGTGACATTATGGTAACCTTTGAGTGTTTTACTTTAATTGTTGTCTTTATTCTATATCCGGAGACGCTTAACCACCAACTAATTTGAGATGGCAGAAATAGCGTTAGCCTAGCTTGCTAGCAACGTGGGCTAGCCATAAGTGGATGGATGGATGGATGGATGGTGAGGTGACCACCAGTGTGGCATCATGGATATTATCAACAGGGAATTTAAGTGATGCCAATCATTCACATTATGTCAAATATAATATTTGTAAAAGTTATTAGCTGCGATACTAAAGAGTAAAGACACATTTACAAGACCTAACCTGGTCCTGAGCGTTGGCTTGAAAGGGAATTGTTTTATTTATTTTTAATTCGATTGCTAATCCGAATACACTTCCAAGTTCTCTTGATTGTTACTATTAAAGGTAGTCTGTCTGTGCTGTATAGCTGTGCTTCCGAAAATTGCATCACATTCCTCCTTGGATGTCAGATGACTTTTTAGCAAGATAACCTGATTCTGGGACTGTAACAGTGGTGGTGGAAAGTAACTACTGTAAGTACAGTTACTACTTTAGGGGCATGTCACTCATTGTCAACATTTTACTATGTCATTAATATAGGCTATCCTTGAGCTGCTGGAAATAATTAAAAAAAAATCCCCCCATTCTGTGTTTCCTAGAACTGGAGGTCTGAAAAAAATCATTAACATTGTGAATCACATCTTGATGACATCATCAAGATGTGATTCACAATAGAGGGCATGCGCGTGACATCATCATCATTGACAGCCCATACATCCACACAGAAAAGTCATATCTGATTGCATTAAACAATGTTAAACTCACTTTGCCTGTTGCTTTGCCACTCGATTTGCCACTCGATGTGCCATTCACTTTAAGCATGCGCATACTCTCTATATTAATGATTTTTTTTAAATTATTTCCACACAACAGCTCAAAGGTATATTAATGACATAGTACAATGTTGAAAATGAGTGGTAGGCCTATGTAGTATGGAGTATTTGCAGTTTCCAATACTTTTACTTCTACTCCACTACATCTCAGATCCAAAATATTGTACTTTTACTCCACTACATTTATTTGAAAACGTTGGTTACTACTGGTAGGTTACTTTGTAGATTTGGATTATTACACAAATACATTAAGTTTTAACCACTTCATTTTGGCCATTTGAAAATGGCCGATCTACAAGCTCACAATGCGTGCTGTGTTCAAAAGATTTTTATACTTTGGAAAATAAAAAAAATGAATTGAATTCCAGACTTTTAACTGAGTATTTCTACATTGTAGTATTGATACTTTTACTTGAAAGAGAGAGAGAGAGAAACATTTTGTAAACAAAGGGAAGTGCTAACCAAACATATCGGAGATACTGTAGGTTTACATTCAGATAAGCTTCTAATTTAAGCATACATTTCTCTTAATGTCATTTCTGACATTTTGAAATGAAACCTCATTGAACTCAAGTATGCCTACAGTATTAATGAATGCACTCGAGTTCCTTCTGGCAAAAGCAAGTTATGCTTTCTGACAAGAAATGCATTCCTTTGAAGAACAGAATGTAATAACGGAGTGTAATAAAAATAAAAACTGACAAGCTGTACGTGCTAAAATGGGAGTTGGACAGCTAAAGCATGTGACAAAATAAATAAATGTGAGTACTTTTTCCACCCACCACTGTTGGTTTGAGAGACTACACTTTAGTTCAGTGGTTTTCAACCAGTGGTCCGGGGACCACCAGTGGTCCTTGAGGGGGTTCCAGGTGGTCACCAGCTAAATGATGGAGAGTTGGTAACCAAATGGACCCTTGTGTGTGTAAAATGAAACCAAATCGACCCATACGGGTCCATTTGGTTTTGAATTTACGCTCTCAAGAGTTAAATTATTGTTAAACATCTGCTCTACTTAATTTACAAGAAGTTTAATTTACACAATTTGACAATGTAGAAGAATTATTATTTTGATCAACGTTTGCCAACAGCATGGAATTGTGGACAAAATCTTATCCAACGATAACAAAACATTATTTTGTTTTGGGTCCGAGAGGCTAAATCTCATCAAACGATGGTCCGTGGATCAAATGCCAAATAAATAATGGGCCTTGATATGAAAAAGGTTGAAACCCACTGCTTTAACCCATTCAGGGGGGGAACCCCTTTTGGTGTTTTAAGCATTATGTTATGCTTAACACTTTGATTGCTGCAAGATCTCAACAGGCCTATTTGGATGTTGCTGCCGTTTAACATTGCACAAAGGCCTTGTTCGGGGGCCCACAGTAAAATGTTCTCTTATAGCGAGAATCACACGCCTACATCAAAAGAAAGCTGAACTTGTCCACTTCAATTAAAAAAATACATTTTGATTTTACCATGTTCCATTCTGGAGATATTGACCTTTTTGCAACACCTGCATTTGCCTGGAAGTGGTTATCTTGAACAGCGAGCAGAGTTATGGATGGTTTAAAGTCAGAGACATTGACAGGCAGATATAAAATTGAACCCAATAAATATCCTATACATCCTATACACCGAATGAAAGCCCTGAATGTGTACTTTTACGAGGAAAACAGTAAACATTGATCCCATCTACAGTTAGACAGTAATTGGTTATTGAATGCAGCTTGTGCCCACCAGATAACTTCAGAGAAGACATGGACGTGAACTCCTCAATATTCACAAAATAAGGCCTATAGCGACATATAAATACTATATACCGTATGAAACAGAAGACTCTCTGCTTTCATAAGGAAAAAAATTGTACTGTAATAATAAAAAAATCACACCCCTGTGAAGTGAGCAGTGCAACTCTACTTCTCTACTTATTCACTACAGCTCGCTATATACGGACTGAGGCAGAAAGTCATGTAAACCTTTTATTTACAGTTTGGTCTGTAAACTTCTACTGTAATAATAAAAATCACACCCCTGTGAAGTGAGCGTTGCAACTGTTCTGTACTTATTCACTACAGCTCGCTATATACGGACTGAGACAGAAAGTCATGTAAACCTTTTATTTACAGTTTGGTCTGTAAACTTCTACTGTAATAATAAAAATCACACCCCTGTGAAGTGAGCGGTGCAACTGTTCTTTATAGTTGCGCGGTGCAACTGTAGAGAACAGTTGCACCGCTCACTTCACAGGGGTGTGATTTTTATTATTACAGTAGAAGTTTACAGACCAAACTGTAAATAAAAGGTTTACATGACTTTCTGCCTCAGTCCGTATATAGCGAGCTGTAGTGAATAAGTACAGAACAGTTGCAACGCTCACTTCACAGGGGTGTGATTTTTATTATTACAGTAGAAGTTTACAGACCAAACTGTAAATAAAAGGTTTACATGACTTTCTGCCTCAGTCCGTATATAGCGAGCTGTAGTGAATAAGTAGAGAAGTAGAGTTGCACTGCTCACTTCACAGGGGTGTGATTTTTTTATTATTACAGTACAATTTTTTTCCTTATGAAAGCAGAGAGTCTTCTGTTTCATACGGTATATAGTATTTATATGTCGCTATAGGCCTTATTTTGTGAATATTGAGTTCGGGTCCATGTCTTCTCTGCAGTTATATCTGGTGGGCGCAATGTGCATCCACCCAGTATCCAATTTATGACAAACTGTACATGGGATCAATGTTTACTATTTTCCTCGTAAAAGTACACATTCAGGGCTTTCATTCGATGTATAGGATGTATAGCATATTTATTGTGTTTATTGTTATATCTGCCTGTCAATGTCTGACTATAAACCTTCATAACTATGCTTTCTTTTTGATGATGATTGCCGCCTCGCCTAATCTATCTCACTGCTTTCATTGTTTTGATCGCAGTAACATTGGGGGGGGGGGTCATGGGCACATTGGGCAGCAAAAGTCTTGATCCGTACGGCTATAAAAAGTCCCATTCCACCGTTCGGTTCAGAACTATAGTATAACGGCGAGACGCGTTGTCATCAGCTGATTTTGTTTTTCAAGCTAGTGTAGGGGAACATGCCTGGGCATGCTAGCCTGGCACGGCCAGACTCATAGCGAGGGTTCACTGATGTTTCCTCCGGGGAAGAATCTTCAGTGAATCCCCGCTATGAGGCTGGCCAAGCCAGGCTATGGGCATGCAGCTTGGGGGCGATGGAGGGGGAAAAAAGCGTCACCCGGCTGTGATGTCGACGAGAAGGAAAAAATGACTTCCACAGATGACAACACCACGGTTTAGGTCGCGGAAAAGTTCGTTATACATTACACCCGGGTCGATTACGTCCCCGACGCGTTCATTGCGGTCTTATCACTACAATTATAATGAATAAAAAAGCGTTACAATCACACGTCTGAGCGATCTCCGATTATGACGGCTCTGCATGGCGATACGTGATCCACCAACGGAACACTGTCTTGTCGTGGCGGCCCCTCGATACGGTGGTTATTGTTCGTAGTATTGTAGGCTCGGGGATCGTTTGGTCGCTACAGTATGAAGAAGGAAACATGCATCTGTCCATGTGTGTTGCAGATGTTATGCATTGCAATGCCGATCTGGTGCATATGTGTTTAGGCAATAGGCAGCGTTCCGTTCAGCGTTCAACTGGCTTCTACACGTAAAGCGGCCAGCCCTCCTGTTTTCAGGAGGGGAGGGGGGTTTTTGTTTTTTGTTTTTTTTTCTGATCACGTGAGCGGGAGTAAGCAGCAATGATAGGGCGATGGTTCTTCATTGTCCGGGTGGGTAAAAAGATGAATGAAAGTATTCTATAAAAAAGTGATTGAAACGTATTGATACGTGATCCGCACCCGACGTTTGATTAATTGATAACGTATTGATACGCGATCCGCGTTGGGAGTGTTAAGCTATTGAAAAATAGCAGATCTACAAGCTCATAGCGTGGCACTCGGTGCCGAGCTTGTAGATCTGCTATTTTTGAAAAATCGTGAAAATGTGGCACAAATCTTTTGAATATAATCTTTCAGAGCGAACGTTTTAAACTCAAATCTTTCCTTCTGGGTGGGTCCCTGGAACAACATATTTTCGGATGGGGATTGTCGGGCAATTACATATATTTTTGGGGATCCTTGACAAAATGTTTGAGAACCACTGACATAGAAACATGGGTTTTTCAGAAAACTCATGATTTAGAAGACAGTTGTAGAATCTGGTGTCGGGTCTAAATGGGTCAATTGCATCTCTGTCCCACGCAGGCATGGCCAGTGTTGATCAGATCGCAGCAGTTGGACAGGTCCTGGTGGCACCAGGAGAGGACCTGACCCGACGCTTCAGAGCACTGTTCACTCTGAGGAACTTGGGAGGTAAACTACATTTGCAATTGTTCATCATTTTTACTCATTCAATCCGTGTGTTGTATAATTTAAATCTTAATTGTATACATTTCCATAGCAGCTTTTATCCAAAGTGCTTTTAAAAAAAGTGGTTCTCCCCGCTCACGGGGTCCCTGATGAGGGTCCACAGCCAAATTAATATGTATCTTCAAAATCAGTTTAACCACTTTAACCCAATTTTTTACTTGGGATATTCGGAAATGGCTGATCTACAAGCTCACAAGTCACAACATGTTGCAAAAAAAACAAGGGTAGTACATTGCATTCAGTGGGACTTATCAGCTGTTGGATGGAGAGCAGAATTGTTAAGGGAACAGAAACATTACTTAAGATGGCTCAGGGGCCACTCAGCAAAAGTCCAAGGGCCCCAAGCTAAAAATGTCAGTATTATTTTTGAAATGTTTACAAATGTATTTTGTAACGGACTACATGACTGGTCTAAAAATTAAGGGAACACACAGTAAAGGCCACATTTCCATCTATAAAGCCAAACCTCAATAAACAAAAACATTGTGATTAATGATGAAGTTACAAAATGATGATTAATTCATTAATCTGGATAGAGCTTTAGCGTAACTTATCTTTTTACTCCTGAACTCTGTTAGGTGCTGAAGCCATAGAGTGGATCAGCAAAGCATTCGCTGATGACTCTGCTCTGTTGAAACACGAGCTGGCTTACTGTCTGGGACAGATGCAGGACAAAAGGGCCATACCTTCGCTGATCACCGTCCTAAAAGACACACAGCAAGAGCCCATGGTCAGGCATGAGGCAGGTAGGTACAACTACTGAAATATGAAGCCAGAATATGGTCTAAGATGGAGCGAGGTTAGGTTCTCATTTTTGTGACTATTCAAGTCATCTTGTTTAGTGGTGTCAAAAATAATTATATAATTCAACCATTCTGCAATGCAGCAATGTGACATAATCAAAGCCTAAATATAATTATATATAATATAATAATACTGTACAGTATATAATATTATATATAATCTAATTCTAAATAAAAGTATATCAGACTGCTTGTATTGACTGATGAAAAAATTGCCATGTTGTGCAGTAATATAGAACAATGTGAATCGAATCGTTACCTGGTGAATCATAATCTAATTGAATTGTGAGGGCAGTGCCAATGCACACCTTGTTTATTTCAACCCTATAGTATACAGTACACGGTACCTTCAGTTTCTCCCACTGCACCAAATCTCTTTGCTGAAAATGTGCTGATCTATAAGCTCACAGCTTGTTGCAAGCTTGTGGCTCTGCTATTGTCACTGTAAAGCGGGACACATACTCCAGACTTCACTTGATAACCTAACCACAGCGGTGGCTGCGGTGAGCCACTTATCACCGTGGCTCAGTGACGTCCTGTTGTAGTTTTTACTAAAACTACAACATGAGGTGTGCTGCGGTGAGTCTCTTATCACCGCAGCTCAGTGACGTCATGTTGTAGTTTTAGTAAAAACAGAGAGATGTGCTAGGGTGAGCGGCTCAGTGTCGCCATGTAGTTTTCCCAACCACCGCGGTGAGTATGTTATCACCTAAAAACTGGAGTATGTGTGAGCCTTTAGGGTTCATCTTATTTGGAACAGATGAGTATTAAAACTTGTGTGTGTGTCTCTCTCTAGGCGAGGCGCTGGGAGCAATTGGTGAACCTGAGGTTCTGGACCTGCTCAAAGAATACAGTCGGGACCCTGTCATAGAGGTAGGAATGTCCCCTTGGCCCACTTCTTATGGGACCCTGTCATAGAGGTAGGAATGTCCCCTTGGCCCACTTCTTATAGGACCCTGTCATAGAGGTAGGAATGTCCCCCTGGCTCACTTCTTAAATCATAAACCCTAACCTTTAACCACATGAACCCTAATGTCCATATTCTGTAGCGAACATTAAAAATGAAAATCACACCGGTGTGAAGTGAGGGGAGCTATATTAAAGTCTAACTCATGTTGATTAGGTGATGTAATGCTGATGTAAAACAAACGGTGCTAACACAAACATTAAATTCTCTTTATTGTTAAAGATGGAGTGCCACGATTTTTTTCCACCCTAAAACATGATCATCAGGTATTATTATAATATAAGGAGGAAGAACTTTTTCCAAAAAGTGTACAGTATTTGTTAAAATCATGCTTTTATGTGGACACGCCCACCAGTTCATTAAGTATGCCTGGTTTGCCTGGTGGGTGGTGATGGGTGGTGATCCACCTGAACTGATGCCGCACCCACAGCTGTAGTTATATGATAAAGGGGGAGGGATTAGGGGAGGGGCTGATAGTGTGATGTCACTATATTACCGTTTATTTCTTTGGCCCGTTTGACTGTCAAGGATTCAGCCTCCAGGAAGAAACCCTAAATACAAAGTTAATACACCATTGCACATAAAAACGACTCCAGGATGTCTAATGAAGTACTGTCACCTCATAGACACATGAAAAACTGGAAATACAAAAATTGTGGCACTCCATCTTTAATGGCATTTAATGTTTGTGTTAGGGACAAGATGACGTAAATTCTCTCTTCATTGTCAATGGCGTTTTTAAAACAAACATTGAACTAAAAACAAACATTAAACCTGAGGGGCTAGCGCCCCTCAAAAATACAAGGATTAGATGTAGATTAGCTGTTTGAGGCGAGGATACAGTATATAGTGTAGAGGGGAAAATGGAGGGGACTACTATAGACTGGTCAACTAACCATAAAACATATAGTTTTATGGTTCAAATATCAATTTGGTGTGACTTCCAGAAACCTGTCGGTTGTCGTCATTTAAATGCACTATATTTCCTCATACTGTACAGTGGTATAGTAGGAGCTGTTTGTATTGGTAATCCAAAACTACTTAACCTAATGATTATGAGGGAAACCCTGCTGGGGAGCTTATCAGTGTGAGACTTTTAATACCTTGAGGAAAGTTCTCCCACACTTTTTATAGACAACTCATCACATCATTGGGACATACCAAGGTTAGGTTAGACAACAGTGATATATTGCTTTAGTTTAAATTATAATAAATATATGTAACTAAGGGACTGCAATGGAAATACGCCGTTGGCTTTCTTGCATTTATCCTTTTGATAGTGATGTATAACTATGTGCATTTTTTTGTACATGAAAGCATTGTCAATAAACATATCAATCAATAATGTACCATTCGCCACAGGGACATTATCTTAATTTGCTGAACTTGTCACCATCACCACCACTGTCTGCTATAAGAACCTGTGAAAAATTATATACTGTTCACCACCCATCCGCTAGGTTGCAAAGATGTAATATCATAATATAAAGCCTTTGCATAGTTCTTAAGTACAGCTCGGTGTGATGCCAAGTGGGATCGGTTCTGAAAACTCCTTTCAGAGGGTCTGCCATGGTAACCTGACTCCGCCAGATGGGGCAGTAGAGAGTACACAGGTTACTGTGTACTCGCTACTGCCCCATCTGGCGGAGTCAGGTTACTGTCATGGTGTCTGCCAAATTTTGTGACTTACTGAAATACACAGTAAAACCCAAGGGGCCAGTGAGGCTATTCAACGTTGAAGCTCTGGGCCCTAGTGGTAGGAGGAGGGACTACAGGCGGACCCGTGGATTCATGACCGGGAAACCCTGTGCAGCTGGGCTTTAACATTGAGCGCTCGGTTGCACTTCCGCATTTGACCACCAAAATTTGGTGGTCAAATGCGGAAGTAGACGTTCTGAGACGGTACTTCCGGCAGTCTTCCGGGTGCTTCAAAACGCCACTGAGCAACTTCCACTGACATGAATAGCTGGGGGGTGGAGCTTCGCGCCAGTTCAGTCTATATCCTTTTATATACTCTATGGTAAAACCCCTTCCTCCTCACATGGAGGAAGAGAAATAAGGAAATTGATTTTGCAGCCTCTCTCTTTAGCCTCTTACTGTACATGGAATTCATAACATTGCTGGATGCAAAAATAGCCAACGCATAGTGGATAGTCATTCACACGTTGGCCTCCTTTATGCAGAAGTTCTGTATCGTGTTTGTTCCCACATAGGATTAATGTAGGGGGCACAGTACAGTATGTAATACTACTATGGCTGGCTACGGCTGTTGTGAAAAACCCGTAACAGTATATTTTCTGCTCCTAACCGGTAGGTGGCAGAGACGTGCCAGCTGGCTGTTCGTCGGTTGGAGTGGCTCCAGAGTGGAGCAGAGAAGCAGGAGGCGGGTGATGATGTCACAGACCCTAACCCATACTGCTCCGTTGACCCCGCCCCGCCCGCCGCCAGGAAGAGCACCCCGGAGCTGAGAGACTCCCTGCTGGACGAGAGTCTTCCGCTCTTTGAACGTTACAGAGCCATGTTCGCTCTGCGTAACCTCGGCAGCGAAGAGGCAGTGCTGGCACTGGGAGATGGTAAGATGGTATTTTTAAGTAGCACAGAATTCCACAAACACTTTTAGACTTTAAAAGAGCACATGCGTTAAAGATTGAAGGTTTGCCTCCCCCGGGTCAGCCGGGGTGCCTGATGGAGGGGGAAAGGAACTGGTTGGAATAACGTGTTCTTTTCACGCGCTACGTCCAACCGGGGAAACTCCCCCCTGTCAGGTGATAAGAAGCGGCCTGCTCACTCCTTATGCTTTGTAGGAAGCATGAGCTCAGTTCTGGGCTCTCCCCACGTTGGCAGAGGGAAATTACCACTCAGGATTACAGCTTTAGGCAATTGGCACCGGGTGAAAAAATGGGTTACAAAAATGGGATAAAAATTTGTATTAAAGAAAAAAGATTGAAGGTTTGGATCTTTGAGTATTTTTATGAAACGTGCTCAATTCATTTCTTTAATTTTGCAATACATTTATGTATATAATCCGTCTCCTTATATATCAATATGTCTTTGTTTAACCATCTAAGTTTTTTTTTTAAAGCATTCAAAACCAAATGGTTACAGCATTTCGAGGATTTTCACAAGACAGTCCATGACGTAACATATACATTACATCATGAAGAGCTCCCTTATCTATCCTATACAAATAACCCTCTATAGGGGAACCTTTTCTAATAGACATGCCTTTGTCTGCTGTTTAAAAGACCTCAGATTGGTTGTCAGTTTGACACTGGTTTCGAGGTCGTTCCACTGTGTGTCTCCTATGTACTGTAAGTAAATGAACCTTTGCCCACTTTACTTTTAAAAGCAGGAGGGCTCACATCTGCTATACTGTCTGGTGAAACGGTTGTGTACCTCGTTTACCCACGTGAAACATGAAAAGGTCACTGCTGAAGCAGCACTTTTCTTTTGTCTCCCATTAGGTCTGCAGTGCTCCAGCGCTCTGTTCCGCCATGAGATCGGTTACGTCCTGGGCCAGATGCAGCACCCGGCCGCCATCCCCGCGCTGCAGGCCGCGCTGGAGCGTTCCGGCGAAAGCCCCATGGTCCGCCACGAGGCGGCCGAGGCGCTGGGCTCCATCGGCCGAGACGACTGCATCACCGTGCTGCAGCGGTACTGCGGCGACGGGGAGCGCGTGGTCAAGGAGAGCTGCGAGGTGGCCCTGGACATGCTAGAGTACGAGAACAGCGATGAGTTCCAGTACGCCGACGGACTGGCCAGGTTACAGGGCTAAAGCTGGAGGGGATACGGACAAGAACGCCAGGCCGCGGCCCCGTTTTCTGCCCCGTGAAGAGAGGGGCTGGAAGGAGAGCCGCGGCTTGTGATTGGGTCGAGACGGGCCGTCAGTGGGGTAGGGAGCGCTCCGCTGTGTTCATTGTAGGGGGGGACGAGGATTTACTACAACTCGGACGGCTCTGAGTCGGCTCAAGCGAAAT
The DNA here is from genome assembly GCF_951216825.1 of Electrona antarctica. Taxonomy (NCBI): domain Eukaryota; kingdom Metazoa; phylum Chordata; class Actinopteri; order Myctophiformes; family Myctophidae; genus Electrona; species Electrona antarctica. The sequence continues at coordinate 12,916,686 of NC_136812.1, forward strand.
TCGCAATGTTCGACATGGCGACTCGCTCGCTTGGTGGTGTCTCTCGGCTCAAGTTCGCCTGAGACAGCGCCCCTCCGTCGCGGTCTAAAGCTATAGGGTGAAAGTCCCTCCCTTCGTGGGGCAGAAAACGGTGTCAGGACCCTCAGGACACCTGGCACACTTCAGCCCCTTTGCCGACAGATCAAAGCTTTAAAACCTTTAAAAAGTCACCCAAGAGAAAACATTATCTTCAAGTCAGTAATCACTCAAAAATAAGTTCTGTTTTCAATTCTGAATTGTGCAGATGTTTTATGTGCCCGGCGGTCATGAACCCTTTATATTGGTATACAGTTTTCAACCTAGTGTGTACCAGGTGGTACTCAGCGACTCACCCATGCTGTGGGGAAATCACTGGCTATGGAGATGGTACTGACGGGAGATAAGATTAATGCACAGGAGGGCAAGCAGTCAGGTCTGAATGTGTGAATGTCACTTTACCCACTTCAATGTACACCCAAGTCAATTTGCAAAACACATTTTAAACTTGAATTTGGTGTAGTTTCTAGAATTTCAGTTACAGGTAGGCGAGGGCTGCACAATTAATCGAAATTAAACAAATAATGTGATTTGAGGTTTCACAATGATTTTTTTTCGATGACGTCTCACTCTTGCGCATCACCGAGGAGAGCCCAGGAGGCGCGCCTGGGCTATACAGCCATGCGATCTGTTCTCGTATCAATAAACTTCGTCTTTTGGACAATACTTCGTCCTGGGCGACGGGCGTTACTAATAGAAAGGACAAAGAACTTCGTCCTGGGCGTTCGGAGTGTTAAAATGTCCTATTTGGTCAGCTTTTGCACCTTGCCCTCATCTCATCACCATAGCACAAGGTTCATCAGCCAAAACATTGTGCCATTTCCATATGTCAAGATCATAGTTAGAGGCACAATATAATCAGAGGCAATGGCTAAAGATGTCAATGATTGGCACAATTAGCAACAAAGACATTTTAATTGGTGATCGTGTTTAATAATTTTGATAAAAATGTTCAGGAAGTTCAGAGACCACATCCGTAGACAACTAGACATGGTGGATGAGAAGTAACAGGTGGCTAAAAAGGACACACAAAGTTGAACTGTGCCAATCGGCGCATAACATTTGCTGTAATTCTGGGTTCCCGACCCGTAAAGCAGAATTCTTTGCTTTTTTTTCTCCCCAAATGTAGTTGTTTTGCCAGTTGATTTCTCCCCACACATTTGTGTGTTGTCACTGTTGTTGTATGTATCCTACTGACTCGCCTGCCAGCGAGGAGCCCCCACCCGGCTTCCCTCCAAACATGGGCAGTGGTGGTGGGCAGGAACATTACCACTGCACCACCCAACTGCTCTTGGTAAGGCAGAATATAAACGTAATCAAAAACATCAGAATTGGCCAAAATGGGTTGATTTTAGAGGACTGATGGTTACAAGACCAGTATATGCATATTTATTTATAGATAATGTATACATTAAGTAAAGTTTATATTGTTAATGCTGTGGAGATGAAACGACCTCAATATGGTGGTAAAAGGTTCTGACTGGGTCAGACTCAGACCCTGGTCTGATGTGTTCATACGGACTGTTGTGATTTAGGATCAGGCCTGGGTCATTCACTATTCAATTAAAAATGATATGTCATAATTGAATGACTGTACATTTGCTATTTGTTTTGCTCATTATATACCTGAAACAGAACAGGGTTTTTTTGTTTTTGTGCGTCATTCTAAAGTTTATCTTAAAAATGTAGTCTACTAAAGATGACTGATTGCCTACTTAAAATGGTTGCGTAAACGCTTATGCATTCAACTGTCAGCCCTTAGTTCAATGTGTGTAATGGAAGTGTAACTGCTTCCTTGCCTTTTGGAACATAAATCAAAACATTTTCAGGAATCTGTTAAATTATTGTTTGTCTGCAGTGAAATCAGGATAAATGTATGTATTTATATTCTGACTATATTACTACATTAATAATCCGTTACTCTCCATCTTAGATCTGTGTTATAGTTTCTGCTGATATTCGACTGCATCACCTATTATAAAATAGCTCAAGGCTGTATTGCTGATTACTTAGGTTAGAACCCACCGCAGTTGTGTCCGGTTAGAACTTATAAAAAGGATGCTTCGACTTCTAATTCTCCCTGAAGCCAACCCTTGTTATATACTCTCCGACTATGCTTGTCACGATGACTAAGCCAGTTAGATCTATCCATATATGGTTCTACCACATCTATCTGATATCAGCACTAGGTCGGCTCGGGCCAAATATAGGGATTGTCATACTAGACATGTCATATGTCATATAGCCCAACGTCCTAGTCAGAGTCTTCGTTACAGCCACCCCAGATTTCACGTTGAAATCTATACCGTATCCAGAAGACTCGAACAATTTTCCTTTCTTTCGGATAAGTTCTAACAGGCCAGGCCTGATAGTTATCCAGCAAGGGAAACCCTCGAAGATGTTAATATCTCTCCATTAGTCTGCTGACGATCTGTGTATGCTCACAATCCAAACTATTTGGCGAGCATGCTCACAATCCAAACTATTTGGTGATAAATGCTCCCTCAATATTATTGACTTGGTTTGGCTGTGCGGCAGGAGATACCTCGGAAGTTACCGCCACCCCGTGCAAAACTTGAAGATCTCTCATGATTCTGACACGCAACTCCCCAGGTTGATCCCTCAATCCGACCTGCCCGGCAACTGTGCGTAACAAAACAGTTCGCCCCGAACCATCATCCAGAACCGCACACACTTCCATCACCTTGCCACAAACCAGAACCCTGCACACCTTCAACACGACATCTCTCCCTTTAGGTGGTGGACAGCCCACACACAAGGACTCTCCCGCTACAGTCAAGACTGCAAAAGCCGGCTGCGGCAATTCCTCTTGTAAATCCTGTCCCGTCTCGATCCCAGGTGTCCCAAGGCTCCGCTTCGTTACATTCTAAGGTTCCACTTCGTTACATTGCCACCCCCAGATTTCCCATGGAAATCTGTACCATATCTAGAAGGCTTGAACAGTAGACCCCTCAGGCCACCCCAATACAAGCATACGGAGGCTTGAACAGCAAACGTCAGCCATTCAGGCCACCCCATTGAGGGCGTCCAAGCGTCCCGCTTTCTTCCTTTGATGTTATGGTGGGTCATAAAAACCTCAAGATCAAATCACATGCCACCCATTAAGGGCGTTCCCTGTCAATGGGTCAGAGTCAGCCAACCCATGCAGTTCCAGTTTGAAGTAACGCCCTCTTGACCGTATCAAGGGTGGTCCACAACTTCGGACCCAGTCTTCTACAACACCACTAACGCCCTCTTGACCGTATCAAGGGTGGTCCACAACTTCGGACCCAGGCTTCTACAACACCACTAACGCCCTCTTGACCGTATCAAGGGTGGTCCACAACTTCGGACCCAGGCTTCTACAACACCACGCCACCACTTCGACCCTGGCGTCTACAACACAACGCCATCACTTCGACCCTGGCGTCTACAACACGACGCCATCACTTCAACCCTGGCTACCTTCAGGGAGGTGATCATGTCCAGTGCTCTCTCGCTCTCTCTCTCCTGCACATCACCAGTTCTCTCCCTCTTAAGACAGATAGTCTCTCTCTCCTGCACGTCACCAGTGCTCGCTCTCCTGCACATCACCAGTGCTCTGCACGTCACCAGTGCTCTCTCTCCTGCACATCACCAGTGCTCTGCACATCACCAGTGCTCTCTCTCCTGCACATCACCAGTGCTCTCTCTCCTGCACGTCACCAGTGCGCTCTCTCTCCTGCACATCACCAGTGCTCTGCACATCACCAGTGCTCTCTCCTGCACATCACCAGTGCTCTCACGGTGCTCACCAGAACCTTCTGACTCTAAGGGCCGGGGAGGTCTCACAGACCTTGTATTGATCCTTTGGAAAATTCTATATCACACATGCATGTGAAGGAAACGAAAGGAAGCTCAGTTTACGTTGTGGGTAGTGGAAGAATTACAGCATGTCTCCCTTGGGGTGTTTTTTTGGGGGGGAGACACGGAGACTTACTGAGTGTTACAGATGTACCAAATTATGTTTATTTTCTTGAAGCTTCTGGATTGAGAATGTTGGTGGTTTTGACATCTGGACAGAGCGCAATACAGATTGTTACAATTTCCAAAGCAGGAACATCCAACAGAGCTTATAAATGAAACTGGGTGACTGGAGGTTGAGGCCACTTGAGGAGTAATTCCTGGGAAGAATATGGCTGGGTTAGAATATAATCTAAAATATGACGGATGGTTGGAGAATAGAATATGTATGTTTGGTGTATAACTATATAGGGATGTTCATAGAAAAAGTGTTCATGACATGCCGCTCTTTAGGCGTGGATATGGGCTTGGCAAGTTGTCATTCCGTGTTTGGGTTATATTGTGGTGTGGGCGTGACATGATGTTTTAGGGGGGGGGTGACTTTTATGTGGGCATGGCCTGGGCTTTGACTTGCCTTCCCTGATTACAATCACAGCCCATTCCCGACCCGCTGTGGGCATGTATAACATATACATTGACGCACACACACACACACACACACATAAACTTTATTTCAAGGTACTTGAAATACATTGGGCGTTACTATTTGATAGGACGGAGAACTCCGTTTATGCGTTTATGCTCGGGGTGTTAACTATGGAATCGTGCATTTCCCGTCAGCTAGTGTTTTGGTCGGGCACGTGACATCATCAGGGATGGAGATCCCTGATGTCATCAATATTAATCCCATATAGACCAATTATTTCTTTACAAACATTGGGACTGGGCGCACGGGTGACTGTTTCATGTAATCAATTCCCAACAGATCTCCAAACCTGTTGTTTTGGGGAGCGCTGGTTTCAGTCCATTCAATCTCTCTTGTGTGTTGGCAAGTGAGATGCACCCTAGGAGACATTTATACTTCAAAGCGCAACAGTATTGCGCACAGAGAACAGCTGATATACAAGCTCACATCGCATCACAGATGCGACAGTTGTGAGCGTAGAGGTCTGCGTGCGCGACACCATCGCGGGACGAAGCATAGATTATACTTGATGGGCTGCAGGTGCGCGTGCAGCCATGGACAAACAGGCTCTGCTGCCGTGATCATGAGTGCACCTCCCGTTCTTATGACAGCGACTGGAGGTGTGGTTTTGAGGACAATTGTTTTGAATTGCTATTATTGTTCAAACACAACAGAAACCAATGGATTATATATTTCAAGGGTGAGAGATCACAATAAAAATCCTATTCATTCTTCCTCCACACTGATAAAAACAGCATCTGAAAGTTTGATGGGGCATTTTTTACACGTGAGTGCAGTTAGAACTTTTCCATTGCATCTTATGAGAGGTGGTGTTCTTCTGCTGCCTTTATGCGTGCGCATGCTGTTGCTTATCAGTGTGACGTCTGTTAAGGCGTCTATATGGAGATCCCTGATGTCATCAATATTGGCCAGCAACTCTACATCTGACCTCAATCCCATAGATCTGAGAGATCTCCATATATGGAGCTGATCTGTTCTGACATTCCATATGTTGATCCTTCCCCATCCATCCTTCCTTTTCGATGTCTCCCTTTTGACTGATACCTGTCCATTTAAACTCTAGACGGGCCTGCCCCAAAATTATTAGTGCAGCCGTGCCCGGCAGCCGGCGAAAACTAGAGTTCTCACCAGGCCCGAAAATGAAGATCTTACCCCCCATGCCAAAGCGCCAGCGCTCGCCCAGCAGTCTGCTGTCACCCAGGCAGATGTGTGCACGTGACCTCTTGCCCTCAGGCGTCTTACTGGTATAATTAAAGTATTTGTTGACACTGATACGTTTATAGATACGATTTTGAAAGCTGGACTTTTACAGTTTTTACACCATGTGGTATTGCTACTTTTACACTGTGGTATTGCGACTTTTACTTAAGTCAATTATCTGGGATAAGTGGGACAGTTTGCTATGCCTCCTCCCTTCCCCAGTACTGCTGAGCTGCATCTTTTAGTACTGTATACTGCAAATTGAGTTTGAATTTGTATGTGCTACACAAAGTTTTGAAAGCGTCAGAGATGATGGTCACATTAAAATGCATTTGGGACACCCCCAAATGCATTTGGGACACCCCCCCCCCCCCCCCCCCCACACACACGTGTACACACATCACTCACAGCACACACGCACATACACGCGCGTGCACACACACACGCACACACACACACACACACACACACACACACACACACACACACACACACACACACACACTCTTCATCAAGACAACCCCCATGCAGCAGGAGAGTGATTAAGCAGAATTGTTTTCTTCTTTCACCTTCCTTCGGCTAAAGAAGCCTTAACTAAGTAAGCCACTACTGTTGTAGGACAGAATCAGGGGTGCCGTGTGATAAAGCCTTTGAGAAGCTCCACAACAATGTAGGATTTTCCACCGTGATCTTTCCTGAGGGCCGAATCTATCAGGTCAGAATCTGGCCGTGGTCGTGTCTTAACTGTCTTCCCACCTTGAAGTAGAGAGAGACGATGTAAGGACGGAGTGATAGTGGTTGAAGGGGAGAGAAATCGGATGAGAGGATAGACTGATATAGGCTAGCTGGTCACTAAACGACGGAGGACCAAAAGGTGGCGTATTTTCATGATGCTCCACCCAGTGATCCTGTGTGTGCTGGTGGTGAACGTATCCATCACTGTCCTCTATTGGATTTACATCCTCACTGAAGCCTTCTGTAGGAGAGAACCTGATGAGTGTGACTGCCAATAGACCATGCAGGTATAACATGGTTTGTTCTATACTTTGGTGGTGTTGATTTTGACAGCGAATGTGCGAAATAAATTATTTAGTTTGAGTAATATTTAAGTCATCTGAAATGTTTTAGCGTTAAAATCATACGATTTTAGTTGACTAAATCTACAGTAGATTTTGTCGACTAATATATGTGTTTTGGGTGGGCATTGATGGCCTCGTAATGCCTGATTTTACACTTGGTTGCCCACTCTGAAAATAGATCGCTATGTTCAGGGTGCAATCAAGTTTAGTTCTACTGGATCTCTTCTCCAGTATTATAGTGAAGTTTTTAGTGGTGGACGAAATTGTCAGTGTATTTAGTCTTAGTTTTAGTCATCGTAGCTTAGTTTCTATTTCGTTTTTGTTTCGTTTTCATCAGTGAAATTTGACGAACATTTGTCATAGTTTTAGTTGATGAAATCAACACTTTTATGTTATGTCACAGACAGTTCTATTTTAATATAGTGACTGTTCTAATCTATTTTAGTCTATTGTCCAGTCTTGTGCTCTACTCTAGTTGAGTCAATGCTATTCAAATCGGTTGCCATTTTGTTCTTTGGTCTATTGGAATTTCTGTTCTAACTATATGGAAGGAGTAACCAGAACTGGGCTACCACTTTGTTCAAAGGCAGACGCCAGTCTAAAAATATCATGAATCTGATGTTCTGTGTGTTGTTGCATGTGTTCTTTTGATGTAATTTGTTTTGTTAACGTGGTCGTGTATCTAAAGATGGAATATACTGTATAAGGTTCCAATGCATTCTGTGATCTTACTCAAACAGTAAGATGTTCTCAAGCAGGACATACAGTACAGGGCTGATTTAGACCCCTTAATTTACACTGCCGTGCTAAACTCGTTATTTGGTTTTATACAGTCAAATTATACTGCTGAGTGTGGCCTAGCTAGTTTTAAGCCGATCTGTTTACAGTAACGTTTATTTTCTGAACATTTTAGTTTCCTGTTGGAAGATTATCTTTGGAGTAAACCATGCCATCTGATTGTTTACAAATTGGCTGACTAACTTGCAAACAAACAGCTGCGACTACGTCCACAGGAGGTGCGCATTGGTTGTTATCTTTGAAATTCAACTATATGTCAATAATGAACAATTGTCTGTTACAGTGTACAGAACGGTCAAAATGGAGATGTATACACTGTATACACATAGTGTATACATCTCCTTTTGATGTAAACAAGTCACACTACCTACCTAAAGTGGGTCTGGTTTTAATTGATACAATTACACAGTAACAAACTGTTTGCATCAAAAATGTAAATGTCTGCTGAGCAATAAGACAGGCCGGATTTTAGATTGAGCATAGTAAAGTTGTTATCTCATATGAGTTAACAAATTTACTATGATCTACAAATTTTACAACATTTTATTAAGTGACTTAAACGACATGTTGGACGTTGTAAATATGGCAACCTGTGTGTGTGTGTGTGTGTGTGTGTGTGTAAATGGTAAATGGTGCATTTATATAGCGCGTTTATCCAAGGCGCTTTACATAGATTGTGCATTACATTCACACACACACATTCATACACCGATGGCTGTGGAAACCATGCAAGGCACCAACCAGCACATCAGGAGCAATTAGGGGTTCAGTGTCTTGCTCAAGGACACTTCGACACTCTGGGGGAGCCCGGGTTCGAACTGGCGATCTTGCGGTTACCATCCAGCCACTCTACCCCTGAGACACCGAGAGGTGGGTATTATCTAGCATCATACTGACACAGATTATAATAATCCAGATTCACACACACTTTAGCTGCGCCAGCAGCAGTTAGATTGAGTTCATTGTGGAAGCATATTCCACCTATGGGAAGAACAGGATCAAAGCTGTTTATAGAGGAAGACAGATCAGCAGGATTGCTCACCCCAAACCAGCCGTCAGTACATAATCACCAAACAATACTCGACTAACCCTGTTTCTATAGGGACCGAGCCTTACGTCCAAACAGACAACCTGCTGTGCAGTCTACAGCCACGATTACTGCCAGAGACTCATTCAGCCTTCCTCCGTCAATCAGCAAGCACAGTCACTCCTCCAGCCATCTGAGCAGAAGTTGTTCCAGCGAGCCAGTCGTCCAGCCATGCATCCCCTGCTAATCAGCATATTAACTACCAACACCTCTTTAACAGTGTTTCTGTGGCAGTTCCTGTTAAGAGAGGTCTTCTGTAAACCAATTGAGGCGGCGCCAGAATCACCAGGTGATCCAGAAGCCGTCACCACCACCTGAAAGGTATTGTTATTCTTATTATTCACACTAACTGTAAGCTACTTGAACAGTAACAGTGCTTGTAGCTAAGGGATAAGCGATTGTCCTAGACCGACGACGATGGAGAGGGCCAATATATTTCCACACTCGCGCCAGAGGGCCCACAGTGCATGTTACTGTCGTAGCAAAAATAGCTGATCTACAAGCTTGTAGATCAGCTATTTTTGCTATATTTGAATTGAAAACCTGAATAATTTTTGCTATTTTTGAATTGGAATCCTGAAAAGTAACCTTTTTATTGAATTTCAAATGCATTTAGTTATAGTTATGTTAACTTTATGTGTTACATACTGTAACTACATTGGACACAAAAAGACAATAACTAGTCATTCAATACTAGTCATGAAGTAATTAAAGCGGGTTGGGAATTGTAACAGCTGAAATCAATTATATATCAGTATTCTGATATTAACATGCGGGCCGCATTAAGTGAAGGTGGGGGCCGCATGTGGCCCCCGGGCCGCCAGTTGCCCACCCCTGTCCTAGACCTAGACCAAACACATGGTATTGTATTGTGTTAGTGTGGTCGCAGTAGGCAACCAGACTATATCTATCTCTGGACAGGGCCCATGGTCCATATATGGAGCTGGCCTCTTCTGACATCACACCACTCCATATTTGGGCACGCCTGACACAGAACCCCATATATAGGAATACAGGGACATAGAGAGACACATACAGAAATCTCCATATACTGTATGGGCATAAAAGGGACACAGACAGATGGGTGGAACGGGTACTGCATTTCCGGTTGTCCAGAACCGGCACAAAAGCCTCATTTGGCATGCCTGACAAAGAACTCCATATATGGGCATAAAAGGGACACAATGCACTCTGTCGAGCTGCCAACCTGCGCTTCGCACACAAGTTGGCCATGAATGGCCTACTTGTGCACGAGCAGAGCGCGCAACTTACCTCTGACTCTTGTCAACTTACCATCCCTCCCTCTATAAAATATAACAAATAAAGACGAAACCCATAAACAAACAAACAATTTAAAATAAAACTTACACGTAGAAAACAAAATCCCTTTCCTACAACAACAACAAAAATACTTTAGAGAATTAATAGGTTCTTGCACCTAATTAACTTTGACCTCCGGATTGTCTGGTAACAGGCGTCAAATCTAGATTTGTATTAATTACGGTAAATAAAATTGACTTTTTAAGTTATGTCAAATCAATTTAATTTGCCATAAGCAGACTCCAATCAAGTTATTGAAACATCCGAATTATATGTCCCATTCGAGATACCCATTACAAGTGATTCTAAATATTTTAAGTTCCCTATATCCCTGTAACACCCAGCGTTGCAATAATACAACATGTTTTAATGCATTCATTCATTATTTCTTTCACCTAAACGTCATCATTGATGTTCATTGCAATGCCATTGGTCATGATATTTGCATATAAATACCCCCCACAGAGGCTGAAATTCACACAAATTAAAAATCTCTAGACTTTAACCTATGACCTTTGACGGTCAACCCTGATAAAAGTAAGTAAAATAACTAATATATGTTTTTTTGTGATCATTAGAATGTCTAGAACATGTTTTATTTAATATTGTGAAAGATATCCCCCAAATGTAAATGATTAATTTATTATATTATTATGATTTTAATTATTATTATAAATATGCATAACATTTGCAAAGTTTCCTCTGATAAGTCCTAGTAGTAGTAAAAAGTAGTAGTACGGTTTTTGCAAGTAGAAATTAATCCAGGTTTTACAGGGATATACAACTTTGAAACTCATATTGGTTACGTCATCCACATAATGTCAGTTTTTACACAAACATAGTTACGTCATCAGCCAATCGAGCGACGCCACCAAAAATACACAATCCCTGATTGGATTGGCCGAGCGACGCCACCAAAGATACACAATCCAAGATACACAATTGGCCAAGGGGACCACCAAAATTCACAATCCCTCATTGGCCGAGACAGTCACCGACATACACAGCCGGAAACAGTACTTGCGCGCTCTGCTCGCGCAAGTAATAACTGCCATTCTATAAAAGTGGGTCTTTAGGAGGGATTTAAAACGTGTTAAAGACTGAGTTAACCTCAGTTCCTTGCTCTGGAAGGCTGTTCCAAAGCATCGGGGCCTTTACAACAAAGGCCCCGATCTCCTTTGGTGACCAATTTAGCCTTATGGGTCACCTTAAGTAGACCCCGGCCAGAAGACCTTAGGGTACGTGGTGGCACATCATATTCAACCATATTGCAAAGGTGTAAGCACTGTTGCATCCACACAGCTGGCTGATGTAACGAGGAGGACCATGCTGTTGGCGTGACGTTGCTGTCGACAGTCTGGAATGAATGAATGAATGAATGAATGAATGAATGAATGAATGAATGAATGGGACTGGGAGTGTAAAATGCTTTTAACCACGGCGCGTGGAACAGCTCTCGTCTCGAGTCAAACTCTAAGCTCTGAACTGCCTCTGTTCTGCACTGACCTCGATCTTCTTTTCCCCCATATTCAGACCCATTTCCTGCACAGACACACACACACGTTCTTATAGCGGTAGTTTGTGTTCCAGGGCCCCCCACTTCATTGTTTTGCAGTTTGAGTGTTATTGCCCGTTAATCAGCTTATAGGGTTGGTGTGTCTGAGCTGCTCTGATTCACTTTAACCTTCATATAGCCATACCTGACCTACACCGTCAGCTAACACTTGGATTAACACACGCGCGCACACACATGTACGTACGCATGCATGCACACACACACACACACACACACACACACACACACACACACACACACACACACACACACACACCTCTCTCTCTCTCTATCTCCCTCTCGACCTCGTAATCTATCACACATGCAAGCATGCAGGTACTAACACACACACACACGTTCTCTCTTCCATCTGTGTGCACAGACTGGATGCTTATGGTCCCACCCGTGATGATGATGTGCATGTACCAACGAGGATGGAGAGACCAATCGGAATTCACAGATGATGTGCATGTACCAACGAGGATGGAGAGACCAATCAGAATTCAAGACGGGAGGATGAAATCCAGAAGATGTCCTAATATTACATGATTTTTAAATGGCTGTGAGTTCAGGTGGTGCACACAGACTTGTCTGAGTCTTCTCTCATTGCATCCATGCATTAGACCAAGTGACATTATAATAGTGATATTAACATGATCGTTCACCTTTTGTGGTGGTAAAACAGACAAAGAATTACAGTTTCTACATAACCTAGTCCACAGGATTAGATTATGTAATATGTACTATTCCTAAATTGCAATGAAATGCATTGAGATCACTGGCTGGCACAAAGACTAAATAATTTGTCCACAGTCTAAACAAGCATCCAAATTTGCTTATAATTCTCAGACAGAATGACAGAAAGTTCTGCTTGTGTGGACCACCTGAAAGAATCCTGGCTATTATTATTAATAGTTCCTGATAGTATTGCAATCCTCTGTAATTCGTCTGTTTTATCATTGGTTAGCGATTATTGCATGATGGCATGGCCCTAATTTAAAGCGAGACAAGTAGCTTGTGAGACAACGAGCATTGTTCAAATCCCATTTATAGCTTTGTACTGTACAGAAAGTTTCCATTTGTTTGTCACTAGGCCAGACTGACTGGGATGTATCACTGAAATTCTGAAAAGAGCTATTAAACTGTGTATGTACAGTATGACCTTATCTTGTTTCTTTCTTTACTGTTACCCAATACACCGACACCACGGCGCGTAATCAGCGCCTCAAACTGTGACTCCGCCCACCCCCTGGGGAAGTTGTGATTTGCGCTCGTTCACTGCAATGCAATCTGCGGCATTTTCAAAACAATATTGAGCAGAGTAGCGATTATCAAACGTATTTGCAATGCCATACGTTGAAAGATCTGTTGCCTGTGGACAAGGCACGCTACCTCCGCAAGTTAGATAACATCGGCATAGATGTTTGTCCGTATGTGATTAAGGATTGGACCAAGTTGCATTGGCAGCCATAGAAAATTCTTACCCCAGGCTAAAACCGGATGTGACGTTTTTGGGCGTTCCTGTCTAGCTTCGTGTCAGTGTATGTGTGTTAGCCAGTTTATCTGCTAGCATCCTGATGCTACAGATTCACCACTCCCATTGGCTGTTGCGACCTCTATAGTTCCCATGATTGGTTGAAGTCACTCTACTCTGGGTCATAACTGTTACTAATGCTTTGCATAAGGTTTTGACCTTCTCACCATTGACTTCCATTATGAAATGTAAGTTAAATATTTCAATTTAAAACGTGAAGTTTTATGTTTTGGAAAAACAAATTTGGCGTTGATCCGTCCAGTAAACGTTGGTGAAAACCTACAAATCTACACATTTGCCTTCGGCTTGGCAGAGATATTGCTAATGTAAAAATCTGGATTTGTATCTATATGCTGTAAATGACTGCTGAGTAACACACACACACACACACACACACACACATCACCCTGTGTACAAAAGCAACAATACACTTTTACTAATTACAATGTTTGGTACACAAGACGGACACGTTGTCCACCATAATAATAACCGTGTTTATCTTTTTTAGTACAGAAGAAACACACACACGGCCGGATTAACCATAGGCCGCTGGGTGCAGCTGCACCGGGGCACAAGGGGGGCATCTTGAAAAGAAAAAAAAGGGCAGGGTTTATTTTTAGTTTTTTAGGGGCCTATATACAGTACAGCTTTTGTCCCCACACGTCTCAAGATTTGCCATTGACAATGAAAGGGGAATTCAGGTCAAATGTCCGCTAAATCTTGTCCCCACACGTCTCATATATTTTAGTAACAACGTTAACAGTAGCCTATATACTGCACTTTTGTTTGTGGATTTTGAAATAAAAATCCAATCATATTCTGTTTTCATTCATGTAATTTATTGTACTGGGTTCGATCCTGGTTCAGGATAATTAATGTTACACATTAGGCTAGCTCTGGTCCATAGCCCTACAAATTAAATAAATAGTGAAAATGGCTAATCTACAGGCTCAGGATGTGTAGCAAAGCAACACGTGAGCTTGTAAATGAGCTATTTTAGCCATTTCTGAAATGCATATAAGGGGGAGGCGTCATAAGGCGTCCTGTGGCACTGAGTGAGGTGGTTAAAAAAAGAAAACCAATGTAATTTATTGCAATGGTTACCCATTTTATTCCAGTGAAGTTGTATGATTTGCCTATTCTTTATGGTGTTCGGGGTCGGTCGCACCCACGCCATGGGGGGCACTAAAAATGATCTGCACAGGGGCACTCATGGGGGTTAATCCGGCCCTGCACACACACACACACACACACACACACACACACACACACACACACACACACACACACACACACAGCCATAAACAAGGATATTATGGCAATCATTGGCAATCTGGAACCTTTTGGCCACCTCCTCTGGACTTTGAACCTAATTAGAGTAAAATGCACGCGTGCGCACGCACGCACACACACACACACACACACACACACACACACACACACACACACATTCACACATATCTCAACAGAGCTGTACATAGTCCAGCATATATTTGAGTGCAGCATTAGACCTGTTCACTCTTTCATCCAGGTGTGATCTGCACAACATTTAAGATGTCTATATTACAAGTTCTGTTCTGTCTGCTGCTCTCTGTTGTTAGCTGTACAGCTCAGAAAGGTAAGACAATGAGTAGCCTAATCAGCAGACAATAGACAAATACATACTGAATAGATTATTCAGTATGTGTTTGTCTATTCAGTTGCCTTTAAAACAGAACAGACCAAACATATCATTAGCATACAGAATATCCTGCCATTCTATGCTGTTTACTACCTTACTAAGAAGGCTTAACTAAGTTAACTCTAATTTCTATTGCTGATCATATTATTTATTTACTTTACTTTATTTGTTTATTTGGACGGGACAGAGTATATTCATGAAAATTACATAAAATAAATTAGCATAAATACACCGGATTTAATTAGCAGAGATGCTAATTTCCATACGTAGTCCCTGGACATTGAACATTAAACAAAACTGACATAACATAAGACATGAGAGGACACCATACAGAAACTTAATGCATTTCAAACACAGTAAAAGAAAAGATTAGAACTATTGCTAGGGTAGGCCAACTCTATTGTGGTCTAAGTTTTTTTAGCCACTGTTTCAATTGTCCTTTAAAAGCTGTGAACGTGCATGGGGATCTCCCTCAGTGTGACAGGGAGCTCATTCCAGTATTGACAACCTTTGATGGGAAGAACATTTTGACTGAAGGTAGTAGATCTTCTGCCATAGACCTCACAGTCACCCCTGGATACTTATTTAGAGTCATGGTTAGTTTTGTGTGTTTCTTCTGTACTAAAAAAGATAAACACAGTTGTTATTATTATGGGGGACAACGTGTCCGTCTTGTGTACCAAACATTGTAATTAGTAAAAGTGTATTGTTGCTTTTGTACACAGGGTGATTACTGTAGGCTAGTAGTCACTGTGTCTAAATATATGTAGCAATAGGGGGCAAAGTTGTGTGTTGGTCTTGAGGTACATACAATGCAACATCCTGAGTATTTAACTAACTAACTCTGGATTTTACTACTAGAGAGAACTGAGAGCCTCCCAATAGAATATGAAGAGTTTGTTCCATGCACACAATTACCACTTTCCCTATAGATAAAACTGATTTATTAGTTGGTCCTTGAGGGAAAGGTTGCTGTATAGATCTGAAATTAGAGTTAATGTTTGAACTGTATAATAAATGGGCACTTTTACCTGCAGCCTTCTACCGTCACCAAGCTATATCTAGCTTGTGTACTGCATCATATATGCCCTGTGTTGATTATTATTGTCTCCACCAGGCCGAAGGCATGGGGAGAGAGTATGTTTTGCACTCCGTCCGTGTGTCCGTGTGTGTGTGTGTGTGTCCGTCCGTCTGTTACCAGCTAATCTCCGGCACCGTTAACCCGGTCGATGCCAAACTTTGCACACACACTCCCTGGATGCCAACGATGAACCTCTGCCCCACATTTTCCAGAACGGCCTGTTATAGCGCCACCATGAGGCCGACTTTTGTAAAACACATTTTTTGATATTACTCCTCCAGATTCTGTCAAAAAATCTCACAAATCGTTACACACTATCTCTATGGTCATGTGCTCAAGTGGGATCTGTCCGATATTTCATATTCCATCCTAATTGGCTATAATTAGCTTTCACAGTTTGCAAGATTGCCCCGTTTTGAACAAAAGCCTCAAATCATGAATGCAGCATGCAATTTACGTGAAATCTTTCACACATTTTCTTACTAGGCTGAGGAATATATCCCACCCTTTTCACATTGGCCTGTTATAGCGCCACCAACAGGTTGATTTTTGCAAAACATATTTTTGGAACAAAATGCCTAAAAAACATGTTTATATTAATCCTAAACATTTTGCCAAACATCTCACACAGTCCTATCCTCCTGGTGGAGACCTGTGCCCAGAAGGGCACTTTTTCTAGTTATAGTTAGGGTTGTCCCGATCGGATCGGGTGATCGAAAATCGGGGCCGATCACGTCATTTTCAAATGATCGGAATCGGATCGGGTGCCAAAAAACATGATCGGGACATTCCTAGTATCAATATTATATCCATATCATGATATTAGACTGGAAACTGTCTGTGATTTGGGATATTGTACAATTGTGATATGGCAGGTGTGTTTAGAATATGTCTAGAATATGTCTCCTGTGTATTTTTGGTTTCTTCCTGAAAGCTGAAAGCCTTTGAGTCAAAAGGCCCATCGAAATACAACACGTTAGTGACATCACAATATCATCCCCTCCCTTAATCCCTCCCCCTTTATCAGACAACAACAGCTGGGTGCGGCTGGGTTTAGTGTGGCTGCGCCAGGCTAGTGAATCACCACCACCCACCTGAAAACCAGGCATACCTAATGAACTGGTGGTTGTGGCTACATAAAAACATAATTTTAACACTTTCAGACCAAATATTTCTATATATAGTTAGCATAATCATAGTAGGGGGACTGCATTCCAGCATTCCATCTTTAAGACAGTAAGGGATTTACATAGGTTGGGGTCCCACATATATAAATCACATCAATTGGGGGATCCATGACCTAGTCTACCTATAGTGGGGGTCCTTGAGACTATTGAGATAGTAAGCCAAAACTCCAATGTACGTGCGTGCGTGCGTGCGTGTGTGTGTGTGTGTGTGTGTGTCTGTGTGTGTGTGTGTGTGTGTGTGTGTGTGTGTGCGTGCGTGCGTGCGTGCGTGCGCATAGGTCACAGAGCTGCTGTGTCCCAGTCCATCACCGTCCAGCCCTGGCTAATTGGACTGACAGCTGTAGTTGGTTTCCTCTTCATCGTCTTCGTCATGCTCATTATAAAACGAGTGCTCAGAAAGGACGGGTGAGAACGTGCACATTTGACATGCACGCGCACGCACACACACTCACACACACACACACACACACAGACACACAGACACACACACACACACACACACACACCATGTAGCTCTTGATAGTTAGCACTAGCAGTATGGGATTTATATCTTCCATCTTAGTTTACAGATAGTCCCAAAAGTGTTTTATGGACCGGACACCTTTGATCGGTATAAATTATTGTATTCATTTATTTATGATATAACCTCAGAGAGCTTTTAACCGGCTGCCTGCCGAACACATGGAACACGAGAACCTACTCTTTCTAACTGCTCCGCCAAACGCGAATTTCTCGGGTTTGAATTGTTTAATCGCTTTTTGATCGGTTTCGATGCTTAGCTGATGTTGCTACCGCAAACATTACTCTGGGACACAAAACACACAATGGCGCGGCCATTTCGAAGATGCGCGCGCATCCACTTCCATTCTAAGCCCTGCGCTCCAAGCCCTGTATCTCAGAAACGACATTGAGGGGCAGTTTCTGGGCCAGACAAGCGTTTTCAACGGCCTGTAGCAGGCGCTGTGATACTCGCGGTCGGCTTTATCCACCATCGACCGAGAGAACAACAACCGGACCACACACAGCAGTTTGTCACAGGAACATGGAATTACGGATATTTGGATCTTCAAAGTAAGTGTTACGCGTGATAAAACCCTGGCAGTACGCGATCGAGGGATTCATTAATGCTAGCGGTAAAGCATAAACTACAAGACCCAGAACTGGAGTGACTTAAGTAACAAGTTATGGTTAGTTACAATGAAGTGGTGGAAAAAGTACTAAAGTTTTTATAACTTGAGTAAAAGTACAAAAGTATTGGAATCAAAATGTACTTAAAGTACCAAAAGTAGAAAGTACTTTCAAGTTTTCAAAATGTATACAAATATTTTGAAAATAGCAGATCACAATGTGTCGCTATTTTCAAATGGCCGAAAGGAATATAGGGCTGAAGTGTTTAATGTATGTTTTGTAATAATAATCAACTAAGTAGCTAGTAACTAAAGTTTTAAAATAAATGTAGTGGAGTAAAAGTATAATATCTGCCTCTGAGATGTAGTGGAGTAGAAGTAACTACTTGCCTATCGGGCCCTCTGGCTCTTTAGGCAAGTAGGAACGCAGCCACCTTAATAGCCTACAGTAAAAGTACTGGAAATTGGAAATAACCTACTCAAGTACAAATACCTCAAAATTGTATTTAATTACAGTAGCCTACTCAAGCAAATGTACTTATAGTTACTTTACACCACTGCTTTTCTTGTTGTGTTGCAGAGAGGATGAGGAGGAGGACGCTGGTTCTTTTGAGCACAGGGTTCTTAAGGTGGACGCAGGAGAGAACCAAACCAGCTTATAGGAGGCCTTCGCCAATCAGCTCAATCAGCCAATGAAAACCAACATGAACTCTTTCATTACTGGTTGTCATCCCTATCAATCAAACCTATCTATTATAATCTGTTACCTAGGGTTATGAGTGCAATTTAAGTATTTTCTGTTGAAGCCGCATGCATCTTCAGATGCTTTTGCTATGAGTAATAATGAGACGATAAAGAACAATAAACAAAGTCTGTTAAATTTGACTGGATGTTGTTAATTGAACCTACTGTTGTCTGCTTTCTTTCTTCTTGCCCTCCTAATTAGCTGCTGTAATTTCCGGTAGTCAGCACTAGAGGGCCCTACAATACAGATACTGTAGCATGTCTGCACTCTGCAGTAGCCTCTAATAGCACTCCAATTCTAATTCATTGATTGTATTCTGATATTGTTAATGCTGGATCAAGTAGCCTACAGAAGGCCAATGTTTTCAGTATATCACGTTTATAGCATACAGTTTATTTCTATATGCCTACTATTTCAAGACTAGAAATATTATCTTTGGGGTGGTAACGCGGTGTCACTGTATTTAATTGCGACCGCAGGTCGCATTTACTATGAAAACGTCTATTTCCCGTCAGTCAGTTAGTTAGTTAGTTAGTCACCCTCGTGACATCACATGACATCACTTGACATCATAAGAAATGGAGATCCCTGATGTCATCAATATTATGTCATCCACTTTTTTCTTCAATCAATATTAAGCCCATGGGAATGCCAATATATGGAGATCCCTGATGTCATCAATATTAAGCCCATAATGGGAATGCCAATATATGGAGATCCCTGATGTCATCAATATTAAGCCCATAAATGGGAATGCCAATATATGGAGATCCCTGATGTCATCAATATTAAGCCCATAAATGGGAATGCCAATATATGGCAATTGCCATCCAAGGCATGCATAAGAAGAAATGCCACCCTTTTTCACATTGGCCTATTATAGCGTCACCAGGAGGCCACAACCTGACCTGCCCTGGTGGAGACCTGTGCCCCGAGGGCCACTTTATCTAGTTTATACTGTAACACCAATGACCAACTCAAACTCCCTAACCCCTATTGGTTTGTTAGGCCCTAACTATTAGTTAGAGGTCCTAACCGTGCACCCTGCTGCACCCCGGCCCGGTATTGACTGGCAGTAGGAGCAATTTTATCACCACGCCAAACATCAAACCAACTGCACATGAAATAGGGGTGAGCTGCCTATAATTACCCCAGGGGTGTCTTCCACAAACTCATAAATGTACATGAAACACAATTACACAAAACAACTTAACGTTTGTTTTTAGAGCACTTATGACGTAAATCGTTTGCAAGCCTAGTCTATGGGCTTTAATGTTTGTTTGTTTAGGGCACTAAACGACGACGTAATATGTCATCTTGCCGATATAAATACAGTGGGTGCCCCTCACTTACTTATAGGACCATGACATTCTATGGCTTTAGTCGCCGAGATCGTCTTTTGACATCTTTTTATATTGATTACGTTTCACAACTCTGTTCTGCATGCGTCTGTATCACTCCATGTTACATAGGCCTAGCGATTTTACACTTCCTGTTTTTCCATTTCTGACTAAAACCGCTTTCAAAATAAGACGGTTCTCCTCCATTGAAATAAACGCTTGGCAGTTCTCAAGTATAAATTCAGCCACTACATGACGGTGATGGCGGCGAATGATAGAAATCCATAGACTTGGCTGCCATATGGCGTAATCTTCAAAAAGCCCCTCAAAAAAAGACAACCATGCATTTGACAATTAAGGATTCACGGCTGGCTGCGTTTTACAGAGGAATGTCAATTGACACCAGCTTTGGCTGTAGTGGTAGTGGTGAGATGTATAGCCTGTTCTGTTCTGTTGTAGTCAGTGTAGTGAGCAGTGCACTGGCCTTGTGTGAGGTCTGTTCTGTTCTGGGAGCTGGGGAAGGGGGCAGTAGTGTGTGTGCGCGTGTGTGTGTGTGCGCGTGCGTGTTACCCTGCTGCTCTGTAATTTTCTCTCTGCCTCCTGTTGTTCGTCATGGCTGTGATTGGCTGAAGGCTTCTGTGGTCAAACCTGATTGGTTGGTTGTTTACACCTCTGGGGGAGGCTAATTGGCTAATTGGTCAAAGGAGTGGGAGTCTGGGGTTGATTGATTGGACTACTAATTACAAGTTTTTGTTTTGTCCTCAGCGTGTGTGTGTGTGTGTGTGTGTGTGTGTGTGTGTGTGTGTGTGTGTGTGTGTGTGTGTGTGTGTGTGTGTGTGTGTGTGTGTGTGTGTGTGTGTGTGTGTGTGTGTGTGTGTGTGTGTGTGTGTGTGTGTGCGTGCGTGTGCTGACGGTGTCCTGTCTTGCTCGACCCTCTGTAAATTAATCTATTCCTCTCTACTTTTATATTTCCCAAGCTCTCCTCTCCTCTGCAAAACTGAATTTAGAAGGGTTATTTTTACAAATCCTAAATAAAACTCTTTGTACATGTGCCAGTGTTAGCAAGATACACAGTTTCTAACTCATCCTTCAACATGATCTTAAAGACCATTGAATAGAGGAGGCACAATTGTGTCCACACCAAGTTATACTAGTCTGAACTGATCTCCTCTCCTCCCTTCTCCCGTCCTCTCCCCTGACCATCAAGCCGAAAACAGCAGTGTGACATTTGCTGGTGGAGAGGCCTGACCTTCTCGGTAGCCAGCTGTGGTTCCTCAGATCCCACAAGCCTGAAAACCTCTTTACTGTGTAACTCTCTCAGACCCAAGCCTCCTCTCAAACTCCAACCAGCCCTGACCATCTATAAGACTTTAGCTCTCTAACCTTCACCCCTTCAGCGCTGTGGGCTGACAGTCTGACACAGACATGAGGACTGACCGCACCGTCACCACACTGTCCCCTGCTGAGGACGAGAGAGAGAAAGGTCAGTGTCATTATATTCAAAATGGACACTGAGTCACTGTGAGGAAGACAGAGTTGTCGACACAGCAGGCGGACAAACTCAGAAAGCCTTCAGCGAGTCTTCAAGACTTTAACTAGTCTCTAATCATTTATAAGAGCTCTGTGCTTTCTTTGTCTCTTCCACTATTTACTCAATGCTCCTAAATATCTTCTAAATTCTAAATCTCAAGTTACGTGTGTGTGTTTAGACAGCTGGCAATACGTAGGCAAGCATGTGGTAGGTGTGTGTGTGTGTGTGTGTGTGTGTGTGCGTGCGTGCGTGCGTGCGTGCGTGCGTGCGTGGGTGCGTGCGTGTGTCTGGCTACTAGTACCTAATCCTCCCCTCTAGGGACAGCCCACACAATTAAAGATGTGTGTGTACACTTGCGCATGTGCGTGCGTGTGTGTGCGTGTGTGCGTGTTTGTGTGTGTGTGTTCTGAGAGAGAGAGAGAGAGAGAGAGAGAGAGAGAGAGAGAGAGAGAGGGAGAGAGATGGTCAGAAAGGAGAGGAGCAGTTGGTTTGTGAACCAAGAGAAGAGAGAAGGTCTGTGTGAATTCAGAGTGGGACCAGAGTGGACATGATAGAGCTTCCAGAACTAAGCATGGAATGAAACATGGTGGGAACAACTCTGACAGGTACTGGAGCTGAGCCTGGAACCCTGATGGATTGGAACCCGACAAAGAAACACACAGGGTCAGAACACATAGAATGTGACACTTGGACAACCGGGACACAATACCGCAAAAACAATTGCCAGCCAATGTGATGAGAAATTATGTGGGTTGGGGACATGATTGCTCACATGCCAGGACAGCCAGAACATGCCTAATTAAATACAGAGCAAACTTCTGCCCTCACATAAACTGACTAGAAGTGTCAAAGATTACAGCTCAAAGGGACAGGCGGAGTTCAAGGCTGTTACGAAATAGAATTCACTACTAACACAATCTCTGGATGTCTCAACTCAAGGACTAGAACTTGCTGGGACGGTGGGACCAACATCTACGGTGCGTAGGGGAACCAAACACGAATCACAGACTGGGACATTTATCGAGAGGTGGAAATCAGATACAATAGAATCTCAGACTTCTGTGGCTGCTGTGTATCTTGCATGGATGAGAGCTGGTAGTAGAACCTGCAGAGATTCAAGACTCTGCCAGAACCACCTGACTCTCATCTTGTTTTGGGCGCCATGATGGCTGCAACACCCGGTGTGCCAGGGAGTAATGGCGAGGCAGACAGTTCAGTGAAGTGGCAGCTGTGTTACGACGTCACTGCCAAGACGTGGTGGATGGTGAGTTTGATCTCTGACCTAACGTCTAACCTGTCTAAGCCCTATGCGCATGCATAAAGTGAGTGACAAATCGAGTGGCAAATAAGTTTTAATGCCCCCCCCCCCTTAAAAAAAAAGGGGAGGGGTTTACCAGGCTACATTATTAGTATTGCAATATACTAATGTGTGGTAATACAAGAGGTTATTCATAAAAATATAATTATGTAGAATTGTATGAGTCCTAAATTATGTGTTGTATAGTACAACATGCAAGCCTTTACAAGCCTTGGTCCCAGGGAGAAACAATATTTGCTGTTTAAGAACCATTTTAAAGGACAGTAAAGTAAAATGTGTTCATTTAGTTAAACAACGAGGATTTTACTGTGTATTAGGTTGTGATTCATTTGCACTGAACATATCATTGCTGTAATTTTAAAACAAATAAAAAACATGACAGTTTTCATTTCAAAAGTTCACATTTCTTCAGGTTAGTTCGTGCTAGACTATTTCTGTGGATATCAGCTTCATCTCAAATTAAATCTAGTTGTTTATTTCTGCATGTGAAGTTTGTGAACATACAGAAATAAATCAGTTTAATTACTTTAAACTATCAAAATAAACAATTGCAGACTCTGCAATTATATGATATCATACATAAAACAATATGTAACTATACAAAATTGACAGCTGGTATAGCAATGCTACCAGACTTTCTCTAGATGTTCAGCAATGCAAAATGCTCACTTCTTCTTTGCAGTTCGCTGTGTGGGTATCCAGGAATTACAGCCAAGTTGGCTCATGAAAACATTCCTAATATATTAAAAAGATAAGTCATAATCTAAAAAAATATGCGGTTACTTTGGATGTAATGACATTGTGTAAAAAGCAATGTGCCTGCTGATACAGCTAGTGGGCAACAGGAGTGTACTCTGCTTCCAGGAAATCCAAGTAGTGCACCTGGATGTTCTGTGTGCATTTAGAGAGTAACTGAACTTAAACAAACAGCAGCAGTGAGACAAACAACCGTTTCACAGGGTATCATCATTATTACAGACCATGTGTTTTGGGTAGTTTCCATGCTTGACAAAACCATTCCTCCTGTTGTAAATCATCATTTCTCAGTGTTTGACATTTGCGTGGCAACAACGTACGCCAGGCTGCAATAACTATCCTACTTCTACTACTGAGGGGAAACACCACCCTGGCTACAACAGAACTATGGTATGCGTTATTGCTCTGATATTGACGCCTTATCACAGTATCATCCGTGAGATCAAAAGAACAATGTGAAAGCCGCTATTTAAGTGTGTTTAGGTTTTCGCTTTGAATACAACATGTGTGATGAGTATAGCGGCAAAACATGTAGCTTTCTTAAAGTTTTCTGTCAAACAACGTAGGCTAACCCTAAATCTACTGCTGTCAACAGACCCTATACGCCCCCCTATACGTGCCTGGCTAACAACTACTGCTTCTGGTCCAATCACAACCAATTTTCACTTTAAACAACTTACTGGGTGGCATATGATGGAGAGAGAGAGAGAGAGAGAGAGAGAGAGAGAGAGAGAGCAGAAAAAGTAGGAGGTAAGTAATCATCTTCATAATGAGAGGAAAGAGGAGGGAAAAGACGAGGAGGAAGGAGATCAGGAGGGAGAGGAGAGGGAGTTGTTGAAATGGGAGTTAAAAGAAAGACAGCATGTTTTAGCATCACATACAAGCAGATTATAAACAAAAACAAAAGTTCCAAGCACTGTACAGTATTATAGAGAGATACTGTATAGAGAATCAACACTAATCTGGCTGCACCCCTCCCCCTTCCCCCAAACAGAATCCATATTCCATACTGATTCCAGAGATTCATCTTCTTAACCTGGGACTCATAATAACCAATTCAATATCAGCAGCTTTAAGCCTACTATGCCATAGGGTTCCAAATCGAGTAAATGTAATAGAGATTCCTAATAGAGATTGTGTGTATGTGGGTCACTTTTCCACCGGGACACGCCCCCCCCTCGTGGCAAAACATTGAGCAGCATGTTGGAGTTTGAAAGCGCTTGTTGTAAATCACTCAACGGTCCTGCGCACCACCTGTTCTTTTTTTGTTTGTTTTTTTTGTTTGTTTTTGGCTTTCGCCTTTATTTTATTTTTTTATGGAGGGACAGACAGTAGGCTGACAGGAAATGGGGAGAGAGATGGGGGATGACATGCAGTAAAGGCCGTCGGGATCGGGAGTCGAACCCGCGGCACACTGCCAGACTGGATTGCCAGCCAAGGTGCCTGGACCGCTGAGCCACGGCCCAGGCCGTACCACCTGTTTCTAACTTGCACACGATGCAGGAGGCAGCAGGACGTTGCATTATAGAAAACGAGCATTTCCAAACACTTAGAAAAACCATCACTGGCACCTACATGCAATTTCTTGATGGAAAGTAGCTCTTAATAACATGTCTATGGTGGATTTTTATGATACAAAAACTTAGCAGATAGAAAGAGGTAAGTCAAGCTTTCCGTAGACCTGCAAGGTTGGTGAGGTTAACATTGTACAGTGTTCCAGGTACGATGATGCATGGCCTCTATATAGACAAATCCACAGAGGGGTGACCTGGGCGCAGCCATTATTATGGTGAGGTGTACATTATTGACGATATTCAGACCATCTTGCCAGCAAGGTGCTAACTAGGTGCAACTTCCCATAGACAGCCCATTCATCCAAACAGAAAAGTCCTATCTAATTGTATTAAACAACGTCAAACTCACCAACATTGCAGCTGTACGGAAAGCTTGAATTATCCTCTTTCAATCTGTAAAGTTTTTGTTTCATAAAAATCCACTGTAGACATGGAGTTTGGAAGCACTCATTTATAGTAAAGCAACCTCCTGCATTATGTGCAAATTCAAAACAGGTGGTAAGCAGGGCTATTGAGTGATATCCAATGATCACTCCCAAACTCTGACACTTAGAGAAAAAAACCTGCACGGAATTTCTTGACTTGTCTACGGTGGATTTTTATGAAACAAAAATGTTACAGATTGAAAGAGGATAATTCAAGCTTTCTGTACAGCTCCAATGTTGGTGAGTTTGACATTGTTTAATATAAGACTTTTCTGTTTGGATGAATGGGCTGTCTATGGGAAGTTGCACCTAGTTAGCACCTTGCTGGCAGGATGCCCGCGGTCTGAATATCGTCAATTAAGAGCAGCTTTACACCTCAGCTATGATTAGCTACACCTGGCCTACCAGGCACTGCTCGGCGAATCAGTGCCCTGTACGTCTGCTATGCCAGGTGTAGCTAATCAGTGCTGAGGTACTCCCTGGACATTTTTAAATCGAGGCTAAAAACACATCTGTTCTCTATGCACTACGGTTCCGCCTAGTTATATTTTTTGATAATTTATAGCTATGCACATTTTACTATGTTTTACTATGTTTTGTGTCTTTGATATGTTTTTGATGTATTGCTGCTGTAAAGTGCACAGAGACCCCTTGGGGTGATTTTGTGCTATAAAATTAAATAAACTGAAACTGAAACTGAGGTGTAAAGCTGCACTTTGGGTGCAGGTATGCACACCTTTGCGTCAAGAAATGGCTAGAGCAGTCGTCTCTTCCGGGTTTTTAAACAGCTGGTGGATGGAAATGACGCTAGTGCGCGGCTTCAACTTGTAGCGCCAGCAAAAAACGGAAACGCTTTGCCGACGCTACAAGTTGACGCAAAGGTGTGCCTGCACACCTCAGTAATGGCTGCGCCCTGCGTGGATTCATCTACAGTACCCAGGCTCATTAAGCCATGCTATTACTCTTGTCATAAGGGGTTATACAGGAAACAAGTCTAAGACAGATTCAGACTCTGTGCACATGTTTAAGAAGCCAGGCACTAAATGACCTTGAAGCAGCAAGAAGCCGTCTTAAAGCACGTGGCTGCAGTTGTCTGATAAGCCCTCCGCTAACATCTCTGTCCTCTGGATGCTTAGAGATTAGAAAGAAGATGTAGCCCTTACAACTCCTCCTCTCTCCTCCTTGCAACTTGTTCAATTCAGCTTTACTCTTCTCACTTTTCCTTTTTCATCACAACTGATTGATTGATTGATTGATTCAATTCATCAAAACATTTAGAGACGTACAAATATACACAACTATGTAGTCAAAACAGGAAATCATCATAGGAGGGAAAATAAACATATACAGTGAGGGGGAAAAGGGGTGGGTGGGGGATTCATATTTTACGGGGGCCCGTTTCGAATTGCAGCCGCCCGTAGGTGCCCTTTGAGAGCAGTTTTGAAGGAGTCAAAGGATTTGCATGTCTTAATGACTGTTGGTAGGGCTTTCCACATTTTGGTGGCATAGGAGCGAAATGAATTTAGTCCCTTGTTTGTGCCGAATCTGGGTTGCACATGGTTTGTTGAACTCCCTCTGGTGTTGTGGTTGTAGCCTGACCAGTTTGTTTTGGGAAGTCTGGAGCCTTGTTTTAAGGTCCTTACAGGTGCTGTGATACCAGGAGGTGCATGCATAGTCGAAGAAACCTTGTACGAGGGCTCCTGTTAGGGTCTTCAAGGTGTTTTTGTTAACCAGTCAGGAGATCCTGTATAGGAATCTTTTTCTTTGGTTGACGTTTTTGATTACGTGGGTGGCCATTTTATCACCGGAAAGATTTGCCTCCCTCCAGGATGGAACCTAGGTAGGTCATTTTATCTTTTTGTGTAATAATATTGTCAACCCACTCTAACCAAGAAGCCATCTGCCTTGCTGAGATTACTATTTGATCAAAATAGAATGTATTCAGTTTTTCCCAGGTGTAAAGATAGTTTGTTATCAGCGAGCCAGGTGCAGATTCTACCAAGTTCAGAGCTGAGGGCCTATTCAACCTGCAGTTTGTTCCTGTCCGAGACCAGCAGTGCTGAGTCATCTGCGAACAGGAACAAATTGCAGTCACAAGCTGATGTCATGTCGTTTGGTTTGCATATATTAGGAACAGTAAAGGTCCTAGTATGCTTCCTTGTGGAACGCCACAGCTCACTGGGAGGGGGGGGGGGGGGGGGGGGGGGGGGACAGTGCTCCGTTCACCTCCACCATCCATTTTCTCCCCTCCAGGTAGGATTGCATCCAGCTCACTGATAAACTATCAAAACCAATTGCTTTTAGCTTGTTAACCAGTATGGAGTTCATGGTGTCAAAAGCCTTTTGGAGGTCCAGCATGACCATGCCGCAGTATTTGCCAGCATCCACCTCGTGTTTGATGTGGTCTCTCAAATAGAGGAGGCATGTGTCAGTGGAGTGGGATGTTCTGAAGCCAGATTGGAATTCATACATACATTTTTTTGTGGCAAGATACTTTTCAACCTGTTCATAGACTATTTTTCGAGATGGAGCTAAGAATAGAAATAGGGCGGTAGTTGCCGGGGTCTAATTTGCTCCCTTTCTTGTGCAGGGGGTTACTTTGGCCAGTTCGAAATCTTGGGGGACCTGTCCCTGTTTGATGGAGAGGTTTATTATGTGGGTCAGTGGGTGATGATTGGAGCTATAGAGATGGCTGAGTCTCTGAGACATTTGGAGGGAATATTGTCATGGCCAGTGGCCTTGTGGGGTTGAAGGGCACACAGTCTTTTAAGTAGGCTACCTCCTCAGTTGTTCCTCAGTTTAAAATCATCTTTACAAACACCTAGGTTTTTGTAGAAGGCTTGGGTGTTCTCTACACCAAAACACCCAGAGTGGGAGGGCAGTTTGTTAACCAGCGTTGTTGCAATTTTTGTAAAGAAGATGTTTAAGTAGATGGCTACGTCAAGCTTGTCAGTGATGAGGGTGTCATTCGATCTGATGTTTGTAAACCTGGTTTTTAGTTTCTGACCGCAGCCTAGTTGATTGTTTAGTAGTTTCCAGGGCTCCCGAGGATTGTTTTTGTTTTCCTCTGCTTTATCATTGATAAAGTTACTTTTAGTGGATTTAGTCATGGTAGTTACAATGTTTCTTAGCTTGTTTCGTTGTGTTTTTAGGATTCCCTGTTGGGTTTGGAGATCACTGTCGAAGCACTTGGCTAGCTTGGACTTGCATTTGAGAAGTTCAGAGCAGTTCAGAGCATTCTTTCTCAGATCATCTCACGTTTTCATGTACAGTTGCATACTTCACTTCAAGAAACGGATATATCCGTATCATGTCATGTATGTATGTATCTAGAAACAGAGAAAGTGTAGTGAGGGAGGCAGGGAGAGAGAATATCACACTGTTGTGAGAGAGAGAGAGAGAGAGAGAGAGAGAGAGAGTTGCCACACGGTAACATTTCTCGACCATTTTGGAAGCGGGGTGGCTCGCCGGAACCGGGCCGGAACCTTGGGCACGTTCATGTGGGTCTGGAAGTTCCGGGGACTCCCCGGGGACCCCCACACGGAGTTGCACCACTTAGTTCACATGGGTATGATTTTATATTTGTATTGCTGTTGGGACAAGGATGTGCGTTTTTTAGGGAAGGCTTTGGCAACATAACATAGAATTGTCCCGTATATAGTAGATGAAACCACCAATTTCTCCACAATAATTTAGGGGCCTATTTTACTGTGTGACATTGTTTTGGGTCCCGAGTGATACAGACATTGAAAAGTAAAGATGGCAGTTTGAACAAGTCAAGTTTCTTGAGTACTATTTTGTACTTTTGGTAAAAAAATTAATTAATTTATAATAATAATAATAAATATAGCTGCAAGCAGCGATAAGGCGGGACCAAGCAGGACGGCAATAAGAACAATATGCAGTCAGTTTTGATTGGGGGGGTTCTTGAAGTCTCATACACTGACTTCGCAGTGCCCAGATTTGAACCCATGACCTTGTGGTCCAAAGGCAAGAGCACTACCAACTGAGCTATCTGGACACAATCAGTTATAAACAGCAAAATCATTCAGTGTTTTTAATAACAATCATGTGTGTCCTGGTTTTGGGTATGGTCTGCACAGGGGACAGGTGTTAATGTGTGCACAGTGCCTACCCAGTGTCTGCCCAGTGTCTGCCCAGTGCCTGCCCAGTGCCTCCCCAGTGTCTGCCCAGTGCCTCCCCAGTGTCTGCCCAGTGTCTGCCCAGTGCCTCCCCAGTGTCTGCCCAGTGCCTGCCCAGTGCCTCCCCAGTGTCTGCCCAGTGCCTCCCCAGTGTCTGCCCAGTGCCTCCCCAGTGTCTGCCCA
>NC_136812.1:12951912-12974412 GCF_951216825.1 Electrona antarctica
TGCCGCTCACGGCTTTTGGCAACTTGGTGTGCCTGCGCTGTTGCTGGTGCCTGAAGCATTTGGGTGTCAGGTAAACAATTGCACAACTTGCATTTGGCTTTGAAAAGAGCAATTGTTCTACTCAGCCTTCCCCACCAGTCTTTAAATTCACCATGAAGTAAACAAAATAAACCCCAAAATATGGCTCATATTTTGCGATATGTAAGCTTTTATATATCAGCTGCATGATGAGCACTTGGCACCAATCTCCTCTGGGCCAGGAAACAAGAAGATCAAATTAGAGGGATCCTCTGTTATCGACAATAGCTCATTTCCTGGATTCCTCCTGGCAGTTGCTGTTTTCTCCTGGATTCCAGGGGTCTGCTTATGGGGAAGACAGCTGTGATCAGTGTGGATGGAAAGGGTTGTCTAACCTTTCCAAATATAAATAGGGCAATGTCTCAAACTTAATGTGATTCCAGACGGCACAGTATTATGTGGGCCAAAGTAGTCCCTCTACCATGGATCTGTGGTATACTTAGTATGCAGATGTGTGGCTCTTTTTGGGACCTTTTTGGTGCATCGTTGGATGACAGGGCATAGATGCAGCTCTGGGTGCAGAATGGTATTCAGTGGTGGTGAATGAGTCGAGTGACGGCAGAGTCACCGATGTTAAAAAAGGAACAAAGGTTATTTGTTGTTATTTCAGATTCGGGGTGCTGCTTATAGTGCAGTGGTATAAAGTAACTATAAGTACATTTATTTAAGTACTGTACTTAAGTACAACTTTGAGGTATTTGTGCTTTACTTTTACTCCACTACATTTGTTACTTTGTAGATTTGGATTATTATTACAAAACATGCAGTAACCATTCAGCCCTATACATTTCAGCCATTTGAAAATAGACGATCTACAAGCTCACAATGTGTCGCGAGCTGGTTAGATCTGCTATTTTCTAAACGATTTTTATATATTAGAAAACTTGAAATGAGACATTCTGCTATAATGAGTACTTTTACTTTTGGTAGGCCTACTTTAAGTACATTTTTATGCCAATACTTCTGTACTTTTACGCAAGTACATTTTGAATTCTGGACTTTTACTTGTAAGGCCCGACTCACACCTTTACATCTAGCATACAACATTGATGCATGCTAGATGTATGAAAGGGTTTGTTTACATCTTGCCCCAATGCATTTCCAATGGAAGTCACATGGTTTGACACAACATTTGTGTTGTACGGCTTTCGGCTGTGTTTCGACTGCCCCCCACCCCCTCATACAACACAAATGTTGTGTCAAACCATGTGACTCCCATTGGAAATGCATTGTGAGCTTGCATCAGTCAATAAGTCTCATACAACAAGCATACATCAATCTGTTGCGAAGGTGTGAGTCGGGCCTAACAGAGCACCTATTTCTATATTGCAGTATTGATACTCTTACTTAAGTAAAACATTTGAGTAGGCTACGTTTTCCACCACTGCTGCTTAGTTATACCTTTCCTCCATAGCCATGAGTTACCAACTCCAATGCATGAAAGGCAGTCTGCAAGCTTAAGTAAGCCTTGCAGATGGCGGGCCTCATGTTTCTGCAGCGTGAGGAAGCTTGATGTACAAGTACACCCCCTGGACATGACGCTATAGTATGTCACAGGGACGTACTCCAAATCCAACCCTTGATGATGAGTGCCAAGCAGTTCCCATTTTTCACAGTCTTTGGTATGACCCGGCCGGGGATCGAATCCCAACCTCCCAGTCTCAGGGCGGACACTCTAACCCTGTAGTTCCCGAAGTGAGGTCTGGGGACCCCCATGGGTCCTTGATGGAGTTCCAGGGCGTCCCCAAACAAATTATAGTTTGGAACCAAATGGACCCTTATGGGACTGTAACTCTGAGAGTGTACAACGGGTCCATTTGGTTCCATTTGTACACTCTCAGAATTAAATTAACATTGATTTTACAATATAAATTGGGGGTCCCAGAGATAGAAATGCCATTAAATGGGGGTCCGTAGACTAGTGCATGTCAAACTGTCAAACTGGGGGTCCTTGAAATTAAACGGGTTGAGAATCTCTACTAGAGCCGTACAAATCTTCTCTTATGGGGGTCCCTGGCATATCTTTTCAAATGGGGGTCTGCAGGGCTAATTAGTGTCAATTTGGGGGTCCTTAACATGAAAATGTTTGGGAACAACCACTGCTCTAACCACAAGGCCACTGAGCTGGTATTAGTCTGAAAGCTTACACCCATGGTAAATGAGGCAGGTGTAGTGAAAACAGCTGGGGGTGATGACACTCATGATGACCAAATCAGCTGTAAGTAAAGTGTCACTGTCCAAGGTGCTAAAGTCTGCTCTTGGGCCAAAGCTTCACGGGGTTTAAACACATCAATTAGAGTCCTGATTCTTTGGCTTTGGGGAACAACTTGTTCGTATAGCCTATACACATTAGGTCACATATTAGATGAGGTATCTGATGAATATTCTTTCTATATATAAGCTCGTATTTTACTTACTAAAATATAGGCTATAAATCAGTTAAATTCAAAGACTATATACCAGACCAGTAGCCTAAGTTAAATATCAATGTTTTTAACATATATGAACTACGTAGGCATATAATCAAATTCACTCTCAGAAACCACAAATAAAAACTAACAGCAGACCAATCAAATGAATTGAATTGAATGCATCACTTTATATTTTACCCCCTACTATAGGCCTACATTTCTAATATTTTTCCAAAATGTAAAAAAACAACAACAATAACCTAACTATTTGCAATGGCTTTAAATGTGGTTTAGCAAGTTCTATACCATGCACGCAGCCACGCACATCATAATGTGTCATTTTGTCCCGAACGAGCCTTTTTCCCCCATGGGTTCAATGGCTGCTGAGCAGCAGTGGCAGAAGATTATTAAGAGAGGGGGGAGATGGGACAATAATAAACTACTAGAGGAGAGGAGAGAGGGACAGAGTGTGTGTGTGAGTGAGACACAGAGGGAGGGCTGGAGAAGGAGAAGGTAAATGTAGTTCTACATTATTCTCTCTCCTGCCGCAGCCTACCGACCGTACCGGGCAGGCGGCGGGCGGGGAGGGAACTCTAACCGTGGTGTGGACTGTCTGTGTGGAAGCTTGACTGAGAGCTGAGACTCGGCGCGGGACGTTTTTCTCTGCCTCTTCTCTGCGAGAGAGAGAGAGAGAGAGCAGCTAGCTATAGCGCCACTGGCCCGCGGATTGGATTTGGATTTACTACTCCCTCCTCTCTCCCCTGCACGCGCATGATCACAAAAATGAATATGGAATGATAACAACCGACAGCACGAGATGGCCAGGCGGTGAGATCAGCTTTAACTTCCCCCGGTGGCGGCTCTGCTTCGACATGGTAGGCTCTCTCTCTCTCTCTCTCCGACTCTCTCTCTCTCTCCTTTTCCAAATCTGTTCCGTTCATAATAACGATCTTGCTCTCCTATAACTGCCCCGTTTCTTTCTGTGGGTCCCGAAAGACGCAGTGCGCGGTGGAAACAAGAGTACCTACGCAGTTTAAAGTCGAATAGAAAACAGCAGGAGTTGCCCTGTTTATCACCCCCCCCCCTCTCTCTCTCTCTTTCTGTCACACGCACGCACGCACGCGCGCGTGCTCTCCCTCCCTCCCTATGACTCTCTCTGTGTCTGTGTGTGTGTGTGTGTGTGTGTGTGTGTGTGTGACTCTGTGTACAGTCAG
Source organism: Electrona antarctica (assembly GCF_951216825.1). Classification (NCBI taxonomy): domain Eukaryota; kingdom Metazoa; phylum Chordata; class Actinopteri; order Myctophiformes; family Myctophidae; genus Electrona; species Electrona antarctica. The sequence continues at coordinate 12,955,616 of NC_136812.1, forward strand.
TGTGTTTCGCCGTCTCTCACCCGCAGCAGGCAAATGTTGTTTGTGTTTCGTGAGGACTGACTACTGAGGAGAAGAGAAAATTCGTATTAACGTCTCGGTGTGTGTGTCAGTGTGTGTGTGTGTGTGTGTGTATCGGCGCGTGTCGCCGCATGCAGTGAAAGTTGTTGAGTTTTTTTTCTTTTCTTTTTTTTGGGGGGGCGGGGGGGGGGCTTTGCGGGGTGCAGCTGCCTGCCTGCCTCCAGTACCCTGCAGGCCCGTCTGTCCGTTCGTTCGTCACGGGACGGGGGGCGGGGGGACGGGGGGGAGGCCAAGTTGAAGTTCAGTGCGAGCAGCAGAGCCTCCCCCTGTGGCCGTTTCCCGGTTTGTGTGTCAGTCAGCAGAAAATGGCCGCAGTTTAGTAGCGCCAGCGGGCTGAGTTAGAAAGGCCAGGCCGGCAGAGGGCCCACTGTCCCGGGATGCAGACAGAGCAGAGAGCCGCTAACAGTCAGCAGGACAAACACAGCTAGGCTGATCCATCCAACACAGGCACTAACTGCATGGAGAACTGCTGTTAGCAGGGACTGTTAGCCTCTTCCTAACGTGTGCAGTATATTATTATTAAAAGGGCCGGCTAGCTGCTATAGTCCTAATGAGAACAGACAGAGATATATTACTATTCAAGTCCTGAACTGACCTACTTGGCAGCCAGCAGCTCTAAATGGACTGATACTATGGAATTTCCTCCCTCCTGAATAACACTTTTGATGTCATATGGGATGGATGGGATATGGCATTGTTGCCAAATGTTGTTCTATCATCACCAAATCATGTAAATTAGATTGTTGCACATTAGACTATAGCCTAGCTATAACTCTGTGGGAATATACAATTTTGTGGGCTATATAATGTTCTCCTATAATCAAACTTTTGCAATGGAAACTTGGCTTGCATTACGCTGAAATATTAGCTTTTCTGCTGTTCCTTATATGTACAAGGTTTTGACCAATCAATAATTTGGTCTGCCCTGGAATTGTAGACAGGCACGCGCACATGCACGCACGGACGGACGCGCGCGCACACACACACACACACACACACACACACACACACACACCTGCACACCCCTTTCTATTGATCAGAAATAATAGTTAAATATAAATTATTGCATATACAGTGAAGTTCAAGTTCAATTTCATTTTTAAAGACCTCCATTATATTCCTTCTGTTTAATGGCTATAGAATCATATGGTCTAGCCCCCACAGATTATATTGCCTGTCATAATGTTCATAAAATGTAAGGATTGTAAGGTTGTCTTCTGTGTGGACGTTAAACTCACGAATTGGCAGGAAATAAATCATTTTAAATGGCAATTGAATAATTGAACAATCTGTTTAGTAACCTATTAGACCTAAATATATAATTGCATTCATGAAAAAGTGCATGCACTTCTGTTACACATAACCCGGTTTCGATCACGTGGCCCGTGTAGCCTATATGCATGGTGCATAACCATCACGCACTTTTACCGTCTACATGAAAAGGATCGGCAGATTAAACTGTGTAAATAATCGTTAAAGTTTAGTTGAAGTCTAGTTATGTGACTCTGTGAGGCTATATATATGTTCATGTTTTGTGCTGCATGTGTGCTTATGTGTGCACGAGGAGGACTGTCTTTGTTTTGGGTGAACTGTGGTGCTGCTGTGTGTCTGATTAAATGGGTTTTGGTTTAAGGATAGGAAACAGTATTTTCTTTATACTGCAGCAGCAGACGTCAGGCTCTAATCCACAGAGAGAGGATTGCAGCCTGCAGGGACCAAAAACCGGCTGAATGTCTCTCATCCTGTCTGATGATCCGCGTGCGTGGAGACGGGACTCAGGTTCTGATTCAGAGATGTGTGCATGTGATTGCTTAATTGATTATCATGGACGGACACACGCACACACGCACACACACACACACACACACACACACACACACACACACACACATCAAATATATTTAACTATACCGTGCGACATGGTTTAAATAAATTGCACATATTCGTCTCCCTATATCCCCAGCTATCAGTGTGTGTAGTTCCACGCCAGGGGGTGATTAATCATGTAGGCCTGCCTGCAAGTTTCATGTGAAGTGGGGATTACTCGTTTCTCATGCCAATAAAGCCCTTTGAATTGAATTGATTACGCATATATACGCACGAGTGTGCATCCGCATAAGATATTGTGGATGATAAGAATCCGGTGGCTATACAGTTCCATATTGAATGGCAGAATTACCCCATACTGCCACAAAAAAAGTTTTAGATAACACTCTTCAGTTCGGATGCATTCTACACTTGTACGCTTAATAGGCACAATTCTATAGTCCTAGAATTTCTGCAAGCTTGTGTTTTTTGAGCAATATATAATATCCTCTCTCTCTCTGAATTTTAAGATCGGACTATAACGCACCGATAATGTGCTGACAACGTAGCCCGTGTAGGCTATATTATGATTATGATGAACCCGATTTTTGCAAATGAAAGTATATAACAGCTGCTGCTGCTTTAAGCCCAGTGCTTTGGGATGGGCTGTGTTCATAACGTCATTCCATTCCTCCCTCCATAGATTCTCTCCCATATTCCTTTATTCCTCTCCTCCCCTCCACTATTATACTTAGTTATTTCTATAAAACGATACAGTTTGGCTGGGCTTCGCTTCTCCTCGTGGTCGTATAGTCTGCTAGAAGATTTTAAACCTAGATATATTCCAGAGTGTCTCTGTTTGTTTTGTTCCCCCCCCCCCGCCCCCGCCCCCCTCTCCGCTGCTGCGGGATATTTTTCCTCAGCCTGAACTTTTTCTGGCGTGTCATCATTTCTGGAGTTATAACGTTACGTTTCCTGCGTAGTGGAGTCATCCAAGGAGACCAGTGGTCTCCGTCTCTCTCACTCTGCTCTCTCTCTCTCTCACTCTCTCGGATTTCTTCTTTTTTTTTTTAAAGAAAAAAGAAAAAAAGCCCAAATGGAACGACTACTGAGGTCTGGTTCTCTACTTTGTAACCCGGAGTTGTCACTATTACGAATCTAAGGACCTATCGACATTATATTCGTCTTCTTCTTGCGATCCCGTGAAGAGAATATGGATATACTTTATCCTTCCATCCAGTGATGTTGTTGCCGCTGTGAAGTGAAGGCTGGTTTCACTTCATTCTGCCCCGCACACACTATGATGTTTTCTCCTCTCTCGCTGTCTCAGGTAGGCTAAAAAAAAAAAAACTAAACTAATTGTTGTGCATCTGTGCGTATCTGCAAGCGGAGTGGAGTGCTGGAGAGTGAGCTAGGGAACGGGACGGGAGTAAAGATCCGTCTGGCTCTGTCTGTCTCCGTGTTTTAACTTAACAGGCTTTTTAACGGGGTCTGGTCAAAGCCAGCTAGGGCAGAGCCACCGAACAGGGCAGTTCTGGGTTCAGAAAGGGCGGGAGAAGAAGAGCTGGCTGGGTGTCACACACTACTCACTAGTTAGTTATTGGCAGGCAGGGGTTTGAATCAGGAGTCAGGGCCGTCTGCGTCTCCTAGGGAACAGGGCAAGGCAATATGAATCATGTTTCAGTAATGAAAACGGTCGGAATATTTTTGAACTACCCTTTCCCACATCATTGGCTATTGCTATGCAACTGTTGGACTGCATCATGTTGTGAGGCAATTTATTACTGTCATAATAGCCTATAGTTATTTTATTATACTAAAGTAGCCTACTTAAATGTGGCTGAATTGAATTATGAATGTACAGCAGTAACATCATTTAGCATTTTTGTTAATATATACATGGGTAATTCAGTTCTTTAGGCTATAGCCTATTTATATCCAGACAGGCATGGAACCGTATAATATAATTATTTGACAACAAGAGGGAACAAGTGTATATGTGGGAGTTGTGTTGGAGTTGGAGTTGTAATTCAATTGCTCATTTGTTGGAAGTGGTTTGATACCAGCAGATATATATAGGCTATATATATTGCATTTATGATTTGTGGATTCTTGATTTGCGCATGTGTGTGTGTGTGTGTGTGTGTGTGTGTGTGTGTGTGTGTGTGTGTGTGTGTGTGTGTGTGTGTGTGTGTGTGTGTGTGTGTGCGCGTGTGCGTGCGTGTGTCCATTTGTGTTTTGCCTATTATCCAAGCTTATAAAACACTTATAAAACGTTTGTTTTGTTTGAGTGGAGTTGGAGTGTGGACCCATTTTAAGTTGCTGATGTTTGGAAAGGCAGTATATGTATGTGTTCTTGTGTTTTATCTAAATTGAAAAAGTAAAAGTTTACAAGCAAGAGTTGAGCCCATGATTTCACAGTGCATAAATTCTAACCATGTAGGCAACAGGTGGCCCACCGGCTATACCGGCAAATTATTTTAATGGAAAAAATAAAGAAATAATAATAAAATAATTATATATTTCTGTCCTTTTCTTTTTTCTTTCTACAATATCAGACTGACAGTCCCACTAGTGACTTTTATAGTAATGTCCAAATAGAGAATCTACCCCACCTGAAGAATGCCTAGTGTGTTTGCTGCATGTATAGGCAACACACTATTGTTCGCGGTCCGATAATTCTTTGCCAGGTTCAAATAAGTGAACCTGCTTTTTGTTAACTTTTGCAGAAAAGTGAAGCTTGTGGCCATGCTTCGCACACTGTTCGACTGTGGTCACTGTTGTCATGCTTCACATGACTTCACAATATATAATATATACAATAATGGTACGACGGAATTCAGTTCCCAGTGGTTTCCTCGCGACTCGCGTCAGTGCAACCATGCAACCATGCAGTGGGTTGGCACTGAAGCCCTCGTTTCCTAGTACAATCAATACAGGTACCGTATAGTATGTAGACAGATAAGACAATGGTTTTGCATTCATGAACAATGTTCCTCTTTAGACTTTTGGATAATGGCATTTTGAGATTAAAACTATATCAAATGATTAATAGAATAAGTTAAGGCTCAACTATTATGGTGGTGATGTGCCATGTCATGTGTAATTGAATTGATGATTGAATTGCTTATTAGACAGAAATGTAAAAACAACAGAGTACATCAAACACTTGGTCTGAAAGGAATTTATAAACATGACATGACAAAGTAACAGAGGAGAAGTCAGTCCTTCTCAAAATTAAAATTGTGCACATTTATTATTCACAACGTAAAACCCAGCTCGTTTACAGCATTTCATAACTCAAATGGGTCATTAATGGGCCTATCCCTGTCCTCTTTCATTTCTATGCATTCTCTGCATCTCCTATGCAGCCCCTTCCCCTCCTGCATACCTGACTGTCACCACCCTGGGCAAGACCTACGCTGAAAAGACTATCAGCGGAAGTTGCAGGATTTTAGCGGAAGTATCGCCCAAGGAAATGACGTTGATGCTTTACAAATCAGTTTACATTCTCCGCGAATGAAACAAGTGTTGTGATTGGTCGGGAAAATATCGTATCCGGGGGAAATACATCTGACGGATGTTCTGGAGGATACGTCCACCGATAGCTTTTCTGCCTTAGGTTGTGACCAGGCTCTTCTTTTCGCAGAAAAGTAAGCCTGGGACCGAGGCTAGACTGTCACAGGTTCCAGATCTGCAGTGGGGGATCCCAACTGCACACATATCCTAGAATGGCCCTATCTAATCACAGGAGCAATATATATATTCTTTTTATCAATGTATTGATTGAATTAGACATTGTATACATTCTGGCCAACCACCTAATGGCTTTGGAAAAAAATCACACTCATGTGAAATGAGGGGCACCCACTGTGGCGGCCAAATGACGTCATCATATCCGAAAGCCAGACATTGTATTGGAGGGGGGGAAAATGGCTTTTGGTCAGCCTCTGCCATATAGAGACACCAAGACATCTCCTTGGCTCTGGCATACAGAATGAGAATATACGACTCTGATTATAAGACAACCCCCATTGTTTAAGACTCATTTGTGGAAAAATAACATTTAACGTCAAATAGTCTGGTCCCCGATTATAATACGACCCAGTTTTTTAGGATATTTCCATTGGAACACATTCATGAACACAACTGAACATAATTATTGTCAGTTATGACTTGTTTCCTAAAAGTTTATCTCCTGTTTCTTTTGTTTCACTTTTGTTTCTCTGTCTCTCTGGACCAAATCGCTGATATATTGAGTTCATGGACCGGGCCATTACTCTTATTTCAGGTGGGCTACATATCAGACACAGTAGCTCTGCTGTCGTCCTTGAGGGATAGTTACTGCACACAGCTCACAGTAGGCCTACGCTACTTTTCACCACAACATGTGTTAACGATCTGCTAAAGACCAATGTTTGTTAGGAACGTGGATTGTTGCACGATTTGTAAATCACTTGACCGAAGCAATAAATTCTCTAAAACCATCTATACCGTCGGTCGTACTACCCCGGTGCTGCACACAAACATTATATTGCAGTATATTATTGCTGCAGTATTAGTTTGTTACAAAATATTGTTTTAAAGGCACGTATACTGTAATTGATATGTTTGTGTTAAGTGTTAAATACCGTAGGTCTATATTCCCATAGTAATTGATTGATTGATTGAATACTTTATTAGACAGAAATGTGAAACAGCATGCAGAGTACAGTCAAACACTTGGTCTAAAACAGGGGTGCCCACACATTTATGACGTGAGATCTACTTTCAAAATGACAAGCTCAACAAGATCTACCCACTGAAAAAATAAGTGTACCATTGCTGAAAATAGTTTAAATATATAATGTACCTGGGGGGGCTTTGGAATAGTTGCTGTCATATTTTGACAGCAGTTTCTGCTGTCAAAATATGTCCCCCCGTATTTAACTTAAATGCCCAATGCATTCTCAATGGCAATAGCACAAACTTTGGCATGCTACTAGTCCTACATACTTACACATAGAAACCCCATTCAAACCTATTTGGGTTCATCTTACGGTGGACATGTTTGCCTGAAAAGAAATCTTTGAAATGTTTCATAGTTTTAGAAATATAGTGCTTTCAAATTTGAGAAATTCACAATGGGGCTCAATGGCAGATATTGGCACGTCAAAAAAGCACTTTCACCTAGAAACTCTCACACTTTTTATAATTCAGCTTACTGTGGAGACACATGCTGGAACTTTTTACTTTGAAATGATTTGTAGTTTCGGAGTTATTTAACTTAAACGCCCAATGCATTCTCAATAAAAGGATAGTATTGCTATCATTGATGTGCAGAGTGTTTGTTCAGTAACAGCCGCGTCTCCCCGTCTCTGCAACTCTTTTGTACAGAACAGAAGATATACATCTTCAGTTTGGGATACGCATTTCAACCAGTCAGAAGACTGGATAGTTCAAACAAGTGAAATGTGGAAGTGATGAATCAATCAGTGAATGAATGAACACTGTCAAATTGAAGGTGAGAAATGGGTCTCTCTCTCTCCTGATTGGATGAAATTGGTGACCCACTTGAAAATGTCATTTATTTTTGAGTGGTGCAAACCACTCCAACAACTGGCTTTGTTAGTACCCGTGTGTGTTTGTGCCTGTACGGGTGAGCATGGTTGCTATGGTTAGTATGTGACGTCACTGACATCACCGACATCACCGTGATCACCGACATCACGTCTGAGTGATCTCAAAAAAGCTTATAATCTTCCTGGTTCTAATTACAATTTACAATTTACAATTTAGGCATTTAGCAGACGCTCTTAATCCAGAGCGACTGGACAGTAACTATAACTATAACAATAAATGTGTAGTTGCACCACTCAGTTCACACGGGTGTGATTTTTTATTAAAGAGCTGGAGAGGCAAGGATATGCCCCTGTTACTGAATAAATGACTCCCTCTAGCAATGATGACTATCAGAATATAGAGCTTTAAAGCTGCGCCATGAAACCTTACTCTTCTACCCCAGATTTGAACCCGGTTCCCTGCGCAAGTGCTGACATTCTTACCATTGAGCTAATAGAGCCTACCTGCTTGCTCAGGGGATAAATTGAATTTTGACCATCGGATCAAACTTTATGTCAGATCCTGTCTATTATAGGTGAGACATGACCTTTGACGTGGTCTAAAAATGTCTCAATAGAAGAGCAGGGAGTAGCAGGGGAATACAACCACCCCAAATATATACTGTATATTGCATTAACATACTCTACCATACAGAATGGATTTTCTGTTTAGTTCATTCTGCAGGCCCTTTATGGGAACAGCACAGTTGTTGGGCAATGGAATAATTAGATATGTGTAAGTTGGCCTCCCAAGGCTGAGAGTACGTATAAGTGTTGCCAGGAAAATTGAGAATTTAAGCTAGCTGTTCTTTGCAATTTGTTTGGTTTATTATTCAGAGTTTTGTTCAGAGAACTTCTGGCCTGATATGTATCTTCCCTCCTATGCACAGCTTTGTGTGTACTGTAGGTGTGTTTAAATTTGAGCATGTGTTTGTAGCACGGAATGTGATGATTTGATTGGCTGACGTATATGATGATGTATGATGATAAAACGCAAGAGCGCCCCTCACTTCACACACGAGTGTGATGTTTTTCAACACAAATACGTTTCGAGAACAGAACTGCCCTGACATGAAACCGTGTCCAACCACATTGGCCAGGCCAGTGGTTCCCAACTCTTTCTGGATCAGGACCCACATTTCTAAAGTCCCACCCATCTTAACACGGCCGGGCCTATAGAGGGTATGCGCGTGACGTCATCCGGAACTTCCTTTCCCCACAAACCGATTTTTCTCAATAAAAGTAGCAGGCTACGAAAGCTTTTATTGTTATTCTTCCAGTTTGAGGGAAAAGGAAGTTCCGGATGATTCTTCCTGCCTGATGACTACAAAACAATACTACAACATGACGTAGCGATATCATCCGATTACGGACCGGTTCACACAGCAATTTTGTAACACAGACCAGGCTTTCCTCCAAGGTGGAGGAAGGCCTGGTGAAGCGAGGTTAATATCACCATGGTCAGGCTAATGCTAATATAAAGCTAACATCAAGGTAATCCTAACAAACCTGTGTTCAAACTATGCTACAGTACAATGCCTGACCAGGCTATACCAACAATTGATAGCAGCAGGCTAATGCTGAAACCATGCATGTTCAATAATGGTAATGTTAAAATCATGCAAACATAATGTTTAGGTAGGCTAGTGGTTGTTGAAGTAGTAGTAGTTGATGGAGTTTTGAGGAGTTGTTTATTTGTGTCATAAGGCATAAATGAGGACAAGGCTTTTAAGTGGAGCAGCTCCCTCCAGCTTGACATGGGTCATAATGACTGACAGGCCGGGCAGAAGGGGAGGGAGGGAGCACACATGCTGCACGAAGGGCTGTCTTGGGTTTTGGAGAAGTTCATTTTGAGCTTCATCAGACCACATGGTGAGAGATTCTCTCTCTTCTTACCAAGTAGTACTCTTAAAAAAAAGTGGAGTCTGCACTTTACCAATTTACTTCCAATGTATATAGGCCTAGTATATTCAAAAATCAAGGCTACGTGATGTGCTGACTCCACTTCTTCTTTAGTTTTCTGTTTATAATAACAGAAAACAGCTATTGCGGCTGTCAAATCATCTTTTTCCCCTCCAGTTTTGATATTTTACACTTTGTATTCACCCTCGCTTCATCACTCCCTCTCCATCCAACTATCCATCCATCCATCACCGCAAGCAGGCCGTCTTTCTGTCATATATCATAATCCTCTAATTTTTGGGTCTCAGTAAAATTTTGTGATGTAGCCCACAATCCAGTCAAATAATGTAATTCGTCAGAAAGGTTATATCTGTTTTAATGGCATTAATGCTATCTCTGTACTGATTTTAGCTTTATCCACTCATGTGCATGACTGTAAAAACAAGACACTGTCTTGTTGTTCAGGAAAGTGATTTAGTCATCCAATGCTGCAATTCAGTGTTATAGTATCTATTGAAAGAAAATTGCTCTGGTACTCATTTACTTTGTCAAGTTCGAATCTCTCACTCTATCTGAGCTTACTAACAAATACTAGCCCTCTTCCCATGTGGGGGGGACGCTCACAAACAGGTCCATGATGACCTAATTTAGGTCCCAGTCCGTAGCTTAAGAAACCATGGGCTCTATTTTCTTCCGAAATGTGTATGAGACACTATTTCTATTATGTTCTATGACAGGGGTCCTCAACTAGAAATACTGAAGGTCCACTAATAATTTTTTAAAAAGACTAAGGTCCGGTCCCATGAGCGCGACGCGGGCCTTTGGCGTGTGGCCTAAGGCCGCGCGCCGAAACTTTTGATTAATTAATTAATTAATTTGATCAATAAATTAAGATTAATTTGTATTATTGCTCTTGTATTGCTATTGGAGACACTGGGGAGGCACTGGGGGGGACACTGGGGAGGCACTGGGGGGACACTGGGGAGACACTGCATGGGGAGGCACTGGGCGGACACTGGGGAGGCACTGGGGGGGACACTGGGGAGGCACTGGGGGGACACTGCATGGGGAGGCACTGGGCGGACACTGGGGAGGCACTGGGCGGACACTGCAGGCACTGGGGAGGCACTGGGCAGACACTGGGGAGGCACTTGGTGGACACTGGGGAGGCACTGGGGAAGCACTGGGGAGGCACTGGGGAGGTACTGGACATTTCATTATTGTAAACTGACGCAGCGTCATATAGTTAAGTCATAGTTAAGATGCGTTGCTGTGTCAGTAATATACTGTATATCTCGACGACAGTCAAAGGATGATGATGAATATATATATATATGTGTGAAATTAATGTGTCAGTAATGTCCACTAATTATAGCAGAACAAATGTGATATAATCACCCAACATGAATACGGGAGTGGCTGTCACTGTATATAGATGGACTGCCCGTCTATCATGCTCTGCATGAGCGGCAGGGTACTCTTTCTCCCCCTCTGAAGACCGTCTGCCACAAGGCTACGAGCCCCCCCTTCCCCTCCGCTGGCTCTGTTTATTTCAGGGGTCATCAATAAGTCTGTACACAGACAAATGTGTCTGTGGCAAGACTTGGTCTTGATTTTCTTTTTTGCACACTATTATAATGTTCTTATTTTGATCACAAGATCGACCCAATTACTGAATGAATGTCAAGTCTCCAGATTTTCTTCGGAATATGTATGACATTTGCCATGACACGCTGGCACATTTATAGGAGTCCAACTAGTACTAGTGGTTCTCAAATGTTCCATTTGAACATTCTCAGAGTTACAGACCTGTTATGGTCATAAAGGACTATAGCTCTTTATGTGTTTCTGGTAATATACATTTTGAGTACACTCATTTTGAGTACACTCATTTTGAGTACACTCATTTTGTCCATGGCAAAAATTTGAATTTTGACAAAAATGACCACCACAAGCCTGCAGCATGGCGATGACCCCTATATTTGTTAAGTTGTACGATCTACAAGTTCACAATGCGAGCTTCCAGACACTGTCAGACGAAGACGTATCTATCAGGCTTAAAAGGCAAATACATCATCTGAAGGGAATCCCTGTCATTAAAGAAACACCAGACCAATAAGTAAGCTACTGGCGCAAGCGTCTCTGCTTGTCTCTCTTTCCTTCCTCTTCTTCAAATCTCTCTGTTCAGTCTATTTAGCTTCCACATTGCTTTTGTCTGCCTGGCTCTTTCATATCTATTTCTGTTTCTGTGAAGGGAAAATTATGCTTTTCATGTTGTGAACTTTAGCGACTTTATCACTCGTGTGTTATGACTTTCCAATGTGCAGTGTATTCAGTATTTCAGCCGTGACGTAAGCGCCCCCTCCAGAGATACTTCCGGGTCCTACTTTTGTGTCCCCATAGAGTTATATTGTGTCCCTCCGTCGGACTAAATCTGAGACGAAAACAACCACGGAACTTTACCGCTTTCCTTGCAACAACAAAGCTACTGGTCTCCCAAATTTGGCTGTGACAGGCGGTCTGCCCCACACTGAATACTATCGCCATTTTATTTCATTGTGTCAACTAAATCCTCATTAAATGCAAACTAGATTCAACATACTCAACCCTGCACACATTCTAAATATGCCCCCGAAATATTGTACTGAGCAAATGGACTGTTACCACCTTCAATAATAATGATAATAATAGTCTTTATTGTCTCCACATCATATATTTTCTTTGTCATGGACACTTGTACAGAACATTAATAATAAGTTGGAAGCATTAAGACCCATTTTAGCCCTCAATGGCTTCCTTTCTGAAAAATAACGTTATTGTAAAAAGATTCACGTGTCAGCGGACAGGAGCTGGTGCCACTTGGACCCAGACGTAACGTAGAACTACAAAATGACGTCGGACTTAAATACAGAATAGGAGATAGCCTACATTAGGAGACATGTACTACAACTGCAGTATAGGCACAGCAATGCATGGACATGTAGGCTATAATATGTACACTTAATCATAAAACCTACATTAAAAAAATGCCCATATCGTACTATGCAGTACTGTATCTGTCAAGCTCTCATTCCCTCCACTCAGGCATGACAGCAATGGTACAAAATAAAAAAGGCAAGTGAAAGGAGTAGTAATGGCCATAGACATACAAAGGTAGACGCCTCCTTCGGCTCTGGGCATGTGTCTCTCTTGCAGGCAACATGGAGTCAAGCTTTCCAGAGATTCGTTGTGAAGCGTGCCTTCCGCACTTCCGCTTGACTTTGTTGGAGACACATCACTCCAATGAACGGCAGCGGCCTGGCAATGAGCCATCTATTTTTAAAATATCTACAGTATGGTAATGAGTGGCTCAAGGGTAGAGTGGCCGGTAGAGCGGGCTTCCCCACAATTAGTGTCAAAGTGTCCTTGAGCAAGACCCTAACTGCTCCTGATGTGCAGGTTGGTGCCTTGCATGGTTTCCTCCGCCATCGGTGTATGCATGTGTGTGTGAATGGGTGAATGTAATGCACAATCTATGTAAAGCACTTTGGATAAAAGCTATATAAATGCACCATTTACCATTTGATGTGTCAGTAATGTCACTGAAAGTTGTAGGGTCAATAATGTGTCAGTAATATCAGTGATAGGAGTAGTATCAATGTGTCAGTGTCTTCTTTCATTTTCAGCTTTACTGCACCTGCGCTGTTTTTAGAAATGACTAGTAGACAAGCCCCGTGTCTGAGAGTGAAAAGGAGAGGCAGCATGTGTACGGTATGCGCGTGTGACTGTGTGTGTGTGTGTGTGTGTGTGTGTGTGTGTGTGTGTGTGTGTGTGTGTGTGTGTGTGTGTGTGTGTGTGTGTGTGTGTGTGTGTGTGTGTGTCTGTGTGTGTGTGTGTGAGAGAGGGCATGTGTATGCACGGATATGTGCAATGCTCTCTGCGTGTGTGTGACTGTGTGTGCATGCTTGTATGTGTGTATTGCTCTTAGCCAGGCAGTGAGCCAACAGGGCTGTTAGCTGTGACCTTATCCCCATCACCTTTGAACAACAAGGTAGAAATGATTACAATTAAATGTAATCCTATACTGATTACAGATTCCATATGACTGTCTGTCTGTCTGTCTGTCTGTCTGTCTGTCTGTCTGTCTGTCTGTCTGTCTGTCTGTCTGTCTGTCTGTCTGTCTGTCTGTCTGTCTGTCTGTCTGTCTGTCTGTCTGTCTGTCTGTCTGTCTGTCTTCATGTCTGTCTGTCTGTCTGTCTGTCTGTCTGTCTGTCTGTCTGTCTGTCTGTCTGTCTGTCTGTCTGTCTGTCTGTCTGTCTGTCTGTCTTCATATCTGTCTGTCTGTGTTTTTTTTAAGGATGAATTCCATCCATTCATCGAGGCGCTGCTGCCCCAGGTCCGTGCCTTTGCCTACACCTGGTTCAACCTTCAGGCCAGAAAAAGGAAGTACTTCAAAAAACACGAGAAGAGGATGACTAAAGAAGAAGAGAGAGCGGTCAAAGACGAACTGCTGGGAGAGAAGGCAGAGGTGAGTTACATGGAAGGCACTACTTGATGATGCAACACATAACTACTGTACCTGTTTTCTGTAACCCCAATGTATTAGCATCATAATGTCCACTATATATCACCTTGTGTAAAATTGTGTTATTTGTTATTGTTGGTCTTACCTGAATAAATAAAGGTCAATAAAAAACAAGAATTGATTAAATTCTTTACTCTTCAGTAAAGTAAAAAAAATTCAGTACTCTTTGTACACCTTCCATTTCGCTGTCTAAGTATTTGTATACTCTGTACAGTGACAATAAATTGAATCTAATCTAATAAATAAAGGTCAATAAAAAACAAGAATTGATTAAATCAATTAATTACCAGCTGCATTATTATTAACTGTGGGGGTCCGCTATAACTGCCTCTGTGTCAGTTTCAGCGCAGTAGTTTAGGGGGGAACTAAAATTCTCTAAGGCGGAACTATTGTGTTCTGAGTCATTAGTTTGCACCCGCCCCGGACATATTTGCGGTGCGCACATACGTCAGCCAATGAGAAAACCAGCTTGCACATCGATTATAGACTGCATAGCAGCTGGTAAAAGTCCAGTGCACTGGCTTGGACCGGCTCCACGGGGGTCCCAGAGGACAGTTACAAATTCTGCCCCCACAGTTTAAGTTTTATTGTTTTACTATATAAAAGTGAGGGGCGCTCTTATCATGATACACATACATCCCTCACCTTCCTCACCTTCGTCTTCAATGTTTGTGTTCACAGACACTCAAAGCTGGCCATTACTTGTCAATGGCATTCAATGTTTTGTGTTAACACAATGTTTGTGTTTACACAAACCCTCAAAGCTGGGCATAGAAGGGGCTAGCGCCCCTCAAAAATGAGATGTACCGGCCTGGGCCATGGCTTAGTGGTCCAGCGGCACCTTGGCTGGTAATCCAGTCTGGCAGTGTGCCGCGGGTTCGACTCCCGATCCCGACGGCCTACACTGCATGTCTTCCCCCCATCTCTCTCCCCATTTCCTGCCTACTGTCTGTCCCTCCATAAAATATAAAAAATATATAGAATAAAGGCGAAAGCCACAAAAAAACAGTAAAAAAAACAAAAATTATAAATAAAAATAATTAGATGTACCCCAGCCCTCGCCATTTTCAATTGCCACTGGTGTTTAATGTTTACCATTTCACAAACAGGGTTCAGACTCAGAGCCAGTAAACCTGGTAGTTTGTCAATATGCATTCACACACTGGCCACGGCTAAAGACAACATGCATGCTCTTGTGGTATCTTGGATAAAAACATCCAATGACAAACGGTCAGTTATGCAAGTAGCAAATAGCCTGCAGTGCGAGTGAAGGGTAGTTGTTCACTCACTGTTGACTTACCGTTATGTAGAGTTTATTAGATATTATGCTAAAAGAGGAACATGAGGCAAAATGATGAAGATATCAGCTTTTGTTTTCTCACATTATGATGTTTATTTTATTTGTATTCTTATTCTTATTACAGGTAAAACAGAAATGGGCCAGTCGTCTGCTGGCCAAGTTACGGAAGGATATCAGACCTGAATGCAGAGAAGACTTTGTCCTGTCAATCACCGGGAAGAAGGCGGCAGTTTGTGTCCTCTCTAACCCTGACCAGAAAGGCAAGATGAGGCGCATTGACTGCCTCAGACAAGCTGACAAGGTCAAATACATTTCCTTCATTTCATTAATTTTATTTATTTGTTTATTCGGGAGGGACAATGTGTATGAATGAACAATACTGCACTGTAAATCCATACTGTGGGATTTAGCAAGAGATAAGAATGTTCATCCTTTGTTTCCAACATGAAATAATTAATAATACAAAATAACAAATAATGCAAAAGAATTATGCTCCAGAGGAAATCTACAAATATCTCAGGATAGATGGCACTTTAAAACCTACAGTAGCAGCATGATAGGCCTATACCTGTTCTGGGGGGAAAGTTTGCAGAACATTGCAGATCTACAAGCCCACAACGCGTGTGTTGTGCTATTTTCCATTCTTTCCATGTTGAAAAATGTCCATACATTTTTCAAAAGTAGCAGAAATTGCAGATCTACAATATTACAGATAGCTGGTAGATCAACTATTTTGTACAATATTGTATATTTTATTTTGTACATTTTTCACATTTTTAACTCACCTTTCGCCGAGTTCGCCTTTTAAGATTTTTTATTTTTTTTGCTTTTGCCTTTTTTCTTCTTCTTTTTTTTGATAGAGGGATAGATGAAAGTAGGCTGACAGCGTTTAATTCCACTAATAAATGTCGCCGCATGTCATCCCGTCCCCTGTTTCCCGTCACTGTGTGTGCCCTTGGAAAAACGGAATTCCATTAATGAATCTTTCAAATAGGATTAATATTCTAGGTTGAACATGCATGGTGCTGGTAATCCTATTTAGATGAATGTCCAGAGAGCGCAGACATAGGGGGTGATTAGAGCCAATCTAATATTAATGATAACTATAATCACTGTTATTCTTTCTTCTTGTTATTATAGGTGCGTAAGCTGTATTAGTTGTAGCCACGTCCATTCTGTTAATGAGAATCCCATTAGAAAGCAGAGGGTGAAAGCCTGGTCAAGAGTACAGTTATTGCTATGTTATATTAATGTTATTAATAGCAGTAGTAATACGTTAATTTTTGTTCTGTTTGGGGGTGTTGTTTTAGGTGTGGAGGTTGGACCTGGTGATGGTAATCCTATTTAAAGGAATCCCTTTAGAAAGCACAGATGGCGAGCGGCTGGTGAAAGGAGGTCACTGCTCCAACCCCATCCTCTGCGTCCAGCCTCGGCACATCGCTGTCTCCGTCAAGGAGCTGGACCTCTATCTGGCTTACTATGTGCAGGAGAGAGGTACGTTCACACAGGCACAGACCTCTATCTGGCTTACTATGTGCAGGAGAGAGGTACGTTCACACAGGCACAGACCTCTATCTGGCTTACTATGTGCAGGAGAGAGGTATGCTGTTCACACAAGCATGGTTCACACAGGCACAGCCGGATGCCTGCCCTCAGGGACAAATTAGCCATTGGGCCAGTGGGGCCGTGGCCCAGGGGCCCTTGGCTCTCAGGGGCCCTTCAGAGAAACTGGACTGTGCGGTAATAGATTTGACGCCCTAAAAAAGGCTCCTGGGGCCCTTCATTGGCCATTGATTTAGTTCAATTTAGGTCAAAAAGATGATAAAAACACGGAAAATCACGCACGCGTGCTATGGGGGCTCTGCAAAACGTACCGGCCCAGGGGCCCTCGTGGGGGTTAATCCGTCCCTGCCTGCCCTGCATGCACTCACACATGCATACATGCACGTAGACACTTCCACACATGAAGTGGCCATGCATGTAGGTTGCCGAGTCTTTAGATGTTAAATGTTTCCTAGAATAGAGAGCACACGGACACGTGCGTGTGCACGCACAGATATATTTGCATACAGTAGGCCTATACATCATGCATACCAGTGGATATATAAATATCCCCAATTACTACTACATATTACATATTTTGTAAAATATAAAGTATTGGTGAGTTGGTATCAAGGCATTAACTCTCTGCTTCACGCTCGTTTTAGATCGGTGCTTTTCAGTTGGTTTCTCAGTTGGGATTTTCACATTTTGCATTGCATTGACCGTGACCAGACATCTCAGTGTTTGTGATGCGGAATGTCTCGCCAAGCTGCAGGTTTTAAAACCTAAGAGTTAATGTAGGAAAAGAAAATGGGTGCTAGCATAGGTCATTTGACTCATTTATAAACATGGAAATGATTTGAAAAGAGGTGAAATTGCTCTCCTTGCCAGACAGAGTCAGGAATTGCAGTGAGTTTGATCTCGAATACTCACCTGTGGGATGTGTGGTTATCTTTGACTGACACGGAAACAAGTTGAAAAGGACACTCGGATGTTTCCACATTCTAATTGCAGAGGGACAAAGCACTGTGCTTTATGAATAAATACAATAGGCATTTGGGAAAGGAGTTTGTCCTAACGCTCACACTCACTGCACACTCGATCCAGCTTCGATGCTGCTTACATGAGTCATATTTATTCAGCTTAAATTGCGCTCGTGTTTGCTCTTTTTTTTCCATTTTTGTTTGTTCAGATAATCATGTATATGGGCCCGGCCGGCCGGCTAGCGAGAAGCTAGCTTTGCCTGATGCTAACTTCCTGAGTGCTTATTATAGTTATCTGCTCATTGTTTAGATAAGCGGATGCCAAGCTTTACAACTCTTACAGTAGAAGATACTTTTACCCTTCGTCCCCGTCGGCTCATTCACTTCCTTCCTTCCTTCTGCCTCCTCCCTAGTCCCTCTCTCTTTCCTTCCTTCCCTTTATCGCTTCTTCTCTCTATCATAATGCCATCACCTGGGGTGGCTGAGCACACGCACGCACACGCACGCACGCGTACACACACACACGCACACACATACTGTACATTGAAAGAGAGCGAGGGAGAAGTAGGTTAGGGGAAGAATAGCTAGTCAGCATTTTATTGTTAGAAAGGCCGAGGGAGAGAGAGAACGACGAGTGAAAAGCATAATGAAAAAGACAAAGAAGGGGTGTGTGTGTGTGTGTGTGTGTGTGTGTGTGTGTGTGTGTGTGTGTGTGTGTGTGTGTGTGTGTGTGTGTGTGTGTGTGTGTGTGTGTGTGTGTGTGTGTGTGTGTGTGTGTGTGTGTGTGTGTGTGTGTGTGTGTGTGTGTGTGTGTGAGAGAGAGAGAGAGAGAGAGAGAGAGAGAGAGAGTTATAGAGTGGGAACATACAGATAGAGTTTGAGTTGGAACAGAGGGACATGATTTGAGACAGAATAGTAGCAGCACCTCTGGCATGTAGCCCTGCAGTTAGCCTCCATACCCAGGCTTTCATTGTCGGGACAAAACCCTGCAGTGCTCTTCATAGCGCAGGCAGGCAGGCAGG
>NC_136812.1:12976912-12994412 GCF_951216825.1 Electrona antarctica
TCTATTGTAGCGGTCGGTAGAGATGTACGCTAGGTTTCTATTGTAGCGGTCGGTAGAGATGTACGCTAGGTTTCTATTGTAGCGGTCGGTAGAGATGTACGCTAGGTTTCTATTGTAGCAGTCGGTAGAGATGTACGCTAGGTTTCTATTGTAGCGGTCGGTAGAGATGTACGCTAGGTTTCTATTGTAGCGGTCGGTAGAGATGTATGTGGTATAGGTTTCTATTGTAGCGGTTGGTAGAGATGTACGCTAGGTTTCTATTGTAGCGGTTGGTAGAGATGTACGCTAGGTTTCTATTGTAGCGGTTGGTAGAGATGTACGTGCTAGGTTTCTATTGTAGCGGTTGGTAGAGATGTACGCTAGGTTTCTATTGTAGCGGTTGGTAGAGATGTACGTGCTAGGTTTCTATTGTAGCGGTCGGGAGAGATGTACGTGCTAGGTTTCTATTGTAGCGGTTGGTAGAGATGTACGTGCTAGGTTTCTATTGTAGCCAAATCAAGGTTGCCAAATCAAGGTTGCCAACATAATGTAACGTACCAAAGTATGTCAACAAAGGTTGTTGCTCACACTGAGCGCGAGCGTCCTTGCCTATTATCTCTAAAATGTTTCCGTTGTATCATCGTGACCTTTTGCACCGTTCTGTTCTGTTTAATGTTGCAGGGAGATTGAAATAGTTGCTGCGAGAAATGCTTTTGATTACATGATTTCACCAGACTCATTCCTGTCCCTTGTGTATTGGCACAGTTACACTATATGGCCTGTTCCCCTGTGTGTGTTTCCCTGTGTGTGTGTGTGTGTGTGTGTGTGTGTGTGTGTGTGTGTGTGTGTGTGTGTGTGTGTGTGTGTGTGTGTGTGTGTGTGTGTGTGTGTGTGTGTGTGTGTGTGTGTGTGTGTGTGTGCGTGCGCGTGCGTGTGCGTGTGCGAGAGAAAGAGAGAGAGAGACAGAGAGAGAGAGTCACTCACACTGTATGGTTGGTTGGCTTGTTGGCAGTGTATGAATTGATGTGAGTTCCCGGGTTATTTTTAGTTTCACTGCGTCTCTTAGACCAACGGACACACTGTGAGGGAAGACCTAGATCTGATTTTCCAACCAGGCTAATTGTTTGGTAGCTATAGCTACAGTACTAGCCAGATACCTTTACTATAGTTTCCATCTCTGTTCCAGCCCTAGTACTATAATTTCTAACTTTATACTAGTTTTAACTTTACTAGTTTTAACTTTACTAGTTTTAACTTTACTAATTTCCATCTCTGTTCCAGCCCTAGTAGGCCTACTATAAGTTCTAACTTTACTAGTTTTAACTTTACTAGTTTTAACTTTACTAATTTCCATCTCTGTTCCAGCCCTAGTACTATAATTTCTAACTTTACTAGTTTTAACTTTACTAGTTTTAACTTTACGCCTACTAATTTCCATGTTCCAGCCCTAGTACTATTTCCACAGGCTAACACATGCCCAGAAATGTGTGGAGATCACTAGGTGAAGATCTTGTAGGCTTCAATATAACTAACGGATAGGGCTGTCACCATTACGAATTTAAGTCTACGATTAATTGCCACACAAATAATTGCGATTAACATTTTTTTGTTGTTGCATTGAACATTGGAATGTTACGATTTGTATACATTTCTGTTTGGGGTTTAGGCTTCGTAATCACAAGTTGCACAGGGCAGATATGTCAAATAACTTAAATATACAAAGAAATCACTGACACAATTAATAATAATAAAAAACATCTTTCCAAAAACATTACAAACTAGAAAAAGTGCCCTTCTGGGTACAGGTCTCCACCAGGAGGATAGGAGTGTGTGTGTGTGTGTGTGATGTTTGGCAAAATGTTTAGGAGCGATTTGCGTGAAATTTGGATAAAATCTGAAGGAGTAATATTAGAAAATGTGTTTTACACTAATCGGCCTCCTGGTGGCACTATAAAGAGCAGATGTGATAAATTCCAGGCAGAGGTTTTTCCTTGGCCTCTAGGGAGTTGGCATACAAAGTTATCCACAGATCCGTGCAGTTAGAGGTAAAAACACTTTTCGGCCAGTTATAGCGCCACCATGAGGCTGAGTTGAAAATGTTCATGTGGCATTTCTTCCTCGGCCTAGTGGGAATGTGCGTGCACAATTTCACGGAAATCACACGTTGTGTTCATGATTTGCAGCATTTTGTTTGAAACTGAGCACTCCTGCGAACTTTGGAAGCCAATCTTAGCCAATCAGGATGGAGTCTGAGAAATCTGGAAGACCCGTTTTGTTGAATGGCTCTAGAGAGACTGTGTACCAATTTGCGTGATGTTTGGACAAAATCTGTAGGTGTACTGTCCAAAAACTTGTTTTGCACAAATCGGCCTCCTGGTGGCGCTATAACAGGCCGTTCTGGACATTTTGGGGCAGAGGTTCATCGTTGGCATCCAGGGAGTGTGTGTGCAAAATTTGGCATCGACCGGGTTAACGGTGCCGGAGATTAGCTGTTCACAGACGGAAGGACGGACGGACACACACACGGACACACACACACACACGGACACACGGACGGACGGACGGAGTGCAAAACATACTCTCTCCCCATGCCTTCGGCCTGGTGGAGACAAATAGCGGAAAAAGTTGATCTACAAGCTTACAACACGTCACAAAGTGCTGCTTTTTTTGTATGGAATGTATGGACATTTTTCAACATGGAAACGATTGACGAATCGATTATGCAAGAATAATTGCGATTAAGCTATTATGTAATAATTGTAACGTAACAACACCATGTTATCTCTTCTTCTGTATAGGCTAGCTAACTTTAGCTCTATAGAGGTGGACCGTGGCTTCACAGTATTAACTCCACAGAATGTCTGTGCAACGGGTAAGTGCAGAGGAAATAAGGCCCGGTTGCGTCTTGATAGGGAGGTTGGGTAAAGTAAAGTCTAGTTCCTGTCAAATATGGGGGAAAAAAATCGCTGAATAGCCCATTCTCCTCTGCATTGCAACATCATCACAACATGGGAACTGTGGTGTGCAGACCAGTCATTTCGCCGTGTGTATTGCATTACAAATTTTCTTGATTGCTCGAGCACATTTCTCCCAAACGCAAAATTCACTTTTGCAAAACAGCTAACACTGCCCCGGTAACACACCCCCCAAATCCCCAAATCGTGTCAGGCAAAATGACACATTTCATTTGCTAAATGCCCCCTAGGACACGCCAAAACATGTCACAAAATCAAATAAGTCGACCTAAAAAGCATAGCTTGTCATCTCACAGAACTTGTCATCTATCAATCATTACACAATGGCCCAATGTTTTTATATATACGGTATATATATATGTGGGTGCCACATACTATAGTATATAGACAAATTTATACATAAGTACAGTGTGTAAAGGCGAGTAAACATTCTACCACAGCAGCATGGCCTGTATTCTTGTTTACTAAAAGCGGTGGTTCTCACTCAGTTGTAGGCTATGTCAAGGACCCTCAGATTGATATGTATTCACTCAGTTGTAGGCTATGTCAAGGACCACCAGATTGATATGTATTCACTCAGTTGTAGGCTATGTCAAGGACCACCAGATTGATATGTATTCACTCAGTTGTAGGCTATGTCAAGGACCCCCAGATTGATATGTATTCACTCAGTTGTAGGCTATGTCAAGGACCACCAGATTGATATGTATTCACTCAGTTGTAGGCTATGTCAAGGACCACCAGATTGATATGTATTCACTCAGTTGTAGGCTATGTCAAGGACCCCCAGATTGATATGTATTCACTCAGTTGTAGGCTATGTCAAGGACCCCCAGATTGATATGTATTCACTCAGTTGTAGGCTATGTCAAGGACCCCCAGATTGATATGTATTCACTCAGTTGTAGGCTATGTCAAGGACCCCCAGATTGATATGTATTCACTCAGTTGTAGGCTATGTCAAGGACCCCCAGATTGATATGTATTCACTCAGTTGTAGGCTATGTCAAGGACCACCAGATTGATATGTATTCGTTCAGTTGTAGGCTATGTCAAGGACCCCCAGATTGATATGTATTTGCCCATGGATCGTCCTGACACATTGTGAGCTTGTAGATCTGGTTGCTCCTTGAAGCAAACATGGTGTAAAGTAACTAAATACATTTACTTAAGTACTGTACTTAGGTACAATTTTGAGGTATTTGTACTTTACTTGAGGATTTCCAATTTCCAATACTTTACTTACTATAGTTACGTTGTAGATTTTGATTATTTCAGTGGCCCCTAACAGTTCTTTATTAATTGCTCAATGCTTCACTCCTGCCACCAGCACAGGGTTGTTGTCTTGGAGTTCTGTAAAAATGGTTTCACATATACAGTAGTAGTGACATACAGTAAGGTCACTTAGAGATTCTTCTCATTCCTGAATATTCACTCACTATCGATGCCACGTACAGTTGATCCCCTGAGACTGGGCTGGCCCTGCTGCCCGGCCTCTCTCCCTGAAAGGCTGTGATTGATGACGTGATCAATAAACCGGTACACAGATTTCACCTGCTGAAACATTGGCTCTTTGTCTCCCCCTTTGAGTTGCTCTCTGGCCCTCCCGGGTTCCTGCTCCTCTCCTCTGTACTTGTCCTTGATCTCTAAGTTATACTTGCCCCGTTCTTGCAAATCTCTCCTACGTTTTAACTGCGAGCGAACAGCGGCGAGACTCTAGGTGATAAAAAATCTCCTAGTGGGTGTTCCTGCTGTCATTGAAGGAATGCTGTCATTGGAGAGTGGAGGCTAAACAAATAAAACACATGAGTTTGATTGGCTATGGCCGGACAATGTCGTCCAAAAAATATTTTCATGTTTTCGGGCGACGTTCCTCCGCCCACGTTTCGACTATCGCCTCTTCGCCTGCTATCGCCAGTAGTTACCGGGTCCCCCAATAACGCACTTCCGGAAAATTCGCCAGGCTGTCGCCTGCTGTTAAAACGCAACGAGAGTTGACTTTGTTGTAATTGTGTCCATACTGTGCAGAGTGTAGAAGCCATCCTCACTGTTTTGTATGTCTATTTATTATTATCACAATTGTTGTAGCTATTTGGCATTATTGGGCATTGGTTTGATGGGTTGTAATTGAATTATTGTTTGGATAACAGGGGCACGCCTCCCCAGGCCTAATTGCTTGACAGAAGGTATAAGTAGGCCTGGGTGATTGGGGAGTGGCATGCACGTGGTGGACAAATGGTTTTTACCAGACAGATAGAGAGAAAGACAGCACAGCACAGAGATCATGCCATAAGGAAGAGAAGATGTTTGTATTGTAATGTATCACTGCACTTCAAAAGGAAAGTAAATGCAACCAAAAATGACATTGAACCTGTGGACAATCTATTTCTTTGATCTGCGTACATCCAAAGTCTCTGGGTGCATCAGTGGGTTTGTTGGCAATGTGGAAATGTTTGGAACCAACAAAAGAGCCACAACACATGATGTAGGACTGATTGTTGATTGAACGAATGTGCAAAGAGGTTCTGCAATCTGCACACAAGCAGGAGAGATTCGCAATTATAATATAATATAATTGCAAATACTTCGTCTGACATGATTTACTAGATTTATTTTTTGTGGCTTTTGTAAGGAATTGTCTTTTCAAAAGTGTTCTTAATATTTGCATTTTGTGTGAAATTAATGAGAAATGACATTTTCCAAAAAAAACAGTCACGAATGATTACAGTAGACCACTGTTTCATTCAAAGTGACTTTAGCAATCGAGAAACTGTAATGGGGAGAGTTAAACAATAGCCTTCTGTTGCAGATATTTTCCATGTAACTTTGGACAAATTCCAAGCTACAGCTATAGGCGATTTACATTCTGATTTCTGAAAACTGACATATTGTCAGAGAGAGGTTTAAAAAGAATTGTGCCAGAATGGCTGATATGCCGCAGGGAAGAGCTTGTAGAAATTACATTTGTGCATTCAACTCGTTATATCTGGACGAGGCACAGAAAATCCCTACCCACTTATTTCAATGAAAGTTTCTCTTCTCAAACAGTGCATACTCTTCACTCTTCCTCCTTCCGGGTTTGGGCCAATTGATGACACCATTAGCCCATAAGGGGTGACAGTGTGGATCAGGTACTGTAGAGTGGGCCGGTAGAGCAGGCGGATGGGAACCGCGAGTTTCCCAGTTCGATCCCGGGCTTGCTGGTGTTGAAGTGTCCTTGACTCTGAACTCCCGATTGCTCCCGATGAGCAGATTGGTGCCTTGCATTGGTTTCCTCCGCCGTGTGTGTGTGTGTGTGTGTGTGTGTGTGTGTGTGTGTGTGTGTGTGTGTGTGTGTGTGTGTGTGTGTGTGTGTGTGTGTGTGTGTGTGTGTGTGATGCACAATCTAGCGCTATATAAATGCACCATTTGGTTACAATTTTATATAGTGTCATTTGTGCATGTACGGTACGTCGGTGACGTCACAAACTACCTCCATTTGCAAAGCCTGTGAGCCGAGCTCCTTTAGCTTAATTGTTCACATTTTGCCAAGAGTTTGCCACTCGTTTACTGCAAAACGTCCTTCTGGTCCAGGGGGGCTTTGATTCATCTACGGTTGGCCACAGCAGAATTGCATAGAATGGCTCTGTCTCTGGGAATCAGAGGGTCCCCGGTGCGCTTCCCTTCCGCCCCCCGGCGTCTCTGAGCAGGACATGTTCACGCTTTCAAGATTTTTCAAAAATGTTTAAAAATAGCAGATGTTCGAAGTGATGCGCCGTGAGCTTAGTGCATCTGCCATTTTTAAATAGCCAGCGCAAATTAAGTCCTAAAATGACACGGATGCTTTCCTAGTTTTAATGGGTTAATGGCTGCCACAAATGACACATTTCATGTAGGCTACGTGCAAATGTACTGCGACAAAAATACCCTAAATGAGTGGGAACTGCCCATATTATTACTATTATTATTATTGAGGTGGGTTAATGTCAAAGTTAATGGCAAAGTTGTCCCCCTTTTTCTTTTATAACCACCATTTTTATATTTCAGTACATTTGATCTATTCCTAGCAAGGTTGCTAAACGAACATTGCTACCGGCAAGTAGGCTGAGTTACCCACTTAGCCTGAAAAACCGTGAGCTAACCTGTATTATATTTAGAGAATTATTTCCACAGCTATTTCTATTGTTATTTTCTCTTGCTGCAATGTCGAGGTAGCCCGAAACCCAACAGATTCTCTCTTATACGTCTTGTATAATGGGATGTAACTGTAACTTAATCTTGAACCTGGCCTGTTTCCCTGAGGGAGAAGGATTGAGGGCAGGAGGGAGACTTTGGGGCACAATGCGAGTGACAGTGGAAGGAAAACGGAGATATCGCAGCCAGCCACTCAGGCAGACTGCAGTCTGCATGGCTTGAGCTTAATGCACACCACATGGATGAAAGCATACTGTACTCGTGCTATAATGCAGTGGTTCGTATAGTGGGGTCCAGGAACCTCATGGGTCCTTGAGGGGGTTTCAGTGGGCGAGGAACAGTTTCACCATTTCAAAAATAGAGCTACAAGCTCACAACTCGACACATCTCGGCATGTTGTGAGCTTGTAGATCTGCTATTTTGTGCTATGTTGTGCAACTATTTGCTTATGACATTCCCTGCCAGAGATACTTAAGGAAATGTAAAACTGGCTTGGCTATAGAACAGTGGTTCCCAAACGCTTTAGCCCGTGAGCCAAAACTGAAATTTGACGTCTCCTGTCTATTTAGCTGTCAGGACCTGTTTTGCGGCCGGGAAGCTCGCATTACGTCACTGCTAGTTCCGCTGGTTACACCCGACCGTTACAGTGACGTGAGCGAGCGAGGAAAGGTGATCCAGACTGGATCACTAGGTTGATGTGCCGCGATCTACAGTGAAAGCAGCAATGTCTTTCACATCTCAAATATCAGTTTGCTGCAGTGTTCATTTTTATTTTGTTTTTGTCATTTATTTAGTCATCTGAAATGTTTTACTTTCGGTCTAGTTTTAGTTGACTAAATATAAGTTTTATTTTGGCAGGCCTTGATGGTGTTGTAATGCCTGATTTATTGTTTATAGTTTATTGTGTGACGAAAATAGCTGATCTTTTTTTCCGCCAAGCATTAAATGACATGTCTTAATTCTACTGGATGTCTTCACTAGTCCTAACATTTCCATCTGGTTCTGATTTGTTGACAAAATTGTCAGTATATTTTGTCATAGTTTTAGTCATCATAAGTTAGTTTTAATTTAGTTGTCAACAAAATGAACACTGGTTTGCTGCTGTATCTGTTCTTGAGCGAGTTGTGGCGACCCCAAATCAACGCTTCATTGTTTGATCTGCACGCTACTTAACCCATTTTGAGCGGGAACCCATTTTGGTGGTTACATACATTATGTTATAATTTAGCTATTGAAAAATGGCAGATCTACAAGCTCATAGCGCGCCACCGAGTGGCGCGCTATGAACTTGTAGGTCTGCTATTTTTTGAATTTCGACGTCAGACCTAAATGGGTTAAACACAGTGATTAAGCTCATTAAAAGAGCTGAACTAACATGGAAATGGGCCACGCTGTTCAGACACGTTTTCTCCATTCCTCCTGCCATTTCAATTGCACAACATTGCAATTCACAACTTTGCACAACGTCACAATCGCCCAGATGATGCGCACACGCCACATAGCCGGCTAGAATGGAGGGAGCATACTCGAGGAACATTACTGCAATCGAGGACGGCCACTTGATGAGCTTAGTTTTCATCTTTCAAGATTGCATCCTTGAGAGAGGAACAGAGAGAGAGAGAGCCTACAGTATTTCAGCCTCTCAATAACCCAGCCCAGAAACCTCCGGGGTTTTACCCTTCGTCGTCCGCTCGTGTGTTTAGGCCTATTTATGATTAGTCCATCATTAACCAATAGCTTATACTTACTATATGTGAATGTTATTAAGTGAAAAGTTATCAAGTGTTACCAACACATCCTATTGCATTTTGGAGCCAAAATATCTCAAAGTTTGTGGAGAGTAAATAGGCACTTCTTAGGTTACACTATTACCAATTGAGGTCGGGAACCTGTGACAGATGAGGTTTTAGGAAATGTAATTTCCTCAACTCTGTACGGTCGGTTAGGTAGTGCTGAATCTGCCAACGATCCTGTAGTGTGCTATAGTTCAAATATAATGAAGAAGCCTTTTTTGTTTTGAAAATGGGATGACTACATTAGACTGATCAGATTTTAAACTAATTGGCACCTTTTAAAGCCTTTTGACAGAAACACTGAATAGGCGATGTGCCATGCTCTCACATTAAACCTTTGATCTCCAAAAAGTCTGCTTTTCAAGAACAAAGTGACGACTTCACGCTCCCATTCAGTGCCGTGTATTTTTAGCGTACTGTAACGGATTTAGGGACTTCACTGTTGTTTAGTGTAAGCAAGAATGTGAACAAAACATCTTAATAAGGGATTTATAAGACTGCAGTGATCTTGCCAGTGCATCTTTTGCTTACGTTGTGGACATGATTGCCTTCATTAATTAGAAGACAAAAAGGAAAAAGCTCCTGGACGCTATATATAGATAGCAAACTGTTTTGTAATTGCTCGCTTAAATAATGATATATATATATATATATATATATATTTAGCGATCGCTCGCCCGCTGTCTATTTTGCTCGGTCGCTGTCTGTCAGTCAGTCAGTCCGAGTACTTCCTTACAATGCATGTTGGGACGGCTTCCGGGTCACCAGTGAACTGCATGTTGGGACGGACACGGATTAATACTGGGACATACTTTTCCGCATAACTTCAGTTGTTTCGCCCGCTGTCTATTTTGCTCGAGACAGCGGGCGAGTGATCGCTAAATTATTAGATAGATTACCCACACTGAACATCATTTTGCTGTTCATATGTTCAGAACGGGTAAGGACTAGTATACCCAACACATTTAACCATTTGGCCGTCAGCATTAATTAAAGAATGATTATATAATATGCCAGGATATCCCCCCGTTCAACCCTTATTTTGGAGATCCAAAACACGACACGACAGATGTTGACTGAATGGTGTGTGTGTGTTGTCGGATGAGGTGTTGAGCTCTCACTAGCTGATGAGAAGTACAGGCCAGCTGTTTGAAGAAGAAAAACTAAAAAAAAAAAAAGTGTTGTACCCTGCCCTTTTTTCCGTCTTTCTAATTATTTGTTCGGCCCCCAAAAAATTGTTTATTGTCATGATTTGTCAACTCGGCTGTTGGCTTTGTCCGAGGCTTAAATGTCTTTAAATAACTACTTTTGGAAACGTCTATGGGAAAAAATGAATGGGGAATTATTTCCTGGTGCCCTCGTCGTTCTGAAAGGGGACGGGACTGCGACGCTCTATAGTGTACACTAGATAAGATCTTTAAAGTGATGCTGATGTTGTCTAAAGGTCAACTCAGAATTGCTCTTGATGCTACAGGCGATCCCGGGGCGAATGCCCCTTTCCCATTGGCTGGTCGAAAGTCTTTGTATAAACATATTTAATACGACTGTGAGCTCAGTCCAAAAACAACTGGAAGAGGACGCCGTGTTCAACATCTGGTTTTCATATTGCGGTTTTTTTGGGAGCTGTAGAATCGCAGCTCAGCGTTCCACACACACACACACACACACACACACACACACACACACACACACACACACACACACACACACACACACACACACACACACACACACACACACACACACACACACACACACACACACACACACACACACACACACACTGATGGCAGTACAGTACAGAGAGCAGGCAGTGCAACTGCACTGTA
The DNA here is from genome assembly GCF_951216825.1 of Electrona antarctica. Lineage (NCBI taxonomy): Eukaryota > Metazoa > Chordata > Actinopteri > Myctophiformes > Myctophidae > Electrona > Electrona antarctica. The sequence goes on from NC_136812.1 coordinate 12,987,662, forward strand.
AAAACCCAGCAGAGTTAAATGGATGCTGAGGATTTTACAGTGTGCACACTGTGACCCATGATGCTGGGAGGGCTTGGGTGTGTGTGGGTGGAGGGGGTGGAGGGTTGGGTGGAGGGGGTGGAGGGGGTGGAGGGTCGGGTGCCTCCACAGCAGTTGTGGAAAGTAACTAAGTACATTTACTTAAAGGGCCACTTCACCCCTTTTGCAACCAGATCTTATTGTCTCCACCAGGCCGAAGGCATGGGGAGAGAGTATGTTTTGCACTCGGTCGATGCCAAACTTTGCACACACACTCCCTGGATGCCAATGATGAACCTCTGCCCCACATTTTCCAGAACGGCCTGTTATAGCGCCACCATGAGGCAGCTTTTCAATTTTTTTACCTAAAACTGCACCGATCTGCGTGAAACGTTGCATGCACACTCCCTAGAGGCCAAGGACAAATCTTTGACCTGCATTTTCCGCATCTGCCTTTTATAGCGCCACCAGGAGGCCGACTTTTGTAAAACACATTTTTTGATATTACTCCTCCAGATTCTGTCCAAAAATCTCACAAATCGTTACACAGTATCTCTATGGTCATGTGCTCAAGTCGGATCTGTCCGATATTTCATATTCCATCCTAATTGGCTATAATTGGCTTTCACAGTTTGCAAGATTGCCCCGTTTTGAACAAAAGCCTCAAATCATGAACGCAGCATGCAATTTACGTGAAATCTTTCACACATTTTCTTACTAGGCTGAGGAACCCTTTTCACATTGGCCTGTTATAGCGCCACCAACAGGTTGATTTTTGCAAAACACATTTTTGGAACAAAATGTCTCAAATCATCCAATTGCCATTAAAGGCGTATGGAAATGGCACCCTTTTCACATTGGCCTATTATAGTGCCACCAGGCACTTTGCATTTCCTCAACAAAATGAAGAAAAATGTTGCAAAAAACTAACAAACAAAAAAACATGTTTATATTACTCCTAAACATTTTGCCAAACATCTCACACAGTCCTATCCTCCTGGTGGAGACCTGTGCCCAGAAGGGCACTTTTTCTAGTTTTAATGATGTTTAGGACACAATAAACACTTTCCTGTTTTGTTTTTTTAAATGTGTGTAATATGTGTTTTTAGATATTTGAATCAATCACGCCATGACCAAAATCTGTCGTGAAAAATTAAAATATGGTTTCACTTCCTTCCTGGACTACAAGTCACACCTCCATGCAGCCTCCCCCCTCTCCACAAGGAGGGGCAAATGCACCAAAGCATTATGGTCTACTACAAATACTATTAACATTGAGTGACTGCAGTTTCTTCCAGCAGTGAAATGCCCCTTTAAGTACGGTACTTGAGTACAATGTTGAGAATTTATTTGTGCTTTGCTTCAGTATTTCCATTTTCGACTTACTTTTACTTTTACTCCACTACTTAGTAGATCTACAAACTCACAATGCACACACATTGTGAGCGTGTAGGCTAGATCTACTATTTTCAAAAGATTTAGTATACATTTAAAAACTTGAAACGGTACATTCTGCATTTGGTACTTTAAGTACATTTTGATGCCAACACTTTTGTACTTTTAACTCAAGTAGATTTTGAATTCCGGACCTTTACAGTACTTGTAAGTGACTATTTCTACATTTGAGTATACCTTTTTTCACCACTGTTCGGGTGCCTGCACAGCAGCAGCAAACGTCTTCGATCCCCCCCCCCCCCCCCCCCTGTATGAAATGAATAAACAGAACCAACAGTCATTTGGGGCATAAAAACCCTCCTACCGAACTCGGAGCCCAGAGTCAATGCTCTGGTTTTAATATTGTGGTTTTCATAGGCAGCGCTATAGCTCACCAACACACTGCCAAGCATTAAAAACACATCATCCATCTTCGTGCGTGTCATTGTTGTTGTTGATGTTGTTGTTGTTCTCAGAAGACCGGGGGTCACTTCACGTCCAATTTACTCAATTCAAGATGTAACTGAAAAACCGCAATTAACTCACAAAGACGACCACCACATCGGGTTCAAGTTATTTTCCAAACAGGCGAATATGGCTGCTGTCTTTCTTGCTGCAAGCATGCAGGCAGTGTCCAGCATTTTGAAAGCCAGTACGCCCACTCTGTGAATTGATGGACTTGACCCCAGTCAGCCACAGTTTCTGCAGTTCTATAAATGGATAGAACACTGTCAGTTTGAACACTCTCGGTTTTTACTTTTGACTGTAAACTCCTGAGTGTTAATTTAACTTTGGGGGTGTATACATTTAACCAAATGGACATTATGAGGAGGGTCCATTTGGTTTTGTTTGTACACTCTCAGGAGTTACAAATGGATACATTAACACTCTGGATTGTACTATGTATACTAAACCTGGAATGTAGGCTTTAAAAGGATGGTTGTTGTTTTTATGAATCTTTTATTTTGTTACTTGTCAAGATAAAATGTGTGCCAATCGTAACACAGATAATCCAAGTTACATTGCTGCTGACTATAAAAACAAATGCCAAGCACCCAATACATACATAAATTAAGTCTAGAACAGGTGAAGAGAGACTAGGATCTTTCTTTCTTTCTTTCTTTCTTTCTTTCTTTCTTTCTTTCTTTCTTTCTTTCTTTCTTTCTTTCTTTCTTTCTTTCTTAGGTTGCGTAATGTTTGAATTTCTTTTTGTGTGTGCGTTATTATTGATTTGGCAAGGCTGAGCTGTTGGGGTTATATATTTTGCACACAAGTTATGAATCATTTTTAAATAGGAAAGGTTGCTGCATTGTGCAAAGCTACGATTCCTCCCCTCAGGCATGTTGAACCTTCAGGTTGACACAAGCTAGTTTGTGCATTCTTCCACTATACAAGTTAAAGTGTGCAACATCATCACGAATACGTTTCGGACATTTGAACAATGCATCGTGATGTGTGACGAATGCTTTATAGATCATCTATTTTCAAATGGTTTTTAAACAGTGGGCAACTTTAATTGGGACATTCTGCATAATGCATAATTTTACCTTTACATTTTGATGCCAATACTGTTGTACTTTTACTCAAGTACATTTTGAATTCCGGACTTGTACTTGTAACAGAGTATTTCTATATAAGGTAGTATTGATACTTTTACTTAAAGGACAACTTTATTCTAAGTTAACTTAACTTTAGTTTTTCTCAACAAAGGTTCATGTTTCAGGTTGTTATTATTATAATTAGTTGTTATTTTTTCATTTGCTTCTTTCTTTCGTTTTAGCGATTTTAGCTATTAGTAAAAGTATTATTAATTGTAGTATGGAGTACTTTTTCCATCACTGGCAGATACAGTATCTCTGTGATATGTCTCCAACCTACACGTGTTGTGTTGAGAAGTAAGGAAAGATCTATCTGTCTGAAATTGCAATCAGATGTGCTGAAAGTGGAACATTTTATAAATGTCGCCAAGATTAAATAAACAAAGTACGTCCATATGATTTGGACATCGTGGGGCCTTTCATGGTCGTCTCCTCCATTTGTTCTAAGAATGTTCAGTGAAAAAGTACACATGATGATGTTGGAGTTGGGGTCAGAATGAAAACGCTTTGATCGCTACAAGATTTCTCTGGTTTCCACTTTTATCTCTGTCGCATCGCCAGAGAATCTACGGCGAAAAACCTCCGTTCACTGATTCGTTTCGCCTTTTGTCCGCCACTCATTTCTCCATGTCTCCATCTGTGTTTTCTTTCTCTTTCCTCTGTCTCTGTTTCTCTCTCTGAGTCGGTACCTCTGTGCCAACAGCAGCTTTAGTTCCTGGCACCCAGGTCTGTGGCCAAGAGAGAGAGAAGGGGGGGGGGGGGGGGGGAGAAAGAGAAAGAGAAAGAGAGAGAGAGAGAGAGAGAGAGAGAGAGAGAGAGAGAGAGAGAGAGAGAGAGAGAGAGAGAGAGAGAGAGAGAGAGAGAGAGAGAGGGGGGGGGGTGAGAGAGAGACAAAGAGAGAGAGAGAGAGAGGGAGATGGAGAGAGAGAGATGGAGAGGGAAAGAGAAAGAGAAAGGGAGAGAGAGGGGGGGGGGGTGAGAGAGAGAGGGGGGGAGAGAGAGAGAGGGGGCGGGGAGAGAAAGAGAAAGGGAGAGAGAGAGAGAGAGAGAGAGAGAGAGAGAGAGAGAGAGAGGGGGAGATGGGGAGAGAGAGAGAGAGAGAGAGAGGGGGAGATGGGGAGAGAGAGAGAGAGAGGGAGATGGAGAGAGAGAGATGGAGAGGGAGAGAGAGAGAGAGAGAGAATGACAGAGAGATTGTATAAGGAAAAATGGGGGTTGGTGGGGGCAGCTTGAATAGTCTGCCAGCAGTTAACTCCTCTGCACTCGATGCTCCTGCCAAAAAACACAATTCCACAAAAGAAGGAAAAAATAAAAAAATTATTGCTCTAAAAAGATATATTCTTTCCTCAGAAAGAAACAACAGAAATGACATAGCAACAGAAACAGTCGTAAGAGATTATAGGAGGGCATGGTTGTGGAGTAGCACACACAGTATTACAGTGTGTAACGATGAAAAATAATAATAAGTGATTGAAATGTCGGAATCATTGGGTTGTAGTTGTACACTCTCAGAAGAGTTACATTAACTTAAAATGTAAATGAATCAAAATGATGTATTTCACTGTGTATTTGTTGGACACTGAACCCCATGTCCATGCGTGTACAACCTCATTTTAATTTCCAGTGCTGGGAAGTAACTAAGTACATTTACTTGTACTTGAGTACAATTTTGAGGTATTTGTAGTTTACTTGAGCATTTGCAATTTCCAATAGTTCTTCTCCACTACATCTCGGATCCACTACATTTATTTGAAAGCTTTAGTTACTAGTTACTTTGTAGATTTTGATTATTATTACAAAACATACATTGACCACACCTATGTACATTTCGGCCATTTGAAAATAGCTGAAGATTTTTAGACATTTGAAAAGTTGAAACGGGACATTCTGCATAATGATTATTTTTACTTTTGGTACTTTTAAGTACATTTTGATGCCAATACCTTTGCACTTGTACTCAAGTACAGTTTGTCTGTCTGTCTGTCTGTCTGTCTGTCTGTCTGTCTGTCTGTCTGTCTGTCTGTCTGTCTGTCTGTCTGTCTGTCTGTCTGTCTGTCTGTCTGTCTGTCTGTCTGTTTCTCTCCCTCCAGAAGCAGAGCAGAACAGCAGTCCCAGTCGAACAGGAGTGGGCTCTGATCAGGACGACAGTCGGACCGCTACCATGGGTGAGATGATGATAGTAGACAGTAGGACCACTACCATGGGTGAGATGATGATAGTAGACAGTAGGACCGCTACCATGGGTGAGATGATGATAGTAGACAGTAGGACCACTACCATGGGTGAGATGATGATAGTAGACAGTAGGACCACTACCATGGGTGAGATGATGATAGTAGACAGTAGGACCACTACCATGGGTGAGATGATGATAGTAGACAGTAGGACCGCTACCATGGGTGAGATGATGATAGTAGACAGTAGGACCACTACCATGGGTGAGATGATGATAGTAGACAGTAGGACCGCTACCATGGGTGAGATGATGATAGTAGACAGTAGGACCACTACCATGGGTGAGATGATGATAGTAGACAGTAGGACCACTACCATGGGTGAGATGATGATAGTAGACAGTAGGACCACTACCATGGGTGAGATGATGATAGTAGACAGTAGGACCACTACCATGGGTGAGATGATGATAGTAGACAGTAGGACCACTACCATGGGTGAGATGATGATAGTAGACAGTAGGACCACTACCATGGGTGAGATGATGATAGTAGACAGTAGGACCACTACCATGGGTGAGATGATGATAGTAGACAGTAGGACCACTACCATGGGTGAGATGATGATAGTAGACAGTAGGACCACTACCATGGGTGAGATGATGATAGTAGACAGTAGGACCGCTACCATGGGTGAGATGATGATAGTAGACAGTAGGACCACTACCATGGGTGAGATGATGATAGTAGACAGTAGGACCACTACCATGGGTGAGATGATGATAGTAGACAGTAGGACCACTACCATGGGTGAGATGATGATAGTAGACAGTAGGACCGCTACCATGGGTGAGATGATGATAGTAGACAGTAGGACCACTACCATGGGTGAGATGATGATAGTAGACAGTAGGACCACTACCATGGGTGAGATGATGATAGCAGCGCTGCACTCAGTCCACTGCACTGGGCAATATATTATTCGGCATTTGAGCCACGGACCACCATTCGATGATATTTAGCCTCTCAGACCCAAAACTAAAGAATATTTTGTTATCGTTGGATGTGATTTTGTCCACAGTTCCATGCTGTATTGATGTTGGTACCATAGGAGAGATACCGTAACAGGCAAACGTTGATCTAAAAACCTGAGTGAAGTGAGGGGCGCTCTTATCATCATACATCATCATACATCTTCTAATTCCGGCCAATGGCTGCCGGCCAATCACAATTTGCGTCCTCACTTTTCTGTCTTCACTTTTCCGTTTTTACTTTTCTGTCCTCACTTTTTCTATACGCAGGTTTAATGTTTGTCTTTAGTTCAATGTTTGTTTTGTAAACGCCATTGACAATGAAGGGAACATTTACGTCATAATGTGCCTCATACGTCATATTGTCTCTTTATTGTTAATGGCGTTTAATGTTTGTGTTGGCACCGTTTGTTTTACATCACCATTACATCACCTAATCAACATGAGTTGGACTTTAGTGCCCCTCACTTCACACGGGTGTGATTTTTACTTTTCT